>NC_137831.1:1877694-1922694 GCF_963921795.1 Nannobrachium achirus
TCAGGCATACCGATCATAGCGATGCGCTATGCATCGCTATGCAGAGCGCTTTGCTTGGCCTAGTGGATGTGAAATTTAGATTAAAAAAACTCAATTGTTGATTCACTCGTACAACAAAATGTGTTTTACTTGAGAAAAATGCTTCTCGGGTAAAATATTAATATGTGATCAAAATGCGATTAATTGTGATTAATTAATTACAAAGCCTGTAATTAATTCGATACATTTTTTTTATCGCATCCCAGACCCAATATTGTTTATTGTGAGCGCAACCGACGGAGCAGGAGACGTAGACCAGATTTTTTCCAGTGGGGAATACGTTTGCAGGGACACCGCACTGTGAAAAAAATACAACTTCCGGGAGAATTCAGCTACACCTCCAGGACCGGATCTAGCCTTTAGCACTAGGTGGGGCAGGAAGAAATGATAGGGGGGTCACCTCCAGCCCATGCCGCGAAGTGGCGTGGGCGGGGAGAAATTGGAGGACAAACCCCCTAAAACACCCGAAATGCATAGAAAACTATAAGCATTTTGGCACAATTATATCTACCAGTAAGACTCCCTAATCGGGAGATAAGCGACCGTAGGTCGCTTATCTCCACAATTACACCAAAAATGTGTTTTTCCAAAATAGTCCTGATGGTGGCGCTAGATGGGACAGATGCGTTTTGATTACATGACTGTAGAGATACTGTGCGATTTGCGTGATTTTAGGGCAAAATCTGTAGGTGTCCAAAAATGTGTTTTAAAAAATCGGCCTGAAGGTGGCGCTAAATGGGACAGGTCCATGTTGATGAGATGAGTGTAGACATACTGTGTACCGATTTGTGTGATTTTAGGGCCAAATCTGTAGGAGCAGTGTCCAAAAATGTGTTTAAAAAAATCGGCCTGATGGTGGCGCTATATGGGACAGGTCCATGTTGATGACATGAGTGTACACATACTGTGTACCGATTTGTGTGATTTTAGGGCAAAATCTGTAGGAGCAGTGTCGAAAAATGTGTTTTAAAAAATCGGCCTGAAGGTGGCGCTAAATGGGACAGATCCATGTTGATGAGATGAGTGTAGACATACTGTGTAGTGATTTGCGTGATTTTAGGGCAAAGATTGTAGGAGCAGTGTCCAAAAATGTGTTTTAAAAAATCGGCCTGAAGGTGGCGCTATATGGGACAGATCCAAGTTGATGACATGAGTGTAGACATACTGTGTACCGATTTGTGTGATTTTAGGGCAAAAATTGTAGGAGCAGTGTCCAAAAATGTGTTTTGCAAGAATCGGCCTCATGGTGGCGCTAGAAGAGGGCCATGTGAGAAATGAGGGGTAGGGTCTCCGCGCCGCCGAGGCGGCCGAATAGGTACCGGCCCCGGCTCTCCCGGTCGCTCCTAGCCCGAGTTAAGGCATTTTATGTGAGCTGCAGTGGAGGGGGTCCTCCACTGGGGGCGCCACCACTTTTGCATCCGTTCTGGAGCACCAGGAGTCGGTGATCCCCGGGAATTCTCCGTGAGCAGCCCCGTTGGGGTGGTCATTTGGTCATTTTTGCACATTTGGTCATTTTTTACACCTGGGGGTCCCCCAGGGACTTGGGGGTCCCTGGAGCTCCGGGGGACCTTGGAGGTTGTAGTTTGGCAGGCAAGGAGTGTGTGTGCAAAATCTGGCATGGATCGGGACAACGGTTGCGGAGATATGAGCAGAGCAAAGGTGTGACGTGTGACGTGTGACGAGTGACGTGACGGACAGACGGAGGGACAGACGGACGGACGGACGGCCGGTGGAGGTTTAGTGCAAGTAACTGCGACCTACGGTCGCAATAACACACAATACAAACAACAGGTCTTACACATATCTCTATCTCTCTCTCTAATATCTATCAGTTTATCTATCCATCGGCTTAGTTGTAGCATAACATTTCAAATAGTTTAATATTTTTGAAATTTTAGATTTTTGCATGCCATCATGTTTGGTGGGGCAGACATTGCCTATGCCTAGATCCGGCCCTGTCCACCTCCTTGAACGGTCTCTGCCTCATGTTGTCACCAGGCTTTTCTCTTCACAGATGAGTAAGCCTGGCTACGCGAGGCTAACTTATTGCACGGCTTGGTTGAAAGCTTGATTCTGATTGGTCAATCGCTGAAATCAGCCGTGAATGACAGTATATCTGTATAATGACCGCTCCGCTCTATAACGGACCGCTTGCTAATCAAAGACTTGCTGCACTGCGTGGATTTAGTGCCGTATCCAACATGTCAGCCATGTAAACAAACACACAGCGACATTTACAACTAAACGTTGCTCTCAAGAATGTTTTTAAATTATTTGAAGCGAGAAATAGACGACGCAGACACTAACAGAGAATGGATTCTACACTTCCTTGTTTTCCAAGGCGACCGTGTTGCGCTGGGGGGGGATGCCCAGCGCAACACTTGTGGAACACTTTCAGTACTGTAAATAAGGAAATACTTTGATTTGTTTTAAGTTTGTGGTCAAATTATTAATTACGACCATCAGGTCGCAGTTACTATCAACACTTCCACCGGCTGTCAGTCTGTCTGTCAGTCACACGTCACACGTCACACTTTTGCCCTTCTCATATCTCCGCAACCGTTGCCCCGATCCATGCCAAATTTTGCACACACACTCCTTGCCTGCCAAACCACAACCTCAACCCAAGGGCCAATTTTCACATGGCCCTCTTCTAGCGCCACCATGAGGCCGATTCTTGCTAAACACATTTTTGGACACTACTCCTACAGATTTTGCCCTAAAATCACGCAAATCGGTACACACTTCGTCTACACTCATGTCATCAACATGGATCTGTCCCATATAGTGCCACCATCAGGCCGATTTTTTTCAAACACTTTTTTGGACATCCTACATTTTGCTCTAAAATCACGATTAGGGAGTCTTACTGGTATAGTTATTATCAATGTCTGCCCCCTCGCGAGTTTTCCAAGTTATTCCCGAACTCGGCTGCCATGCCCGGATTTCCCGAGTTTTGGGCCGTTTTTGGACCTTTTTTTTTTCTTCTAAATAATAATTTAAAAAAAAAATGGACTTCCTTCTGTCTACTAGGCATGATCGCGACCGTGAAATTGCAGGCAGAAGTGTTGTTTTCATCAAAATGATCGTATATGGCCAGTCAGTCAGTCAGTCTGCCTGCCTGCCTGTCTGTCTGTCTGTCTCACCTCTGGGCTCACAGTGTCCTGTCTGTCCTCCCCAGCACCGGGCAGTGTGCCATAGGCTGGGAGGTCTCCAGCAGGGGGCAGTGTGCTGCAGTAGGCTGGGAGGTCGTCGTCAAGGCGACGGTAGTACTGGGGGGGTTCGTCGTCGTAGCGATGGTAGACCGTGTCCCCCTGGAAGGCGGGGTTGAACTTCCCGTCCCTCTCCAGCGATGGGAGGCTGTTTCCGCGACTACAACAGGACAAAACAAACAATAAATGACTAAAGGTTAAAGGATTTTTTTTATTTTTTTTTTAAACAAGGGTTCATATTTTAGATATTGTAATTAGAGAAAAGATGAGTGTTAAAATGTTTTCATTTACTGCTTTCTATTGTCTGAAGCTGGTTGCACACTGCTGCGTTTTTCGTTGCGAAATGCGTTTTTCAGGGCAAGGAGAGAGAGATAGATAGAGAGAGCAAGGGACAGAGTGGTGCGCGAAACGGGCGGCAGTGTGCAAACGTGACTGACATAACGTGAGTTTGATTTTTTTATTTGCGTGCTCCGAAATTCACTCCGGTATTCGGCCCGAAAAACGCAGCAGTGTGCAACCACCTTTAGCCAGTTTAATGATGTTGATTTCAGTGGGTGGGGGGATGCGTACAAGTGGCTAAATATGTATTTTTAGACACAATAAATCCATTCCCAAGATGCACCACAACCTTTCATGGGCAGATGTGACTTATGGGGGCTGGTGGTGTTACTGTAAATAGTAATAAAGAAATTGATAACTTATTGTGTCTAAAAATACTTTAGACACTTGTACGCATGCCCCCACCCACTGAAATCAAAATTGCTAAAATGGCTAAAACGATAGAAAGCAGTAAATGAAAACATTTTAACTCTCATCTTTTCTCGTATTACAATCTAAAATATATTGTAAACCCTTGTTGTAAAAAAAAAACCAAAGTTGTCCTTTAATGGGGAGGAGTGATTTTCTGACGTTAACCTGATGTTAAATCATACTTTTAATATACATACTTGATACAGTCTTTTTTTCACTCTCTACCACAATCTTTGCCAAGAAATAGCCAATCTACAAGCTCCCAATGTGTCGCGTTGCGACACATTTTTTGAAAAAATCGTGAACATTTGTGCAAGTCTTGGGGACTGCCCATTAGTCCGAAGGTTCATTAGTCCGAATTTAGTTAGGGTTACTGAGGTTAAGGTTAGGGTTAGTCATAGTATTCTTAACAAATTCAGAGTAATGAACCTTCGGACCAATGCCATGGCACCAAGTCTTTGAATATTTTTGACCCAATTCTAAAAATGTCTTCTGAATCCCTCTTCTAAATCAGTGGTTCTCAAAGATTTACATGTCAAGGACCCCCAAAATTACATTTCTAAAACGGCTAGTTCCATTCCTTGATTCTGATTGGCTGGTTGCCATGGTATATGAGACTATAACCCCCAACTTGAATCAGTTTATATCAAGAGAAGTGTACTTTTTTCTTTAATATTGGGATGTTTAGAATGATTTTGTTGCCATATTGTGACCGTTTTAGACAAGCAATAAGCCACGCGAGGCTTGTGGTTACTGGGCTAGTTTACACCGGCTGAGAGGGTCGGAAACACTCTCAGCCTCTCAGCCTCTCAGCCGGTGTAAAATACCCAGGGGTGTCGCACCAAATTCTGGGCCCCGGGTACAAGGATTCACTGCGGGGCCCCTGTGCTTCTACAAGCTCTACGAGCTTGTAGATCTGCTATTTTTGAGCGGTGCTAACCGCTCCTATAGACCGCTTTTTTACCAAAACTATGATGTCACAAATGATGATGACATGAGTTCGCTAGACCAATGAAACACTTCGATTCTGTTGATCTGTCCATGATGTCATAGTCACAGAGGCACCCGATTGGTTCACCCTGATTTAGAACGCGTTTAGGCCGCGTAAAATACGTCATAAAAGATTATTGAGCGGTGCTAACCTTGAATTTCAAAATTATATTAGATGAATATCACTTATAAGCGATAAAATAACCACACTTTTAGACAGACTGTGGAAAATCTTACAGGTTATAAATGATAGGCAGCTAATACAAGTTTTAAATACAAATGAACAGACTTTGAAAAACTAAAATATTCATCTTCTGGCCTCTTCTCGCCTCTCTGGAGGCCTCTCTGGAGGTAAATAAGGTCACTTATCATTACACTATGACACTCTTACAAGCTACAATCCGTAGCTTGGTCAACTAACTGATGAGAAATGACAATAAAGACTTATATAGTCTGAGCAGACCTCTAGACTGACATCATACATAACAAAAAGAATATTGCCATGCATGCCTATCAACACTGATTTGCGCAGGAATTAGTTTGCACCGCTCACTTCGCACGGGTGCTATTTTTCAATAGCTAAAGTATAAAATAATTAAGGCCCCTCCACCTTGGGCCAAGGAAAGTGGGACAAGGTGACCTCTGTCCCACTTTCCTACCCCTTGTGACGCCCCTGAAAATACCAGGTAACTTGTGGCTTATTGCTTCAGTATTTGGCTGTGGACCCCCGATATCAAAATGTGTTGTTCTAGGGACCCCCCAGAAGCAAATATTTGAGTTAACCCATTTAGGCCTAAAATTATTGGATGCTTTAACCAGTGAAAAATAGCAGATATACAAGCTCACAGCGTGGCACCGAGTGCCGCGCTGCGAGCTTGTAGATCTGCTATTTTTGAAAAAAGTTGTGAAAATGTGTGCAAATCTTTGAATATATGTATTTTCAAAGCGAACGTTTGTAACTCAAATTTTGCTTCTGGGTGGTCCCTGGAACTAAATATTTTGAGATGCGGGTCCGTGGCCAAATACATATCATTTTGGGGGTCCTTCACATGAAAAGGTTTGAGAACCACTGACATAGCAGTCTCTCAAGAACAGACTAACTGAGCTCCACTTAAGTGAAAAGGACCTTTTCTTTGACGATGGCTGGCCAGATTGCTGACATAGAAACATAGGTTTTTTTCCAAAAGTCTTAGAAGGATTCAAAAGACACTTATAGAATTGTGTCAAAATTCTAATTTTCACGATTTTTCAAAAATAGCAGATATACAAGCTCGCAGCGCGGCACTCGGTGCCGCGCTGCGAGCTTGTATATCTGCTATTTTTTAATAGTTAAAGCAATGAATAATCCTAGGCCAAAATGAGTTACAAATGATTTAAAACAAAAATTAAAAATTAAACGGTACCATTTCTCCGTGTCATCAGAGTGGGCGTGTCCTCTCAGGAGGCGGGGCAGGAAGTAGACCACGGCCGACGCAGCCAATAGGAGGCCGGCGACCGACGCCATTGCCATGGCAACCACCGCAGGCTCCGCCTCCGACACAAACTGCTCGCAGTGGTCACCGTGGTAACCAGCTACACACCTAACACACAATACATGGAAAATACACACATTGTAACACACCTAACAAACAATACATGGAAAATACACACATTGTAACACACCTAACACACAATACATGGAAGATACACACACTGTAACACACCTAACACACAATACATGGAAAATACACACATTGTAACACACCTAACACACAATACATGGAAGATACACACATTGTAACACACCTAACACACAATACATGGAAAATACACACATTGTAACACACCTAACACACAATACATGGAAGATACACACATTGTAACACACATTGTAACACACCTAACACACAATACATGGAAAATACACACATTGTAACACACCTAACACACAATACATGGAAAATACACACATTGTAACACACCTAACACACAATACATGGAAAATACACACATTGTAACACACCTAACACACAATACATGGAAAATACACACATTGTAACACACCTAACACACAATACATGGAAAATACACACATCATGACCAGTGAGACTCCCTAATCGGGAGATAAGCGACCGTCAGGTCGCAGCGTGATTTTAGGGCAAAATGTGTAGGAGCAAAAATGTGTTTGAAAAAATCGGCCTGAAGGTGGCGCTAAATGGGACAGATCCATGTTGATGAGATGAATGTAGAGCAAGTGTGTACCGATTTGCATGATTTTTGGGCAAAAAGTGTAGGAGCAGTGTCCAAAAATGTGTTTTGCAAGAATCGACCTCATGGTGGCGCTAGAAGAGGGCCATCTGAGATTTGTGGTTTGGCAGGCAAGGAGTGTGTGTGCAAAATTTGGCATGGATGGGGGCAACGGTGGCGGAGATATGAGTAGGGGAAAAGTGTGACGCGTGACGTGTGACTGACAGACTGACTGACAGCCGGTGGAGGTTTTGATAGTAACTGCGACCTGACGGTCGCAATAAATTATGGCTTAAGTGGTAAATATATGTTTTTAATAATATTATAATTTATAACTGCAAGGTAACTAGTAACCAGTGTTGTAACTCAGTTACCAACAAGTTACATCAAAATGTAACTTAGTTATGTAACTCAGTTACATGTATTTGTAGTGTAGTAAAAGTACAAACACACACACCTGCACACGGCTCCCCTTCCTTCTATGACATCACAGGTCCCGTGGTGGTGACAGTAGCGTGACGTCATCGTAGTGATGTCATCACGATGGTCACACAGGCTGCGGCAGGGCGTTCCGTCCACGCTGACGTAACCCGGGCGACACACGCACTCCGCCTCGCCCGACCACCGGTTCACCTCGCACCCCGAGAACTCGTTGCACGCCTGGTACTTACAGGGGTCCGCACGGTCCCCTGGGGAACGCACGCACATACGCACGCACGCACGCACGCACGCACGCACGCACGCACGCACGCACGCGCGCACACACACACACACACACACACACACACACACACACACCAGTGTTAATTTTGGCAGCAAATTTTTTAATTAGTTTTAGTTCCAGTCTTTTTGAATAAAATGCGATTCAGTTTTAGTCATATTTTAGTCATCTGAAATGTTTTAGTTTTAGTCTAGTTTTAGTCGACTAAATATCATAATATTTTAGTCGACTAAATGTACAGTTGATTTTGTGGACAAAACATTTTTGGCGGGCCTTGATGGTGTCGTAATGGCTGATTTTACACACTTGGTTGCACTCTGAAAATAGCCGATCTACAAACTCACAACGCGTCGCGATGTGACGCGTTGTGAGCTTGTAGATGCGATGCGTTGTGAGCATGTAGATCGGCTATTTCCGCAGAGGCCAGGGGAACCAAATCCCTTTGGAAAGATATGGTGCGACGTCGCCCTTTAAGGTCGCTTTTCGCCTTCAGGCGTCTTACTGGTATGAATATTGTATGTTTATGTTGTGATGTTTTATGGATCCCAGGAAGACTAGCGACCGCAGCAGCAGAAGCTACTGGGGATCCCAATAAAGATGTGTGTGTGCGTGCGTGCGTGCGTGCGTGCGCACGCGCGGGTGTGTGTGTGTGTGTGTGTGTGTGTGTGTGTGTGTGTGTGCGTGCGCGTGCGTGCGTGTGTGTGTGGGTGCATTTGAGGTGAACTGATCGTTGTGAGTCAGCTCAGCGCTCTGATTGGCTCAGACAGATTAGATAGCGGGTGTTACGCAGAAACGTGTTCCTGTCATGAAGAGCGTGTCTGTCCATGTGACACAATCTGTCGTATGTATACTGTATGTGTGTCACTGTTTGTCAAAAAAACAGTCAAAACATATTAAAAAGGATATTATGTATATTAATACTTTTCTGTCACTCATTTTCTTGTGTAAACTCAATAAAAAATTTGATTATAAAAAATAAAAAAAAAGGATATTCTGACAAAACAAGCTATATCTATTGGAGTTAGCTGGTTTATAACATAAAGTAGATGTTCTTTAACATATCATCGAGTTCCTCTACAGCTAACTATTCTTATCAATGATTTACAGTTTACTCTACATCCAGACTGTTCCTGTCTATGTCCAGGTCCATA
This sequence comes from Nannobrachium achirus, assembly GCF_963921795.1. Lineage (NCBI taxonomy): Eukaryota > Metazoa > Chordata > Actinopteri > Myctophiformes > Myctophidae > Nannobrachium > Nannobrachium achirus. Next base: position 1,886,784 of record NC_137831.1, read on the forward strand.
TATGGAGATATTATGGTATAGTATGTCTATGTCCAGGTCCATATATGGAGATATTATGGTATAGTATGTCTATGTCCAGGTCCATATATGGAGATATTATGGTATAGAATGTCTATGACCAGGTCCATATATGGAGATATTACCTGACTCTACATCCAGACTGTTCCGGTCTATGTCCAGGTCCATATATGGAGATATTACCTGACTCCACATCGAGGCTGTTCCGGTCTATGTCCAGGTCCATATATGGAGATATTACCTGACTCTACATCCAGAGAGTTCCGGTCTATGTCCAGGTCCATTTATGGAGATATTACCTGACTCCACATCGAGGCTGTTCCTGAATGTCCAGGTCCATATATGGAGATATTACCTGACTCTACATCCAGAGAGTTGCGGTCTATATCCAGGTCTATATAAGGAGATATTACCTGACTCTACATCCAGAGAGTTCCTGTCTATATCCAGGTCCATGTGAAGGTGAGCTGACGTCACCACGTCTTCCAGGATGAGGTAGACCACGCTGGCCACGCCCCCAGGCACCGGGGAGCCCACCCTCATCCTGCTGTTCACCACCACACTGCCGTTACGGAAGTTCAGGATCTCCAGCTTCTGGAAGCTGCTCAGGTTGGACTGGAGGAACGGAACCAACTGGAGAGGACCATAACAATATGTTATAATATAGAACCATAACAATATGTTATAATATAGAACCATAACAATATGTTATAATATAGGACCATAACAATATGTTATAATATAGAACCATAACAATATGTTATAATATAGAACCATAACAATATGTTATAATATAGAACCATAAAAATATGTTATAATATAGAACCATAAAAATATGTTATAATATAGAACCATAACAATATGTTATAATATAGAACCATAAAAATATGTTATAATATAGAACCATAACAATATGTTATAATATAGAACCATAACAATATGTTATAATATAGAACCATAAAAATATGTTATAATATAGAACCATAACAATATGTTATAATATAGAACCATAAAAATATGTTATAATATAGAACCATAACAATATGTTATAATATAGAACCATAACAATATGTTATAATATAGAACCATAACAATATGTTATAATATAGAACCATAACAATATGGTATAATATAGAACCATAACAATATGGTATAATATAGAACCATAACAATATGTTATAATATAGAACCATAACAATATGTTATAATATAGAACCATAACAATATGTTATAATATAGAACCATAACAATATGTTATAATATAGAACCATAACAATATGTTATAATATAGAACCATAACAATATGTTATAATATAGAACCATAACAATATGTTATAATATAGGACCATAACAATATGTTATAATATAGAACCATAACAATATGTTATAATATAGAACCATAACAATATGTTATAATATAGAACCATAACAATATGTTATAATATAGAACCATAACAATATGTTATAATATAGAACCATAACAATATGTTATAATATAGAACCATAACAATATGTTATAATATAGAACCATAACAATATGTTATAATATAGAACCATAACAATATGTTATAATATAGGACCATAACAATATGTTATAATATAGGACCATAACAATATGTTATAATATAGAACCATAACAATATGTTATAATATAGAACCATAACAATATGTTATAATATAGAACCATAACAATATGTTATAATATAGAACCATAACAATATGTTATAATATAGAACCATAACAATATGAAGCTGCTCAGGTTGGACTGGAGGAAGGGGACCAACTGGAGAGGAACAATTGTTATTAAAGAGGTGGTGCCATAGTTTTGTATGTTGTATGTGTCTATGGAGTTAACTTTACTCTAACGCCCCTTTTCGACTGCAGTTTTAGCACCACACCACACCACACCACACCACACCACATAAAAATATCTACATTTTCCATTACACAAAAGTACCCCTATCGGTAAGAAACAAAATGACCCTTTTAACTGTGATTATAATACATAATAAATTTGTATTACAACTATCCTAATTATAATGGATTATAACTGTGATTATAATACATTATAAAGTATTAATGTATTACTATGATAATTAAAATACACTATAATAGATTATGATAGTGGTTATAACACAATAGAATCTATTATCATGTATTACAACTATATCCTGGTGGTCTAAATGAAAAGTCAGTGAGTGATCAGTCATTATGAAGTGTTTGGCCCTGTTTGGCCTAGCTCAGACCTACTCTAGAGTGGATACTTTTTAGTACCCCGTTTAGTTCCACTTTCACACCACTCTACCCAGGTCCTTGTAGTGGAAAACCTCACACAAGTGGGCGGTAAGGTGTGGAGTGGTGTGGAGTTGGGCCTGTGGAAAAGGGGCTTAATAGACCCCCAGGTGTGGTTATAATGTGCACTTTTGCCTTCCCTGTGTATTTTTAGTTTCTTCCTGAAAGCTGAAAGTCTCTGATTCAAAAGGCCCAACTGAAAAACGTTAATGACATCAATCAACCACTTACCATCAACTTCAGCTGGGTCACCACCCACCATGACAAACCAGGCATACTTAATGAACCACCTGTTCGGTGGATGTGGCCACATAAAAACATCATTTTATCACTTTCTTTACACGTTTTTGGAAAATAAATCTTACTCTTAGTATAATCATAATACCTGATCATCATGTTTTTTGGGGGGAAAAATAATGGTTCGCCATCTTTAATGTCCTTCAACTTTGCCATACTACAGTGTCATAGACGTTTTGGACACATCAATAATTAATAATATCAATAACATACCACAATAAAACATGTTACCAGTTGTATGAACTGATGTTCCAGGTGTTTGTATTATATTATATTATATTATAGTATTATATTATATTATTATATTATATTATCACATTATATTATCATATCATATCATATCATATCATATTGTATTATATTATATTATATTATATTATATTATATTATATTATATTATATTATCATACCAGTTGTATGAACTGATGTTCCAGGTGTTTATATTCCTCAGAGCTCTTGTTGAACAGATCCATGGAGAACTGCATGTTGGTCACTCTGAGACTGAAGAACACCGTCAGAGCCCCGCCCTCAGGGGCCAGAGCCCCACCCCTAGGGGCCAGAGACACGCCCCCTGGGCTCAGGGCCACACCCCCCGATGGGTCCGTCGGCATGACGACGGGTATCGTGGGCTCGAACCCGCTCCCCTCCGGCGTGTAGCGCATCCCGTCTGGAGAGCCAGGCTCCACCTGCTGCGTGACATCATCCTAGGGATGCAAATTAGCAATTAATAATTCATTAATTGATAGTTGATAAGCTTATCGATCGATTAACCGATTAATTGATAAGCGAGCGTTTTTTAGGAACAAATAGATAATTCTTCCACCAAAAATGAGTGCAGAGAGACATACAGTAATTAATTTATTTTAAGGCTGGGACATTAACTGATTAATTGCGATTAATTAATTACAGAAAATTAACGCATTTTAATCGCACTTAGTTTTTGCACCACAGAACCTTCAGTTTTGGGCATACCGATCATAGCGATGCACCAACCAAGAAGAGACAACAAACGCAAAGGGAGAAGTAGCCGATCAGAGCGCTTTGCTTGGCCCAGTGGATGTGAAATTTAGATTTAAAAAACTCACTCGTTGATTCACTCATACAACAAAATGTGTTTTACTTGGAAAAAAAATGCGTCTCAGGTCAAATATCGATGTGCGATTAAAATGCGATTAATTGCGATAAATTATTTTTTATATATATTTTTATATATGTTTTTACATAAAACACAGTGTTTACACATTCACTCAATTTCACACCCAGACAGAGCCTATAATTAATTAGATAAAAAATGTAATCGTATCCCAGCCCTAATTTATTTTAATCGATTAATTCCTTAACAGTTTTACTGCCAGATGTTGTTATTTATTTATTGGGTTTTGTGCCAGCAAAAGCACCTTACCTTTGCGATGTTATAGACAAAGATGTGTTTTTTTTTCATCATTATTATTTTATTTTCTCCTTAAATAGGTGTACCTAGGCTATACGAGCAGTAGAGGGCAGCCTCGTGCAAGAATTAATGTGAAAATGGACGCGGCTGGCTGCCGTCCGTCAAGACAGCTCAATCGCTACAGAGCAATAGATCCAGAGAAAATAACAAGGAAGAGTGTTGTTACTCCATTGATGCTAACGTCCAGTGGGTTTTTGAGAGCACTTTTACGGGAGCTGTCTCTACGGTACACACCCGCGCGACCCCTCATCAGTTTACAGACATCAAAACAAGGTACAAAAGAACGAGCCAAAGAACGTACTATTGGCGTGCCGCCAGGAAAAATGGGGCGAACGGGAACGTTCAAAGCGGTTATAGAGTTAACAGTAATCAATTGATTTTAAATTAATTGCCAACACCCCTACCTCTTCCACCTCGCCAGGAAGGGGCGTGTCTCCGCGTGGGACGGCGCTGCCCGACTCCGCCCAATCATCATGAAGGTCCGTGACGTACACTGATGCCTCCGCTCGGTCGTCAGGGGCGACCGTCCCATCCTCGGAGTGACCGTTGTCTCCGTTGAGCCCGTTGCCATGGTGATCCTCCTGGTGGTGGGGCGGCGCCGTGTCCGACACCCGCGTGAACGGAGACTCCGCCTCCGGGGAGAGCGTCTCCACGGCAACCACCTCCATGACCTGGTCCTCAGTCAGGTCCTGCTCTGATAGGCCGCCGGCGCTCAGGTCCTGCTGTGATTGGCCGCTGACGGTCGCCACGGATACGGAGTCGGAGAAACCCACTTCCTGTTCCTCCAGAACCTGGACGTCATCTTCATCTTCATCATCTTCATCATCTGGTAGCAGGATGAAGGGTTTCTCCTCTTCTAGAAAGATGAATACATGAATACATTAATGAATACATGAATGAATACATGAATACATTAATGAATACATGAATACATTAATGAATACATGAATACATTAATGAATACATGAATACATTAATGAATACATGAATACATGAATACATTAACAGTTTTACTGCCAGATGTTATTATTTATTTATTGGGTCTTGTGCCAGCAAAAGCACCTTACCTTTGCGACGTTATAGACAAAGATGTATTAATTTTTTTATTTTATTTTCTCATTACATAGATGTGCTTTGGCTATACTGTCAGTAGAGGGCAGCCTCATGCAATAATTAATGTGAAATGGCTGCGGTAGGCTACCATCCGTCCAGACCACTGAATCGTTACAAAGCAATAGACCCAGAGAAAATAACAAGGAAGCGTTTTGTTACTCCATTGATGCTAACGTCCAGTGGGTTTTTGAGAGCACTATTACGGGAGAGATTTTAACTGTACACACCCGCGCGACCCCTCATCAGTTTACAGACATCAAAACAAGGTACAAAAGAACGAGCCAAAGAGCGTACTATTGGCGTCGCGCCGCAGTCAAAAATGGGACGAACGGGAACGTCCATAGCGGTAAGAGAGTTAATGAATACATAAATACATGCATACAGATCCTTCTCGAAAAATTTGAATATTGTGTAAAAGTACATTTTCTTGAAACTTTCATATATTCTAGATACATTGGACATTCAGTGAATTATTCCAACCCTTTTTTTTGGTTAAAATTATGAATTTTTATGGCATACATCTTCATCTGTATGGATGTGGGTATTTGGTATTTTATATATCAGGTCACACTTGTTGTTGGTGATGTCACCCTCACCCCCAGCTCCTCCGCCGCCTCCTTCTCAGGCTTGACCCCCCCCCCCCCCCCCCCCAACCCCCACTCGTAGCAGTAGGTCACATCTGAAAGCCTGCTTCGGACCTGCTTAGTGCTTACATAGATCTGCCCATGAACTGAGAAATACACAATGGTCAGAAATAATAGGACTGTGTGAGGATAGAAGTTCTGGTGTGGTCGGTGGGACACCAAAAAAAGACAAGAAATTCATGGTGAAGTCCCTTTAAAACTAAACAGTACCTTCTGTTTTCTGTGGGAGGAGGTCTTCTACTGCTGCGGTAGGAGCTTCTGCTGCTGGTAGGAGGAGGTGTTCAGTAGGAGGTTCTCCTGCTGGTAGAAGGTGTTGTTCAGTAGGTTCTCCAGGCTGGTTGAGGTGTTCTTCAGGGTTGATAGACAGGTCTTCTCCAGGGAGCAGGTGGTCCTGGTCCATGGACAGGTCTTCTCCAGGGTCCAGGGGGTCCTCAGGGTCCATGGACAGGTCTTCTCCCTGGTCCAGGTGGTCATGGTCCATGGACAGGTCTTCTCCCTGGTCCAGGTGGTCATGGTCCATGGACAGGTCTTCTCCCTGGTCCAGGTGGTCATGGTCCATGGACAGGTCTTCTCCATGGACCAGGGGGTCCTCCATGGACAGGTCTTCTCCAGGGTCCAGGGGGTCCTCCATGGACAGCTCCACCACCAGGTTCTCGGGGGTCCACAGAACAGGAGTCAGGGTGGAGGTGAGGTGGGGTTGAGTCACCAGAAGCTCCCAGTCCATGAAGGCCTGGGTCTGGGTCTCCTCTTCCTCCTCTTCCTCCTCTTCCTCTTCCTGCTCCAAGTCGGGTGGAGGCAGGAACTCCAGAGCGCCGCCTCCCCGTAGCTCCTCCCCCTGGGCGGAGCCCGGCAGAGGCCACGCCCCCTCAGAGAGCGGCCCGTCGCCCGAGGAACCCGAGCCGGAGCCGCCGAGGTCGCCGAGGTGGTCGTCATGGAGACGGACTGACGAGGAGGAGGAGGAGGAGGGGCCCTGGAGGAGGGAGGAGTCCTCCTCCATGACACCTGGAACAGGACATGACCATATATGGTTAGATGGATGGACAGACAGACAGACAGACAGACAGACAGACAGACAGACAGACAGGTCAGTGTTTCACAACCACTGGTCCTGGGGACCTTTCGTGTGCCCCTGAGAAGGGTCAAGTGTGCCCCTTGAAACTGCTTGAAAGCCAGTATTGTATTTATCATTTTAAAAATGATTTAGACTAGTGAAAACAGCCGACCGCGAGGCGTTGTGTGCTTGTAGCTTTTGTGTGTATGTTGCTGTTTTCACAACTGTTGTGCGACAGCCTTGTATGATGAAGTAGGGCTTTACTTTGCAAAGAAACGTACACATTTGAAACTTGGAGATTCAAGGTTTCTGCCCGACAGTGAGGATATTTACACCCCCGTATTATGTCGGCGTGACCATGGATTCTTGGGACATGAAAAGTGTGACCATGCAGAAAACCTCTTTTAGATGGACAGACAGACAGACAGACAGACAGACAGACAGACAGACAGACAGACAGACAGACAGACAGACAGACAGACAGACAGACAGACAGACAGACAGATAGATAACTTAGTGTTGAAGCATCCTGGGAGGTCATCCAACGGGGAAACCCTTGAAGAACACAGAGTGACGTCATCACTTCGTTCTGTGTAAACTCATAGCCAATCAGGAAGCAGCAGGGGAGTGGTGCCAGCTTGAGGATTGGTCAATAGAGCATCGCAGTTTAAGCCCCGCCCCTCCCTCACTCCGGTGTCTGAAGCGTTTTCCCCCATGCATTTCATCCATAGACGTTTCATAAAGTATTTATTTAAACGTCTTTTAAGCCTCTGACAAAGCCACTCCGGCTGGAGAGGAATCATGACAATAAACACTACTTTTGCATGCAACTATTAAATTAGAAAGCTGAAAAAAAGTTGTACCCTGCATGGGGGAAAACGCTTCCGACACCGGAGTGGGCGGGCGGGGCTTAAACTGTGACGCTCTATGACCGAAGCTTTACCTGACATTCTGCCCCGTCCAGACTATAAAAATGGCAACCAACTCTCGCAATTTCGCACAATTGCATCTTTTCTAGTTGGTGTGGTTGTTAGTGTGAAGGACAACACACTATAACAGGGGTTCCCAAACTTTTTTGTCTCAGGTCACCCCATAAATATTTGTTTTAATCTGAGGCACCCCTACAATATAATTTTATAATTAATACACCTTATAGCATATCGTCGTTGTCGGGTGGAAACCTTGTATGTCCAAAACCGTTCGTTTTGTATAGTGAAAACAGCCGATCTACAAGCACATGCCGATCTACAAAAATACAGCGACAGTCTTGTATGATGAAGCAGGGCCTTCCTTGCTTTACCAAAAGACACATTTGAAACTTGGAGATACAAGGTTCCTGCCCGACAGTGATTGTTGCGAGGAGAACGTTGAGATAAACAGCCATTTTGGTTAGAACTGACTGAAAATAACTTTGTACTTCAAGTTTAAAATGAAAAACATTGACATTATCGAAGCGAAGCGGATAAAAGCGCCAAACCTTTTTTGAGGCTTTTTTAGGACCTAACGATGGATTTTAGCCTTGGTACCAAACTTTATTTTGATGTTTACCCATATAATATCCACATCAAGTTGGGCTCCCATCGACTTTCTATACAGGAGGAAAATACCCAGAAAAAAATTCTGCTTTAAGTAGGATGTGAGGGGTCTAACTAGGGGTTTGTCATGATTCTGAATCCATTGCGAGCATTTGTTTTGCACAAAAAAACTTTCCTTGGAAATGGCCCCCAAAAACTGTGAAAAATCATGACTCATCACTAAACCATCGTTTTGTGGGGCCATTTCTAGCCCAATGAAAGTTTTTTTGTGCAAAATAAATGCTTGAAATGGATTCAGCATCATGACAAACCCCTGTTAGACCCCTCACATCCTACTTAAAGCAGAACATTTTCTGGGTATTTTCCTCCTGTATAGAAAGTCGATAGGAGCCCAGCTTGATATGGATAATTCTATGGGTAAACAATAAAGTTTGGTATTCAAGGCTAAAATCCATCATTAGGTCCTAAAAAAGGTTGGCGCTTTTATCCGCTTTGTTAAGCCAACCCACTATCAACTCTTAGTTGATAGTGGGGGGGGGGGGGGGGAGAACCACTACTCTAGTTGATAGTGGGGGGGGGGGGGGGAGAACCACTACTCTAGTTGATAGTGGGGGGGGGGGGGGAGAACCACTACTCTAGTTGATAGTGGGGGGGGGGGGGGGGGGAGAACCACTACTCTAGTTGATAGTGGGGGGGGGGGGGGAGAACCACTACTCTAGTTGATAGTGGGGGGGGGGGGAGAACCACTACTCTAGTTGATAGTGGGGGGGGGGGGGAGAACCACTACTCTAGTTGATAGTGGGGGGGGGGGGAGAACCACTACTCTAGTTGATAGTGGGGGGGGGGGGGGGGAGAACCACTACTCTAGTTGATAGTGGGGGGGGGGGGAGAACCACTACTCTAGTTGATAGTGGGGGGGGGGGGGGAGAACCACTACTCTAGTTGATAGTGGGGGGGGGGGGGGAGAACCACTACTCTAGTTGATAGTGGGGGGGGGGGAGAACCACTACTCTAGTTGATAGTGGGGGGGGGGGGGGGGAGAACCACTACTCTAGTTGATAGTGGGGGGGGGGGGGGAGAACCACTACTCTAGTTGATAGTGGGGGGGGGGGGGGGGGGGAGAACCACTACTCTAGTTGATAGTGGGGGGGGGGGGGGGGGGAGAACCACTACTCTAGTTGATAGTGGGGGGGGGGGGGGGAGAACCACTACTCTAGTTGATAGTGGGGGGGGGGGGAGAACCACTACTCTAGTTGATAGTGGGGGGGGGGGGAGAACCACTACTCTAGTTGATAGTGGGGGGGGGGGGGGGAGAACCACTACTCTAGTTGATAGTGGGGGGGGGGGGGGGAGAACCACTACTCTAGTTGGGGGGGGGGAGAACCACTACTCTAGTTGATAGTGGGGGGGGGGGGGGAGAACCACTACTCTAGTTGATAGTGGGGGGGGGGGGGGGAGAACCACTACTCTAGTTGATAGTGGGGGGGGGGGGGGAGAACCACTACTCTAGTTGATAGTGGGGGGGGGGGGGAGAACCACTACTCTAGTTGGGGGGGGGGAGAACCACTACTCTAGTTGATAGTGGGGGGGGGGGGGGGAGAACCACTACTCTAGTTGATAGTGGGGGGGGGGGGGGAGAACCACTACTCTAGTTGATAGTGGGGGGGGGGGGAGAACCACTACTCTAGGCAATACATATGCAACCACACTTGCAATTTCCATTTGCATCTTTCTACTGTACATCAGAACTGTATAAAAAGGTTAATGTTTCATCTTTCTACTGTACATCAGAACTGTATAAAAAGGTTAATGTTTCATCTTTCTACTGTACATCAGAACTGTATAAAAAGGTTAATGTTTTATGTCATGTTGCTGTCAATCATCTTGTGTATCTTGCTGATTGGCTGGGTGTGTTAATGACATCACTACCTGGTCCAGTAGGAGCCAGGTGAATGGGCGGGGCAGCCGTGCTCTCGTCCAATAGCAGCACGTCGTTGAGGCTGGACGCCGCGGCCACCGGGGCTTTCCATTGGTCGAAGGAGTCCAACAGGAAGTCCTCCTTCCTGAGCACCACTTCCTGTCGGAGAGCCTCGGACGGTTTCTCTGACATCAGCATGTTGTCCTGAGAGAGAGACATTAGGAATGAATGGGAGAGAGAGAGAGAGAGAGATTAGGAATGAATGGGAGAGAGAGAGAGAGAGACATTAGGAATGAATGGGAGAGAGAGAGAGAGAGACATTAGGAATGAATGGAGAGAGAGAGAGAGAGAGAGACATTAGGAATGAATGGAGAGAGAGAGAGACATTAGGAATGAATGGGAGAGAGAGAGAGAGAGAGAGAGAGAGAGAGAGAGAGAGAGAGAGAGAGACATTAGGAATGAATGGGAGAGAGAGAGACATGATGTAAGCCATTGACCATTCGAGGGTCGTGGGTTGTTGGCTGATTTACCACTGTTTCAGGGTTGTGAAACAGTGGTAAATCAGCCAACAACCCACGACCCTCGAATGGTAAATTGCTTTTCTACCACTTCTACCATATAAATGAAAGAAAACACAGTTGTAACTTGCAAGGTTATTTAGTTACAATCAACTGCAACACAACAGTGGGCGGGGTCCATGAGCCAACTCAAGGTTGTTGACTGATTTACCACTGTTTTAAGCCAATCAGAATCCAGTATCTGAACATGTGACCACAACAAGTGGTAGAAAGACATGTTGATGTGTGTTTTCAGACATTTAAACGACACGCACGCACGCACGCACGCACGCACGCACGCACGCACACACACACACACACACACACACACACACACACACACACACACACACACACACACACACACACACACACACACACACACACACACACACACACACACACACACACACACACAGCATTTCTCACCATGGTGTCCATAGGATGTGCAGGCTGACTGCTGCCACTCTCTGCTGTAGAGACATAATAATATTAATGTTAAACATTGTTGTACTGGGAGCTGACCTCACATCACCATGTTCGTTTACAACGGGCAGTTTGATCCGGTCTAGGAGGAAACCACAAACAGAAGAAGCGGCGTCGCTTTGATTTGGTTCCCCTGTTTGTTTCCCCAATCCCTATTAAAATGCTCCAGTAGCCTAGTGTAGTCTTGCCAGTCGCTACGAGTTGGACTAAAAGATGCATTGCATATACCAAACATTTTCCAAAACTACTCCGCATCAAGGGGTTTATTAGGTAGGCCCTAAAAGTATGTCCTTGAGTGCAGGGGAATTATTTTGGATTTGATATAGTCCTCCTGGCCAAAGTGTAGTCCGTCTAGGACTACAACATGACAGAGTGGTTTCCGCTCCCGACCGGATCAAACCCCGAAAAGTGAAGGGACTCCAGGCTACCTGGGAGCTAACCGGTACAACCACAGTGTGTTACTGTTGTACTGGGAGCTAACCGGTACAACCACAGTGTGTTACTGTTGTACTGGGAGCTGACCAGCACACTATGCTGAAAATAGCCGATCTATAAGCTCACACAGTGTTGTGGCATGACGCACTGTGAGCTTGTAGATCTGCTATTGTCAGAGCGTGCAAACCAAACATAACATGACTTTTAGATCTACTTCTCCACTAGTCCCTCCCTATAACATGTACATGTACATCTATTTTTTATTTAGTTTTTGTCAGTGACAAAAAGGTAGTTGAGAAACATTTTTGGTAAAAGCCAGTGACTGAGGTTCTAAAGGTTGTAGTGCTTCTAAATAGCGTTGCCAACCGTCCCGTATTAGCCGCCGGGTCACTTGTCCCGGTAAACTTTACCTGGTAAAGGAGCGATGCACATAAAATTTATAGGCTTTTCTTCTTGAAATGCCTGGATCCCGAGGCTAGTCGCTTTAAAAGCATGGACTGCACAGTGTTTTTAATGATGTAAATACAGCAAAGGCAAGGGGAGCACACAATGGACGAGGGCGGCTGCGCCGTGTCGCGGTATCGACGCACGTGAAGTGCCCCACGGTAACCCCAACTGGATGCGGTGCGCTGCCACACAGCACATCCATTTCCCCCGGTGGGGAGAACCATGGGAGAACATGTTCACCGTGCGACAACGCTGGAAGAATAGAACAGCAGCGTATCGGTGCGCCAGGCGAGGCGGCAGACCCGCCCGCAGCTGCGCGCGTCTGACGCCGCCGGTGTGGGTTAGTTCATTGAAAATATCGGGGCCGTATGTTTTGACGCACCGCTTCCGCGCTGCCTCCGCGTCCGGTGTGTGTTCCCTTTCAGTGTGTCTGTGTGCATTATTATTGGGTCTTGAAGTTTGAAGAGCTCACAGCAGTAGATTCATTGTTTCTCCCTTCTCTGTAGCAGCATATTGTATGCCTTAAATACTAAAAATGATCAGTTTCAGGTTTGTGTGTCTTAGTTCATGTCATGGGCTTATTATAGATATCTAGTGTATGGTTGAAACATTCCATTTCCTTGTGATTATGGTATGAATACGACTTGTTGCTATGTTACAGTAAGTGTAATGCAGAGTAGCCTGATGACCTGTTGTGTTTGTAATGTATTGTGTGTTACTTGTAGGTATAACTGTCTGTGCCAAAACCACCAAAAATGTCCCTTATTTGAATCTCTGGATGTTGGCAACCCTAGTTCTAAATGTCCCTTATTTGAATATCTGGGTGTTGGCAACCCTAGTTCTAAATGTTCCTTATTTGAATCTCTGGGTGTTGGCAACCCTAGTTCTAAATGTCCCTTATTTGAATCTCTGGGAGTTGGCAACCCTAGTTCTAAATGTTCTAGGTACAGTACCATTGTGTAGAGCCAGTGACTGAGGTTCTAAAGGCTGTATAGTGGTTCTAAAGGTTTTAAAGGTTGTAGGTACCGTTGTGCACGTCCAGGTTCTGAGGTAGCAGGTCCAGGTTCTGAGGTAGCAGGTCCAGGTTCTGAGGTAGCAAGGCCAGGTTTTGAGGTAGCAGGTCCAGGTTCTGAGGTAGAAGGTCCAGGGACTGTGGTTGCAGGTCCAGGGACTGAGGTATGACGTAGAAATCCTAGTTAATTTATAGACTCTATAGCGGAATTGAAACTCTCAAAAGATCAGCAAAACCTTGACTCAGAAACGATGTTAAAAGATAATAGAACATATTTATTTACAGCGCTGTAACAGTCAAATACATACGTCCTACACAAAGACACAGACAAGACGGACTGACTCGCTCTATGCTGATTCTCAGTCCATATTATTGGCTGAGCAAAAACAATAATACATTCCTCTCAGAGCTTGTTAAAAAGCCAAGAACTCCTTACATTCTGACCTTATCTACAAAATCGTTCTCAGGGACTCAAACTAGCAAATGTATTGGTAACGCTTTACTTTACAGTACAGTAATTACCAGGTACTTACTAGGTACTTACTAGGTACTTACTAGGTACTATTAGGTAATACCCAGTATTTACTGGGTATTTACCAGGAAATGACATGGTAACTACCAGGTATTTTACCTAGTAATTACCTGGCAAACACCTGCTATGTTCCTGTTCCTGTAAGTATTTGCCTGGTAATTACATGTTAAGTACCTGGTGATACACTTATTAATTACTAGGTGTATTACCTGGTAGTTACCAGGTATTTTCCTGGATACTACAAGGTAATTAACAGGTAATTATAAGTATGTAACTACCCAGTAGTTAAAGTTGAACTGTACTGTAAAGTAAAGCATGGGTCAATTCCATGACATTACCTAGTAATTACTAAGTGTTTACCCAGTAACTAGAATATGTACCTTGCATTTACCCAGTTAAGTGGAACTACGGTAAAAATAAGTACTTTTTGTTGGGACCAAATGGCATCGTGGCCATGGGTGGATAAAATAACCAGGGAGTGGTGAATACTCAAAACACTCTTTTTTGCGTCCAGTGCATGCGAGTCAGCTTCTCCTCTAGACAGCACACTGCGTGTTGTGTGAGGAGGTGTTAATATAATTAATTTATATTTGTGTTTGATCATGGCTTGGTAATGGTGGGGAACTGGGGATGCTGGTGTTTTGGGTGGGAACTCTGTGGATTTCAGATGCAGTGTGCTGTCCAGCGGAGAAGCAGACTCTTGGATACCAGAGAGGAGAGCCAGGACTTGGCATGCACTGAACGCAAATGAACACTGGTCATTTTTGGGGCATTCAAAATCTGAGTGTTTTATATTCACCACTCCCTGGTTATTTTATCCACCCATGGCCATGATGCCATTTGGTCCCAACAAAAAGTACTTATTTTTACCGTAGTTCCACTTAACTGGGTAAATGCAAGGTACATATTCTAGTTACTGGGTAAACACTTAGTAATTACTAGGTAATGTCATGGAATTGACCCATGCTTTCTTTTACAGTACAGTTCAATTGTTCAATTACCTGGTAAATACCCAGTAAATACTGGGTATTACCTAATAGTTACCTGGTAAATACCTAGTAAATAACTGGTAATTACCGTACTGTAAAGTAAAGCGTTACCAATGTATTCTCTACTAAGCAATGAATATACCATAATAATATAATTGCACCTCATGAGGTAGCAGGTCCAGGTTCTGAGGTAGCAGGTCCAGGTTCTGAGGTAGCAGGTCCAGGTTCTGAGGTAGCAGGTCCAGGTTCTGAGGTAGCAGGTCCAGGTTCTGAGGTAGCAGGTCCAGGTTCTGAGGTAGCAGGTCCAGGGACTGCATGTCCAGAGTGTGGTTGTTCATGAAGTTGTTGTTGTGCAGAGCCTGGGGGATGTGGTTCCTTAGGTCGGTGACGGTGTGGACCAGCCAGGGCTCCTCCTCCGTCCAGCTCCTCTCCACCGCCAGGCTCTGGGTCTTCAGCTGCTGCAGGACCACCTCACTGAGACCCCCAGAACCCTCCATCTCCACCAGCACCGAGTAGTGGACGGATACCACCAAACCTCTGACAGACAGAGAGAGAGAGAGAGAGAGAGAGAGAGAGAGACAGAGGTGAAAACCAGTCCTCATGGAAAATAGGCATTACATTTTGGATAACATGGTTCTATTGAGAAAATCACAACGCCTCGCGCTGCGAGCATGTAGATCTGCTATTTTCACAATGTCTGAAAAAAAAGAAGACTTTTGTCAGTTTTTTACACAGGTTTCTACGGTTTCTTGGGCTGGATATGGCAGCCTGGAACGGTTGTTCAAGTGCAGCTAAACTTGGCAAGTTAGTAAACGTGCCACAATTAACAATAATGCATTGCACCTGTACAGCTGACCTGAATTTGAATTGTGAGTAATACCGTAGATAGAAAAGGGTCATATTATTTGGCTTCCTTTCAGACAATGCAGTGATGGGATATATCAGGGGTTTTCAAAGTGGGTGACGGGGCACCCTGGGGTGCCGCGACGGCAGTCCAGGGGTGCCGCGAGATCATTTGATAATATTTGGAATTTATTTAGACACTTGAACAAATATTTAGTATCATTTTAAATTTGAAGTACAAAGTTATTTTCAGTCAGTTCTAACTAAAATGGCTGTTATCTCAACGTTTTCCTCGCAATATAATCACTAAAATATCGTCACTGTCGGGCAGAAACGGCGTATCTCCAAGTTTCAAATGTCTAGTCTTTTGGTAAAGCAAAGCCCTGCTTCATCATACAAGACTGTTGTACAAAACTAGTGAAAACAGACGATCTACAAGCACACAACGCCTCGTATCGCGAGGCGTTGTGTGCTTGTAGATCTGCTGTTTTCACTAGTTTAGTAAATTTTATAGATGATAAATACACAAAACAAACGGTTTTGGACATAGGCTACAAGGTTTCCATCCGACAACGACGATATGCTATGAATACAAGGTGATGGGAGTGAAAATTATAATGTAGGGGTGCCTCGGATTAAAAAGATATTCATGGGGTGCCCTGAGACAAAAAAGTTTGGGAACCCCTGATATATATATATATATATAGCCTATAACAACAAAACACAACACATCTAAAGATACAATAATAAGTGGTAATGTCGTAGGAAAGAAAGGCAAAAGGCAGAAGAGCAAATAGAATGAGAAAAAGCATCCTCAGCTGTACAAGACGGTCATTTCTACGCTCCACTGCAGGTGAGGGGGCAGAGGACTGTACAAGACGGTCATTTCTACGCTCCACTGCAGGTGAGGGGGCAGAGGACTGTACAAGACGGTCATTTCTACGCTCCACTGCAGGTGAGGGGGCAGAGGACTGTACAAGACGGTCATTTCTACGCTCCACTGCAGGTGAGGGGGCAGAGGACTGTACAAGACGGTCATTTCTACGCTCCACTGCAGGTGAGGGGGCAGAGGACTGTACAAGACGGTCATTTCTACGCTCCACTGCAGGTGAGGGGGCAGAGGACTGTACAAGACGGTCATTTCTACGCTCCACTGCAGGTGAGGGGGCAGAGGACTGGAGTGAGTGGACCGGACAAAGGCCACTCGGTCACAAAGCAGCTAGCATCACAGCGCTGTAGCCTCACAGCGCTAGCCACACATCGCTAGCCACACAGCTTTAGCCGCGGTGTTAGCCGTGCAGCATTTAGCCGTAATCCCGGCGGTCACAGGTGGCCAAGCTGCTTATCCCCACTTAGCGCCGCGCCGGACGCACGTTAAGGGCATTAGCATCACACACACACACACACACACACACACACACACACACACACACACACACACACACACACACACACACACACACACACAGCAGGTGAAAGGTCCTCAGCTACTACACACCATCAATCTAAAACTCACTCTGTGAGTGGTGTAAAGCAGGGGTTTTCAAAGTGGGTGACGGGGCACCCTGGGGTGCCATGACGGCTGTCCAGGGGTGCCGCGAGATAATTTGATAATATTTGGGATTTATTTGGACACTTTGTATCATTTTAAACTTGACGTACAAAGTTATTTTCAGTCAGTTCTAACCAAAATGGCTATTATCTCAACGTTTTCCTCGCTACATAATCACTAAAATATCGTCACTGTCGGGCAGAAACCTCGTATCTCCAAGTTTCAAATGTGAACGTCTTTTGGTAAAGCAAAGCCCTGCTTTATCATACAAGACCGTCGCCTAAAACTAGTGAAAACAGCCGATCTACAAGCACACACCGCCCCGTATCGCGAGGCGTTGTGTGCTTGTAGATTGGCTGTTTTCACTAGTTTAGTGCATTTTATAGATGATAAATACAAAACGAACGGTTTTGGACATACAAGGTTTCCATCCGACAACGACGATATGCTATAAATATAAGGTGCTGGGAGTGAAAATTATAATGTAGGGGTGCCTCGGATTAAAAAGATATAGCGGGGCAGTTAAGGAGAACAATACTTCAGTTTTGGAAAGAAGCACCAAAATTTGACAGAGTGTACCTCTTGGGTCATTCTTTAGAAAAATCACATTAGACACTTAATTTTCAAAATGGCCGCCAGTTTTAAAGATGGCCGCCTTTTCGGATATGTTTTACAGTACGCCAGCCAGTTATTATCGAATTTTCATAATATTAGAGTTGTTTTGTAGGTTTTAAAACATCCTGAGTTCATTTATTACACTTTTAAAGCAGCCAGAATAACCTTTCTGACTTTTGGTTGGGGTCTTTCCTCACCTGGGACCCCCCAGACAGACCCCTGAGCCTATTTCAGTAATCGCTCTGCTCCTGCTCCAGAACAATGTTAAATTAGATCTGAAGTATGCTCTGAAATCAAAAATGACTAGTAGCAAATAACAGAGGTCTTCCACGGGGGGTCCGGGACCCCTGGGGGGGGGGGGGGGGGGTCTCAGAGCTACTACAGGGGGCCTGCCAAATCTCAATGAGATCTTTTATTTTTTTATTTGAAACTTCGAATGTTTTTATGTATCCTGGTTTTATGTATTGTACTTTGATGGTTTATTAGTATTCTCAGCATTATTTATAATGTTTTTGTGTTAAACAGTTATGGTTGACAGCTGTTACTGCAGGGATTGCAATAATGAAGGTATTGCAACATTTTGCAGAACAACATTTCCATTTATTGCACTGCACTCACACTGACCACACACACACACACACACACACACACACACACACACACACACACACACACACACACACACACACACACACACACACACACACACACACACACCTTTGTTATTGTCACCCCAAAACCCTCACCTTATCCTCTTATAGAGCCCATGGTCAATTACGGCCAAAGAAATTCACTACAATACAGTAATTTCAGACATGCAGGATATATTCGTCTTCATCATCATCATCTTCAATGTCCAACCTAATAATGTTGACACAGTCTCCACCATAGCATAGAGTGAAAGGCCGGTTATTTGAGCAGCTGCACCGTCCCTTACAACCTGCTTTGCAGACACATTTGATGAGCTCAAGTACTGCCTTTGGAGTAGAGAGAGCAAGAAACCTGACTGGAATATACCCTCCACTCTCTGAATTCCATCTATTTTCTTCGATTGGTGGAAGCACACTGCAATTTGTCAGGTATGATTTATCCTGCATTGTGACAGAGTTGGCACAGAGATGTGGTAGCAGTGCAGCATGAGTTGGAGGTAGCATCTCACCTCCAAGTTCTTTGACAGAAATAGTTCCCATCTGAGTAATCCCAGGGTTGTTGGACCTTTTGAACTGTAAATATGGCATGCAAAATGTTCCGACTGCAATGTTGATGGAAGCTCACCATTTATAAGCTCAGGAGGAATGGCCAATGACCTTGCCAAGGTCCTCGAAGCAGTTAATGGCTTGGTCATCATCATCATCATCAAGTAGGCATTGACCCATGTCTTTTTGGTGATTCCAACAAATGTTCTTCCCCAGTCAGCACCTGAAAAACTATGTACGCAAAGGAACCCTTGACATTTGAAACATCCAATAACTTGAACTCACTCGAATATATCAATTTCCTTTTTTTGTACCGGAGGCAAGGACTTGATAAGGAATCTGGGTATCAGCCTCTTCATGTGTTTGCACTTCTTCAAAATCATGTCCCTTGATGAAGGTATCGTATGATGCCTACTTTGTTATACCTGACAAATTGCCCTGAGCTTCCATCAATTGAAAAAAAAAAGAATAGATGGAATTCAGAGAATGGAAGGTATGTTCCCGTCAGGTTTCTTGCCCTCCCTGCTGCAAAGGCAGTACTTGAGGGACGGTGCAGCTGCTCGAACAATGCAAATGCTATAGTGGAATCAACACTATTAGGGAGGACATGTATAGTAGTGAATTTCTTTGGGTACAATTGACCGTGAGCTCTTTAAAGGACAACTTTAGTTTTTTACAACAAGGGTTCATATTTTAGATTGTAATTAAAGAATAAAAAAGATGAGTGTTAAAATGATTTCATTTACTTTTTTCTATTGTTTTAGAGATTCTTATTTCAGTGGTTGGGGGCATGCGTACAAGTGGCTAAATATGTCATTTTACACAGAATAAGCCCATTCCCAAGATACAACGCAACCTTTCATGGTTGGATGTGACTTATGGGGGCTAGAAGTGTTACTGTAAACAGCAATAAAGAAACTGCTGGCTTATTGTGTCTAAAAAGACATATTTAGCCACTTGTACGCATGCCCCCATGTGTACGCATGCCCCACATTTTAGCACGGTAAACGCGATAAAACAATAGAACGAAGCAAATGAAAACATTTTAACACTCACTTTTTCTTTTCTCTAATTACAATCTAAAATATGAACCCTTGTTGTAAGAGGATAGGGTGCGGGTTTTGGGGTGACGATAACAAAGAGGTGTGTGTGTTGTGTTGTCAGTGTGAGTGCAGTGCAATAAATGGTTAGATAATAAATGTTAGACTGCGCGCCCAAAGTGAGAAGTTGCAATACCTTAATTCTTGCAATCCCTGCAGTAACACCTGTGAACCTGTCTGTCTAACACAAAAATGTTATAAATAATACTGAGAATACTAATAAAAACTGTTTCAAATGTAAAAAGAAAAAAAAACTTCCCCATCAAGATTCGGCAGGCCCCCTGTAGTAACTCTGAGGACCCCCTAGGGGTCCCGAACCCCCTGTGGAAGACCCCTGGGTATTTGCTACTACTCATTTTTGCTTTCAGAGCCCAGTTACAACAACGTTAATGCTTCAGTTTTGATCTAATTTAACATTGCTCTGGAGCAGGAGCAATGCGATTACTGAGATAGGCTCAGGGGTCTGTTTGGGGGGTCCCAGGTGAGGAAAGACCCCAACCAAAAGTCAGAAAGGTTATTCTGGCTGCTTTAAAAGTGTAATAAATGAACTCAGGATGTTTTAAAACCTACAAAACAACTCTAATATTATGAAAATCGTACATTAACTGGCTGGCGTACTGTTCAGAGGCAGCCATCTTGGAAACATGGCAGCCATTTTGATTTTTCAGTGTCTAACGTGTTTTATCATAGGAACAACCCCTAAGGAGTACTTGTGAAAAGTTTTAGGTTTCTTTCCACTTGTGAAGTATTTTAGTGCAAAAATGCATTTATCTGCCCCGCTAATATTCATGGGGTGACCTGAGACAAAAAGGTTTGGGAACCCCTGATGTAAAGCAGTGTTTCTCAACCTTTTCAGACTGCGACCCCTAAAATAATCATATCTTAACTGGGGACACCCTTCAAAATAATCATATTTGAACTGGGGACCCCCTTCAAAATAATCATATCTTAACTGGGGACACCCTTCAAAATAATCATATCTTAACTGGGGACACCCTTCAAAATAATCATATTTGAACTGGGGACCCCCTTCAAAATAATCATATCTTAACTGGGGACACCCTTCAAAATAATCATATTTGAACTGGGGACCCCCTTCAAAATAATCATATCTTAACTGGGGACACCCTTCAAAATAATCATATTTGAACTGGGGACCCCCTTCAAAATAATCATATCTTAACTGGGGACACCCTTCAAAATAATCATATCTTAACTGGGGACACCCTTCAAAATAATCATATCTTAACTGGGGACACCCTTCAAAATAATCATATCTTAACTGGGGACCCCCTTCAAAATAATCATATCTTAACTGGGGACCCCCTTCAAAATAATCATATCTTAACTGGGGACACCCTTCAAAATAATCATATTTGAACTGGGGACCCCCTTCAAAATAATCATATCTTAACTGGGGACACCCTTCAAAATAATCATATCTTAACTGGGGACACCCTTCAAAATAATCATATCTTAACTGGGGACCCCCTTCAAAATAATCATATCTTAACTGGGGACCCCCTTCAAAATAATCATATTTGAAATGGGGACCCCCTTCAAAATAATCATATTTGAAATGGGGACCCCCCACCCTGACTAGCACTAAGAGTTGAGGCATTACATTTTGTATAACACAGTCCTATTGTGAAAATAGCAGATCTACATGTTCACAACATGTAGATCGGCTATTTTCACACTGTATGCCTCTAATAGGCCTATTTGACAATGTGGACAATGTTACATTGCTACAAAGGTATTAAAAGTCATTTAATTGTCACTTTATGAATGTGCAGATTCTCCTAGCAATATGTGTGTGTGTAGCCTGTATTACATCACCAATTACCAATTGAAGACATTATGCAAGCACGACCACCGCTCACTTCACATTGGGTGTGATTTTTATTTTATTTTTTATGGTTGAGTGAGAAAACAGTGTTTCAAATTAATCAAATCATCTGGTGGACCCCCCAAAATAATTTGGGGACAGACCTCCCTGGGGGTCCCAACCCGCAGGTTGAGAACCACTGGTGTAAAGCAGTGTTTTCCAAACTGTTTTTCTGCAAGAGCAAATATATATAATTAATTAAATAATTATGAGGTTTGTCTGTGTTCCAACACTCACCTGTCCAGATCCTTCTGTGGTCTGTAGAGACATGCACACACACACGCACACACGCACGCACGCACGCACGCACGCACACAATTATAATTTATTATGAGTGATATTACAAACAGATGACGTTTCAACTCAAATGCATATTGTTTTAACATCATAAGGTGTGATACTGTAATCAAACAAACATGGTTATATTGTTATATGTTACAGTATGTGATATAGTGTGTGATGTTTACCTGAATTCAATAACGAAGGCATTCTTAAAACCAGGCAGTCTCTCAAAGGCCGCTTTAATCTGGAACCAAAACACAGTGCATTAAAGACCCATTAACAGGAAACACTCACTATGAACAGGAAACACCCAGTATGAACAGGAAACACTCACTATGAACAGGAAACACCCAGTATGAACAGGAAACACTCACTATGAACAGGAAACACCCAGTATGAACAGGAAACACTCACTATGAACAGGAAACACCCAGTATGAACAGGAAACACTCACTATGAACAGGAAACACCCAGTATGAACAGGAAACACTCACTATGAACAGGAAACACCCAGTATGAACAGGAAACACTCACTATGAACAGGAAACATCCACTATTAGCGTGGTTGCATAAAGGAGGACTTTGCCACTTTTCAACCCATCTTCATATAATAGGTCCTCACTAATGTTCATAATAAAATTGCATTTCTTTTTCTACTCGGTCTCTTAGGAGAGCTGTGGGAAGTTCAGAAATCCATCGTCTTGTGACATCATCATTTTCCACAAAAAAAAATTGTATCAATATTTTTGAAAAAAATATTTCGATTTTTATTATCGCAAGAACAATGGCTTCCACTTTAACATTGCAACTTTTCAGGAGTAGAAAGCCTGCATTTTCTATTAGCTTGGATTCCCAATCGATGATGTCACAAGACGATGGGTTTCTGACCTGCCCACAACCCTCCAATAAAAAAATAAATAAAAAAAGAAAAGCTATTTTTTAGTGAGGACCAATTATATGAAGATAGGTTGAAAAGTGGTGAAGTAGTCCTTTAAGGCTGGTTTTTGACATTATCGAAACGAAGCGGATAAAAACGCCAAACTTTTTTTGAGGCTTCTTTAGGACCTAACGATGGATTTTAGCCTTGGGTACCAAACTTTATTTTGATGTTTACCCATAGAATTATCCATATCAAGCTGGGCTCCCATCAACTTTCTATACAGGAGGAAAATACCCAGAAAGAAAATCTGCTTTAAGTAGGATGTGAGGGGTCTAACTAGGGGTTTGTCATGATTCTGAATCCATTGCAAGCATTTGTTTTTTTTCTTGGGCTAGAAATGGCCCCCAAAAACACCCAAAAAACTGTGAAAAATGATGACTCATCACTAAACTAAAATATTTGTTTTATTTTGTCGCATTCCTCAGACAATAAATAATGGGTGATGCTATGAGGTGATGCTAGGATTACCTTAATTGGTAGTAGTATGGTAGTACTATGAATATAGTAAAGTATGGTGAAGCAGCATTCTGCTTCTACGGACCGACAGCTTGGAATAAACTCCTGCTACACCTAAGACAGGCAGCCTCTGTGGATAGCTTTAAAGCACAGCTCAAGACCTATTTCTTTACTCTTGCTTTTAGCTGATCTCTTAAATCCCTGTGCTGTTATTGACGTCTGCACTGTTATGAAAAT
Source organism: Nannobrachium achirus (assembly GCF_963921795.1). NCBI lineage: Eukaryota > Metazoa > Chordata > Actinopteri > Myctophiformes > Myctophidae > Nannobrachium > Nannobrachium achirus. The sequence continues at coordinate 1,910,669 of NC_137831.1, forward strand.
GTTTTTACGATGTGTGTAAAATGTTAAACTTACCGATGTTTTAAATGTTTTTTTTTATGTTTTATGTTTTAACTTTTATTTTCTGCTTTATTGTAATCATGTGTATCATTTCTGTTAAGCTCTTGTGCTTCTTTTCTGCTCTGTAAAGTGCTTTGCTGCATTTCATGTCATGAAAGGTGCTGTAAAAATAAAGTTTATTATTATTATTATTATGACTATGAAGACCTTGGCAGTAAACTGCTTGCTCAGCTACTGGTATTATAGTATTAGTAGTATAGTAGTTGTAGTATTGTAGTATTATGAATTATTATTATGAATAGTATTGTAATACTATGAATAACTTGGCAGTAACCTGCTTGTTCAGCTGCTGGTAGTATGGTAGTAGTAGTAGTAGTAGTAGTAGTAGTAGTAGTAGTAGTTTAGTTATAAGTACCTTGGCAGTAACCTGCTTGTTCAGCTGTTGGTAGTAGTATGATAGTAGTAGTATTAGTAGTAGTATTAGTAGTAGTAGTAGTAATAGTAGTAGTAGTAGTAGTAGTAGTAGTAGTAGTAGTAGTAGTAGTAGTTTAGTTATAAGTACCTTGGCAGTAGCCTGCTTGTTCAGCTGTTGGTAGTAGTATGATAGTAGTAGTATTAGTAGTAGTATTAGTAGTAGTAGTAGTAATAGTAGTAGTAGTAGTAGTAGTAGTAGTAGTAGTAGTAGTAGTAGTAGTAGTAGTAGTAGTAGTTTAGTTACAAGTACCTTGGCAGTAACCTGCTTGTTCAGCTGCTGGTAGTAGGGTGGTAGTAGTAGTAATAGTAGCAGTAGTAGTAGTTTAGTTATAAGTAGTTTAGTTACAAGTACCTTGGCAGTAACCTGCTTGTTCAGCTGCTGGTACTAGGGTGGTAGTAGTAGTAATAGTAGCAGTAGTAGTATGGTATGGTATAATTTTATTTCGGTTTTCAAAATACAATGTTTAAAAAGAAACATTTAAAACAATAACAATTTAAAATAAATACGCAACAATGTTGCCGAAAAGGAGTTAGGCTGAAGCCGCAGCTTATGGTGCCTACCCTTTATGTCTCTTCATCTTACATCAGAAACTAAATATTTGATACTTCCAAAAACAAACAATACAAGGACAAAACTAAATATATATATAAAAAAAAAATATATATATATATATATATACATATATATAATATGTATAAAAAGAAAAGATGTTATGCATATCCAACTTGAACAAGTATTTTATAAATTCAACGTTTTATATGTATTTACTATATTATCTTTAAAAGTTTTCTTGAACTGGTACAATGAACTGCACATTTTTAGGTCGTTTTCACAACTATTCCATATTTCCTGTGCCCTGACTGATGTACATTGCTTCTTGATATTGGTTCTTGGTGTCGTCATTTTAAAGTTAAGTTTACCCCTCAGCTCATATTTGGTCTCTTTAATTTGGAACAGTCTCTGAATGCTGCATGGAAGTGAATTAGTTTGTGATTTATAGGCTATCAAAACTGTTTTCTGGTTTACTAGGTCATAGAATTTTAAAATATTATGTTTAATAAAGAGTTTATTTGTCGATTCATAATAATCAGATCTATTTATTATTCTTATAGCTCTCTTCTGCAATATATAGATAGGATTGGTATTTGTTTTATACGTGTTACCCCATATCTCCACACAATAAGTAATGTAAGGAACTATGAGAGAACAATAAACCAAATACAGTGATTTTTGGCAAAGGATATATTTTGTTTTATATAGAATTGCTATAATTTTAGACATTTTTAATTTTACACTATTTATATGAGATTTCCAGCATAATTTATCATCTATCATTACTCCCAGGAACTTATATTCTCGTACTCTTTCTATCTCCATACCACTTATTTTAATTATTGCTTGTTGGTTTATTTTTCTTGTGCCAAATATCATGAACTTAGTTTTAGTTACATTCAGTGATAGCTTGTTTATGTCAAACCATGTTTTTAAAGTTTTCAATTCTTCTTCCATCGCATTCAGCAGCTGCTCCAAACTCTTCCCAGAGCAGTAGAGGCTTGTGTCATCAGCAAACAGGACATATTTTAATATGGGTGACACTCTACAGATATCGTTTATATATAATATGAATAATTTAGGGCCCAGAACAGAACCTTGTGGGACGCCATATGTGACTCTTTCCAATTCGGATTTTACATTATTTAATTGAACATATTGGTCTCTATTTGAAAGGTAGCTTTTTATCCATGTGTTTGCTATTCCTCTGACACCATATCTCTCTAATTTATTTAGTAATAAGTTATGATCAATGGTGTCAAAAGCTTTCTTCAAGTCAATGAACACCCCCACCGTGTACTCCCCATTTTCAATTGCAGTTGTAATTTCCTCTACTAATTCCATTACAGCCGTCGAAGTGGACCTATTGCTTCTAAAACCATATTGGTTATTACTCAATAGATTGTGTTTTTCTATGAAAAGGTCTAGTCTCCTGACAAACAGTTTTTCAATTATTTTTGAAAATTGTGACAGTAGAGAGATTGGTCTGTAATTATTAAAAAGATGTTTATCTCCATTTTTGAAGATGGGAATTACTTTTGCCGTTTTCATTTTGTGCGGAAAGATACCAGTATTAAACGATTGATTACATATATAGGTGAATGGTTTTACTATGTTACCTATGATATTTTTTACTAATGACATATTTATTTCAGTCCAATCGGATGATTTTTTATCCTTAAGCTGGTGTACTAGTTCAAGTATTTCTGTTTCATTAACTTCACTAATATATATGGAATTATAGTTACGTTCAATTAGATTATCTGTACCCTTTGTATGTGTTGGCTCCACGATCTCTTTTGCCAGATTGTATCCCACATTTGAAAAGTATTTGTTAAATTTATCTGCCATTTCCTTTGGATTATTTATTGTTTCATTATCGTTTATAAAGAAATTTGGAAAGTCTGTTTTCCCCTTACCCTTTCTGATTGCACTATTTATTACCCTCCATGTCCCCTGAGTATCACTCTTATGTTTATCAAATAGTTTATAAAAATGCTCCTTCTTTTGCGATCTTATAATATTTACCAATTTATTTTTATAACACTTGTATCTATTTTCGGTTTCTTTAGTTCTATGTTTTAAAAAATTCTTGTATAATAGATTTTTCTTTTTGCATGCATTTTCGATCCCCTTTGTGATCCATGGCTTATTTTGTTTCTTGTGTTTTGCGATCTGTTTTTTTAAGGGGCAGTTTTTATCGTAAAGCTGAAGTACTGTTGCCAGGAAGGCATCGTAAGCTTTATTAGGATCTTTATTACTATACACCTCCTGCCAGTCCTGATTTCCAAGGTCCACGTTGAGGGCTGCAATGTTTTCTACTGTTGTTAGTCGCGATAAATTATACATAAGTTTAGGTTCTTTTTTGGTCTTGAAGAAATTATGAAAAATAGCAAACACAGGAAGATGGTCACTTATGTCCTTTATCAACAGTAGTAGTAGTAGTTTAGTTATAAGTAGTTTAGTTACAAGTACCTTGGCAGTAACCTGCTTGTTCAGCTGCTGGTAGTAGTAGTAGTAGTAGTAGTAGTAGTAGTAGTTCAGTTATAAGTAGTTTAGTTACAAGTACCTTGGCAGTAACCTGCTTGTTCAGCTGCTGGTAGTAGAAGCTGCTGGGGTCTCTCAGGTCGTCATGGTAACTGTGTCCCCTCAGTTTGATTGACAGGTCCACCAGCTGCTCCCTCACGGGTCTGACGGGCCTCAGTAGCGACTTGTCAATCTCGTTACCGATCTGCCAATCATCGTTAACACACATTAATAATGATCTGCCAACATCATTAACAAAAACGTTAAACACTTCCGATGCCAATTATGTCCAGAGGGTCGTGATAGGAATTACGGCGGTGTGGCGACGCGGCCCCCTTATCACGTCATTCATTTTCCCTCCATCAGGCCAGGGGGAGGCAGTATAGAGAACTGCATGTTTTTGTGAGGGTATCAACCCTAGGAGACACGGGGAGAACATGCAAACTCCACACAGAATGGCCCTTTCGCCAACCCCACCTAGGGTGTGGGCGCTGATGACGCGGAGGAGAGAACACGCCCCCGCCCCCCAGTGCCCACAGCGTCCCCTGGCGGGAATCGAACCCAGGAGTGACATCACGATTAATTTACCGAATGTCTGTCTGTCCGTCTGATGTCTGTCTGACGTCACAGTACTGACGTCACAGACTGGCCTGGACACGGAACACCATATATAGGCATCAGCATGGCAAGACAACATTTTATCAAGAACAGAACTTTGTAGTAAAAAAACCCTTTCGTTCTAGTTACTACTAGAATACTGCTAATATGTGGAACGCCCTACCGAAGGCCTTAAAGGAGTGTGGTTCCCTAGCATCCTTTAAAATCGCCCTGAAAAACCACTTACAAGCGGCAGCCGTTCGTAACTGGCAATAACAAACCTAGCCCAGCCTCCCCTGGCCCTTCTTTGTATTTACCTACTGTATATATTTTCTGCACGGTTTATTTTATTTTTATTTACTTTTTTCTATACTGTAGCTACTGTACTGTGTTCTATCCGTCTGTCATTCAATGTTATATGAGATACTTCAATGGTTTCCTATGGAAATAAGCGTAGTCTTTTCTAGGATCTCCTTTTAGTAGACCTTGTACCAGTGAACTGTACCGTCATGAAACGGTACCTTTTCCTATGCAAACTTCTAATAAAGTCTTCAATCAATCAATCAAATACTATTACTATTACCACTACATTCCACCCACCAGGATGTCTTGGCTTTCCTCCAGATCAAAGCCGTTGTTCCCCAGCAGGTCGTCATCGTTGGAGTGACCAGTGATGTCACCGGGAGGGTCAGCGGTGATGTCATCAGGGGTGATGATGATGTCATCAGGAGAATCAAGGGTGATGATGTCATCAGGGGTGATGATGAGGTCATCAGGAGCTTCAGGGGAGGAGATCTCCAGAAGACCATCCAGGCTGAGGTCTTCTGCGTCCAGCCGTGTGTCTGAGGAAACATCTCCAACCTCTCCAACATCTCCAACCTCTCCAACATCTCCAACATCTCCAACATCTCCTGGGACCTGCTGGGTGGGCTCCTCCCCCCTGGCCTCCTGTGCGTAGAGTTAAAGGGGAAGACCACCCATTTTCAATATTGAACTGCGTAGAGATGTTACCGATCAATCGGCAATGGATCGGATCGGGCCGATCAAAGCGTGATCAGTGATAATCGGTGGTTTAGATCAAAAGGTAAATTCACCGATCCGATCCGATCGGTGCATCCGATCAACCAGCCGTTTAGTATGCCCACTTGAGGCCATTTTGGGGTATTGATTTCCACAGTGCTGAAGGAATAATTAGTTACTGCTATGATAATAAATACATAGTAATGCTGGTAAATAACTATAAGGCAAATATATAAATGAATTCATGAGTGAATGAATGAATTAAAGTTAAAACATTAACATTTAGAAAATATAAATAATAACTTGATCGGATCGGTGATTGATCGGTATCGGGTGATCAAACTTTTGTGATCGGTGCTCGCTGATCGGTTCCAAAAAACCTGATCGGACCATCCCTAGAACTGTGTCATTAATATACCTTAGAGGAGTTGTGTGGAAATAGAAAAAAAGTTCCCCCTCTTCTGTGTTGCCTAGAACTGGAGGATTGATTTTGGGGTTTGTATTGTAAAGTACAACTTGATGACATCACACCGTTGTACTTTACAATACAAACCCCAAAATCAATCCTCCAGTTCTAGGCAACACAGAAGAGGGGGAACTTTTTTCTATTTCCACACAACTCCTCTAAGGTATATTAATGACATAGTTCAATATTGAAAATGGGTGGTCTCCCCTTTAATGTTATGAGACATATTTTTAAAACATGTATTTAATGTCAGTCTTAACTCATTTGCCGCCATGGCCCGAGGAACCTGAAAAAAAAAAACAACGCCGCTGTCTCTCTCCGCCAAGGCCCGAAGATTTATATGCTTAAACGCTATAAAACAATTAAAAATATAATCGCTGTTTATCGCAAATTGGTTTCTAATCACCCGCCAAAAAGTGCTTCGGGTCGCATTTCCGGAAGTTACAAATGTTCGCGTAAAAATTACATATATTCAAAGATTTGCACAAAATGTTCACGACTTTTCCAAAAATAACAGATCTACACGCTTACAGCACGGCACTTGGTGCCACGCTGTGAGCTTGTATATCTGCTATTTTTCAATAGTTAAAGTATAAAATAATCAAGGCCCCCTCCACCTTGGGCCCTAGTGACTCAGTCCCACTTTCCCAACCCCTTGTGACGCCCCTGAACCCTACACTACCTGTGCGTCTCCACCAGGTTCCAGGGTGGGCTGTGGACGGGTTCCTCCACTGGTGGAGTCTGGTGAAGAAGATCTGTCCATCTCCTCCTCCTCCTCTGCTGCCTCGATGGGACCCTCCTGAGGTGGAGCTTCCTCTCCAGTAGGTCGGGGACCCTCCCTCCCAGGCTCTCCGGCGGCTGCCAGGGGTCCCCCGGGGGTCCGCGCCGCCGGTTCCCCGTTCTCCGGATCCTCTGGAAGATCCACGACCAACGAGGTGACTCGCTCTTCAGTGTCTACCGGCGTTTCATCGACGGTTTGTTGAGCGTCGTCTTCTACGACCTCCTCTGCTTCTTGTGGGACTCCATGCGTCTGGACTTCAGCTGTAGCTACGGTTGTTTCTTCCTCTCTCGTTGCCTCGGTCTGCTCTCCTGTGGTCTCCTGTGCAGGGACGTGCAGAGAATGTTAGAGAGGCAGGGGCTGAAATCTCTAAAAGGGCCTTTTGGTGAAAATATAAAAAATAGCCAAATGCCAAGCTCTGTGAGCTTGGAGGTCCACAGCCCATACCTCCAAAACCTGATCAACCCCTACACCCCCGCCCGTTCACTTAGATCAGCTGACACAGGGATGCTGACAGAACCCTCGCTGAAGACCTCAGGAAAAAAATCCACTCGTCCGAGACAGTTTGCCCTCCTGGCCCCCAAACTGTGGAATAAACTCCCTGTCGCACTTAGAACAACGGACTCACTCGCTAGCTTTCGCAGTGGACTGAAGACTCACCAGACTCCACCTAAACCCATAGCACTACTGAAACATTCAATGACCATACATGAAGCTAGTTAGCATTTATTTTTAGGTTTTTTAGAATCCTTTTTTCTGTACTGATTATATTGGTTCTTTAGATTGTTATTCATATGCATCTGTTATATTGCTGTTGATGTACTGACATGTTATCTTGTTTATTATTGTGATGTTTTATCTGCTTATTGTAAATCGCTTTGGATTAAAAGCGTCTGCTAAATGCCTGAACTGTAAACTGGAGGTCGTCCATTTTCGGTGCGTGATACCACACTGAACTAAGCATAATAAAGTGAATACTGGAGATGTGGTGTAACGGCATGGATTTCTACACAGAGAGGGCGATTCTTTCAACATAAGATGCTGCATTCAAGTTCAGCAGAGTTTGGACAAAGCAATTCTCTTGAATGCTGCCTTCAGGTATGGCATGGAAAGAGGGGGCGTTTGCATTTCTTTCACCAACGGTAAAAAAACTGCATTCATGGTCTGGAGAGGGCACTTTTTACAGACTGATAAAAGGGCATGGGGCTCAAGCCCCCTTTGGTGTCTGTGTGTGCAACGTGCCTGGTCCAGTGCTTCATGTAGAACTTCTCCTGAAGGCTCCTCATGTGGTTCTGGACGTTCCTCCACCTCTCCTGTTTCTGCAGGTTCCTCCACCTCTCCTGTATCATCTTCTTCTGTAAAGCCAACAGCATCCACTGTCAGGTCTTCTTCTTCTTCATTCCCTGTGAATGAATTAATAATTAATTAATTGACCTCCAGATTAATTCAGTGACGTGTGTACTTCATATGGTTATAAGCGTGACCCACCCTCTTAAAGGAGTAGTTCACCCCCAAAGTGACTTGTTTTCCTATTGATTGAGACTTGAGTTCAATAATATTTTTTTGTATTTGTCACATTCCTAAGACAAAGACCTGTGACACTAAATGTACCCCCATTTCAGAATCAATGAATGGGTGTTCATTTACTATAATAATTCACCCTTTGTCAAGTCCTCGTATTGTTATTCTGTGTGTTCAAATCTCATTTCAAACTTGGTTTCAGTAAATGGAGCTGCTCAGTGGCAGTATAGTGACTCAGCATGTTTTCAAATGTTTTTATTTCTCCAAAAATTATGTTTTAGTAAATTCAACATAGAAAAGGCGGAACCAGGGCGGGACAAGGCAGATGGAGCCTGCTGGTTGGTCAGTCAGGGACCATTCAGAAGGCTAACAAAGGGTGAATTGTTTTGTCTTAGGAATGCGACAAATACCAATAGAGGGTATGCACGTCCACTGGGACCCGCCCCCCTAATCTAGACTGAGTGGCAAAACATTGAGCAGCATGGAGCATTGGAAGTGCTCGTTGCAAATCACTCAACAGCCCTGCATACCACCTGTTTCTACATTGCACATAATGCAGGAGGCAGCAGGATGTTGTGTTGTTGAAAACGAGTGCTTCCAAACTCTGACACTTGGAAAAATTGAAACCTGCACAGAATGTCTTGACAGAAAGTAGCTCATAACATGCCTATGGTGGATTTTTTATGAAACAAAAAACTTTGCAGATAGAAAGAGGATAATTCAAGCTATCAGTACAGCCGCAATGATGGTGAGTTTAACTTTGTTTAATACAATCAGATAGGACTTTTCTGTTTGGATGTATGGGCTGTCAATGGCAGAAATTAGTTTTTTGCCACTCAGTAGGCGTTCCCACATAACTTCCAGCAACAGTGATGTCACGCGCATACCCTCTATTAAATATGAAAATGCTTTCGCGTGGTTAAAATCTTTATTGTGGGGTCCCATGCAGTACCTGTTGTCTCGTCTTCCTGAGTCTCATCGGGTATTTCTTCTTCTTCTTCTTCTTCTTCTACTGTCTGTGACGTGTGGTCCTCCGCCTGGGCTTCAGTCATCTCTTCTTCTGCGCTTTCCTCGCCAGCCACTCCTACCTGTGACATAAAGCAGGGGTTTTCAAAGTGGGTGCCGTGACGGCAGTCCAGGGGTGTCGCGAGATCATTTGATAATATTTGGAATTTATTTGGACACTTGAAAGAATACCTAATATCATTTTAAACTTGAAGTACAACGTTATTTTCAGTCAGTTCTAACCAAATTGGCTGTTATCTCAACGTTTTCCTCGCAACATAATCACTAAAAATATCATTACTGTCAGGCAGAAACTTCTGTCGCACAAAATTAGTGTGGCTGTTATCTCAACGTTTTCCTCGCAACATAATCACTAAAAATATCATTACTGTCAGGCAGAAACTTCTGTCGCACAAAATTAGTGAAAACAGCCGATCTACAAGCACACAGCGCCTCGCGATGCGAGGCGTTGTGTGCTTGTAGATCGGCTGTTTTCACTAGTTTAGAAAATTTTATAGATGATAAATACAAAACGAACGGTTTTGGACATACAAGGTTTCCACCCGACAACGACGATAAATATAAGGTGCTGGGAGTGAAAATTATAATGTAAGGGTGCCTCGGATTAAAACTATATATATATATATTTATGGGGTGCCCTGAGACAAAAAAGTTTGGGATCCCCTGACATAAAGGACACAACAGCTCCAGTGAGAGGCTCACACTAAAGGTTCCCAAAGCCAACACTGAGCGGGGGATGGGATGTAAATGAAAGATCTGTTCTCCCATAGCAAACAGCCAATCTAAATCTTTAATTGCAGACCTTCTGTACCCACAAAATGTCTGCAACCGTTTTTAAACTTGTTTTGTATCATTTTATTTTGTTATCTTGTGAATGAATGAATGAATGAATCAAACAATCATTCAATCAAGCGATCAGACTGACGGACAGACAGACAAATCAATGAATGACTGAACGGTCACCTCCTCCTCTAGCGCCCCCTGCAGTTCCTCCTCCCCTGCACCTCCTCCCTCGCTGCTCTGGTACTCTTCCTCTTCCTCCTCCTCCTCCTCTCCCTCTTCCTCCTCCTCTTGCAGGAGGACCAGTGGCTAAGGAGGTCAGGAGGAGCGACAAGACAAAGAGATTTTATAGATATAAAGAAAAACTCACAAATGGCACCGTTCACTTCACACTTGGTGTGATCTTTCATATTACAATGCACTCATGAACCAGGACTAACCTCCTCTGTAGCAGCGTCATGGAGGTGGACGCTAGGCCAGCTCTCTGATGCCACGGTGGCTTCATGAAGGACCTCTGAAGGAGACTCTCCAGGAATCTCCTGGATGATGTGAGGCTCTGGTCCCTCTGGAGATGGTCCTTCACCCTCTGCCTCTGGAGATGGTCCTTCACCTTCTGCATCTGGAGATGGTCCTTCACCCTCTGCCTCTGGTCCCTCTGGAGATGGTCCTTCACCTTCTGCCTCTGGTCCCTCTGGAGATGGTCCTTCACCTTCTGCCTCTGGTCCCTCTGGAGATGGTCCTTCACCTTCTCCCTCTGGAGATGGTCCTTCTCCCTCTGCCTGCACCTCCAGAGCCGTGGGACTGGAGGTGTCTGGTGCCTGTAGAGGTGTGGAGGTCCCTGGTCCTTCTAAAGGTGTGGAGGTCCCTGGTCCTTCTAAAGGTGTGGAGGTCCCTGGTCCTTCTAAAGGTGTGGAGGTCCCTGGTTCCTCTGGAGGTGTGGAGGTCCCTGGTCCCTCTGGAGGTCTGGAGGTCCCTGGTCCTTCTACAGGTCTGGAGGTCCCTGGTTCCTCTGGAGGTCTGGAGGTCCCTGGTTCCTCCAAAGGACTGGAGGTCCCTGGTTCCTCTGGAGGTCTGGAGGTCTCTGGTCCTTCTAAAGGTCTGGAGGTCCCTGGTCCTTCTACAGGACTGGAGGTCCCTGGTTCCTCTGGAGGTGTGGAGATGTCTGGTCCTTCTAAAGGTCTGGAGGTCCCTGGTTCCTCTGGAGGTCTGGAGGTCTCTGGTCCTTCTAAAGGTCTGGAGGTCCCTGGTTCCTCTGGAGGTCTGGAGGTCTCTGGTCCTTCTAAAGGTCTGGAGGTCCCTGGTTCCTCTGGAGGACTGGAGGTCTCTGGTCCTTCTAAAGGTCTGGAGGTCCCTGGTTCCTCTGGAGGTCTGGAGGTCTCTGGTGTGGCGTCTTGGTCCTCGTCAGGCAGCATGGAGTCCAGGGTGACCTGTGAGGGATCTTCTGGGATCCGCTCAAACGGAGTGTCCTGGATCTCATCGTCATAAGGAAGGTCTTGGTCCTGGATCTCATCATCACCATAAGGAAGGTCTTGGTCCTGGATGTCATCATCATCATGGTCAGAAGCAGCAGGCTCTGGAGTCACCTTTGTATCTGGATGGACCGCCGTAACCTCAACGGGAACTTCTGGCCTTAACTCCTCCACTACTGGACTTAACTCCACCCCTTCTAGACTTGACTCCACCCCTTTTAGACTTGACCCCTCCCCTTCTGTTTCGGACTCCTCCCCTTCCAGACTTGCCTCCTCCCCTTCTAGACTTGACTCCACTCCCTCTAGACTTGACTCCTCCCCTCTGGCCAGTACTGTGGTGGTTTGTGGAGACTCCTCCTCTTCTGCCTCCGATGGCATTTCTTCCTCTCCTGGAGGCGTGGCCTCCGCCTCTGTGTCCTGTGTCACTTCCTGGACAGTGGGATTGTGGGTAACGTAGGCCACAACCTGTAAAGGCACCGCCCCCTTTGTTAGGGCGTCGGCGGCGAGGTCACTTCCTGCGGTGGTTGCCGCGGCGACCTGGTGGATCTCCGGGGTCGGCCGGGCGCGAGGAGGGGCGCCGAGGTCGACGCCCACAGCAGTGATAGGTCCACTCGTTGTGACATCACCGTCTGTGGAGAAGAGACGGAGAAAAGGTACGGGAAGATGGATGTTAACCCATCGTCTGCCGTCGTCTGACACAAACCATTTATAATTGGTCCCCAACTAACCCTTTTTTTACAACATTGATTGATTTGTAGAATTTATTGTCAGTTTGCAATAGAAAAAAAGTACAGTTTC
>NC_137831.1:1927694-2035233 GCF_963921795.1 Nannobrachium achirus
AACAACTCATCCAGCATCCGCCCGGGAAGCTCTACCGGCTGGACCGCCCGGGAAGCTCTACCGGCGGGCCGGGACCGAGGGCATGGTGGACGCTGGCTTCCTGGAACTGGAACACAACTATAGGACTAGTACACAACTATAGGACTAGTACACTAACACAACTATAGTACTAGTACGCAACAGTGGCAGTTAGGACCCTGGTGGCAGTTAGGAAGGTCTGACTCCAAAGATTCTTCTTCTTCAGTGTTCTTTCACGCTGACGAAGGCCTCCGGGCCGAAACGTCCGTGTTGAGCTGCTGCTGCTGGAGAGGGGAAACCCTTGAACAAACAAGAATTATCCTCAATGTGAGCGCCGGTCGTCCTTTTCTATAAATAGTTGTCTTTTGAACTGTTGCACCCGAGAGACTGTAGCCTCCTGATTCAAGATCTGACGAGAGCTGCTCTTCTCTTTCTCTCCAACTCCCAAGATGACTCCAAGCTAACAGTTCCAACTCCAAGATGACGGTTAAGGTCTTTGCACACAGCTGTGTTTTTTGTCGGGCCGAATATCCGAGCAAATTTTGGAGCATGTAAATAAAAGAAAAGTCCAACCACCCTTAAGTCAATCACGTTTGCACACGGCCGCCCGTTTCGTATTTATCGTCAGACCGGTGTTGATTTGTTCCCCCGATTTCCGCAGCTGTCGCCACTGAGTCCCTTTATCTCTCACTCTCTCTTCTGTTTCTCTCCTTGGCCTGAAAATGTTTTGTTTTTTTCTTGCGGATTTCGGATTTCCAAAACGCAACGGAAAAACGCAGCACTGTGCAAACAGCTTTACAACGCCAAGAAATGACAGTTACAACTCCTCCAAGACGACACCGAGACTCCAAGGTGACGGACGGTCCAGGTCACGGTCAGAAGGCTGGAACAGGGTGAGCGTTACGTCTCCAAGGCGACCACTAGCGAGGCCCGAGCGGAGTTACAGAATCACAGGGCTTTCGGTTATGGCGTCCGGGTTGCGCTGAAAGCAAGGCGACGGGGGTGACGACGGACGGGAGAGGAGAGGAGGACTGGGAGGTGACGGAGAGCACTGGGAGGAGGTGACATTAGACCCGTCAACGGGGGGAGAGGTGACACCAACAGATGGAGATTTTCTCCTGTCTTGTAATCCAATTAGCTAAGCCCCCCCCCTTCACACCACCAGCGTCTACTGCTTACTGGAAACCATGAGGGAGAGATTGCTTCCCTACTGTATGTTGGATGGAAAACGATATAATTGTTGTGGGCTCACCGAAGGCGAGAATACTATGTTATCCTCATTATTTATAGAGTGAGTTCCGTTGCATATTTCCACCACAGACAGTTGGCATTTTCCGCCGCAGCCAATGAGGGGGCATGATTGTATTTGAGATCCGTCGCAGACAGTATAAAGGCAGGGCCCTTAGCCAATGAGGAGTAATTGAGGTGTGGAAAATCTGGGAGTGGTGTTAGCTGGGGTATTGGTCGAGCTTCACATGACAATTAACACATCACCTTTGGGGGGAAATATATAATAGTTCTGCTGTATATTTTTGCCACGTATTCCTAATATGTCGATATGATATATGTTTTTACAAGCGAGCTCACACTGTTTCGTAGGAACAGTATCTCTAGTTACTAGTAAGACATCTCAGGGTGACATGCAACCTCGCCTTAAAGGACCAGGTCACCTCTGGACAACCAGATCTTATTTTATTGTTGTTTGGGACACGATCAACACAATCCTGAGTTATTTTTTGTGTTCAATCTGTGTTTTTAGATATGTTAGTATTTCAGCTGATTTCAGCATGCTATCGATCGTGTCCCAAACAACAATAAAATAAGATCTGGTTGTCCAGAGGTGACCTGGTCCTTTAAAGTGCGAGTTCACGCCAATTCTTGGCCATCTGGCCAGTGATGTATATGGGACCAGTTACTCATATATGGAGACCTCTAGATGATAGTCAACAATGTTATGTTATGTAGGAGAGGAGAGGAGAGGAGAGGAGAGGAGAGGAGAGGAGAGAGTTAATCCCAGACACCTCTAAACAGTGAGCGACAAGAAGAGATTATTGATACTGAGATGATGATGATGATGATGACGACAGAGATTGTTATAAATGCGGTTATACTTATGTTTTATTTTGTACCAGTTGCGTCAGTTCAGAAAAAGCTAAGATATGGCAACATGACTGGTGTAGCGCACCAGTCATGTTGCCATACCTTAGCAAAAGGCATGATACATTTATTTTTTCCCCCGTTTCTACGGTTTCTTGTGCTGGATATGGCAGCCTGGAACGGTTGTTCAAGTGCAGCTAAATTTGGCATGTTAGTAAACGTGCCACAATTAACAATAATGAATTGCACCTGTGCAGCTGACCTGCGGAACCTGGGAATATACCATTCTGTCAAGATGGGGAGAATACAGTTATAATACCTTGTTAAAGTTACCATTTTGTAAAATTTAGCATTTGTAGATAGACAAAGAGACATTCATGGATTTATATTTAAAAGTAACTTTTATTTGTCTGTAAGGAAGCCGAACAAAAATACGTTTTACGCTTATGTACCTGTACAAAAGATGTAACAATAAATAATAATGTAACCTTGAACCTTACTTATTCTATGCCACAGAAAAGTAGCAAAAATAACCGATCTACAAGTTGATCTGCTATTTTTGCTATAGTGAAGGTGGGGGCCGCATGTGGCCCCCAGGCTGCCTGTTTCCCATGTATGATATAAAACAGTGGTTCTCAAAATGTTCAGAACGCGACCCCCAAAATAATCCTATTTTAACTGGGGACCCCCTCACCCTGAACAAGCACTAAGAGTTGAGGCAGTACATTTCTGTTGTATTGTGAAAATAGCAGATCTACATGCTCACACCTCGTCACAATTTCTGCTTCTAATATTTGACAATTTGCAACCCAGAATAAAAAGTCCTTAAACTGTCACTTTAGAAATGTGCAGATACCCTCTATACACTTAAACTTTATGTTGGTTTGTTTACAGTTGAGAGAGAAAACAATGTTGCACATTAAGTTAATCATCTGGGGATCACCCAAAATAATTTGAGGACCACCACCTGGGGGTCCCGACCCACAGGTTGAGAACCACTGATATAAAAGATGGAATTCATTTCCCAGTGGATTCCTCACAAATCGATCGAAGTTCCAAATTTACAAGTACATTTTTCCCCGTAAATCTATAGGCCTGCATGTCTGTCTGTCTGTGTGTCTGTCTGTCTGTCTGTCTGTCTGTCTGTCTGTCTGTCTGTCTGACTGACTGACTGACTGACTGACTGACTGACTGACTGACTGACTGACTGACTGACAGTCTGTCTGTCTGTCTGTCTGTCTGTCTGTCTGTCTGTCTGTCTGTCTGACTGACAGACTGTCTGTCTGTCTGTCTGTCTGTCTGTCTGTCTGTCTGTCTGTCTGTCTGTCTGTCTGACTGACTGTCTGTCTGTCTGTCTGTCTGACTGACTGACTGACTGACTGACTGACTGACTGACTGTCTGTCTGTCTGTCTGTCTGTCTGTCTGTCTGTCTGTCTGTCTGACTGACTGACTGACTGACTGACTGACTGACTGACTGACTGACTGACTGACTGTCTGTCTGTCTGTCTGTCTGTCTGTCTGTCTGTCTGTCTGTCTGTCTGTCTGACAGTCTGTCTGTCTGTCTGTCTGTCTGTCTGTCTGTCTGTCTGTCTGTCTGTCTGTCTGACTGACTGACTGACTGACTGACTGACTGACTGACTGACTGACTGTCTGTCTGTCTGTCTGTCTGTCTGTGTGTCTGTCTGTCTGTCTGTCTGTCTGTCTGTCTGTCTGTCTGTCTGTCTGACTGACTGACTGACTGACTGACTGACTGACTGACTGACTGACTGACTGACTGACTGTCTGTCTGTCTGTCTGTCTGTCTGTCTGTCTGTGTGTCTGTCTGTCTGTCTGTCTGTCTGTCTGTCTGTCTGTCTGTCTGTCTGTCTGTCTGTCTGTCTGTCTGTCTGTCTGTCTGTGTGATCAGGATAATCTCCCAGACACAGTAAGAAGGTCAGAGGTCATACGAGGTCAACCCCCCCCCCCCCCCCCTCCTAAACTCTCCCTTTGTAGTTTTCACTCAGTTTCCATGGAAGCACATTAAACACATCTACCCTCTAGCGCCACCTACAGACCTGATACTGTAACTACCACTAAACAACACACTATAACACAGAAATAAAGTGCCATGTTTTTAGTTTCTAGATAGACATGTATACATCTTAATGACAGCCCATTAAAGTTCTGACATAAGTCATTATCTCCCTGACTCCCTCCTCAGTCAGAGTGCAGAGTTTTAATGATGTAGAATCATGTGCAGGATGAAGGCTACTTTGTTGCAAATTAGGTGACTTCATTTAATTGACAACGTTTAAAACAATATTGTATTTAAAATAATACAAATCCTCTCTCTCATACTTCTGCCAGTGATCCTCCTCTGTGCCTGCCTACTCCTGCTATAATATAAACCAGGGCATCAACGACTTGTGATTTTTGCAAGTCGACTCGACTCAGTAAAAAGTTGAGTTGAAGTCGACTTTATCGTTTGATGACGTCATCACATCACACACGACCCCCCCCCCCCCCCCCCCAAATTATTTTGGGGGGTCCAGATGATTAACTTAAATTCAAAATTGTCAAATACATAGAGGCAGAAATTGTGAAAATAGCAGATCTACATGCTCACAACGCCACACGATGTGAGGCGTTGTGAGCATGTAGATCTGCTATTTTCACAATAGAACCATGTTATACCAAATGTAGCACTGTAATAGTGGATCATTCCGTACTTGACAATAAGCAATCGTACTGTTTGAATGCTGTACAGACGCACACATGGAGCAAAAATAATGATAAAAATACAAAGGATTTTTCTCTGGTGGGAGTCGACTTGTGTAATGAAGTCGACTCAGTCGACTTGTCAACTTTTTCATTAATGCCCTAATATAAACCAATCACACTGCTAGACTCTACTACTATCTGTGTGTGTGTGTGTGTGTGTGTGTGTGTGTGTGTGTGTGTGTGTGTGTGTGTGTGTGTGTGTGTGTGTGTGTGTGTGTGTGTGTGTGTGTGTGTGTGTGTGTGGACACACGTCTCACAGATTACGGGGGGATTAAAACCGTCTAATCTTTACAATGTCTTTGTTTCAGATTAGCTTTCTCTGGCAGACGGACAGACGGACAGACAGTAAGTCAGACAGACAGACAGACAGACATTTCAGAACAGCAATACACTATTCATATAATTTATCTTTTATAATGTGATATCTTCATAGCAAACATCTTCAAAAAGAGGCTTCCAATTATAGCAGTAAGATAAAGACGTCCTGCTATGCAGATGTAACAGCAGTCATTTAATGTGTATTTTATTTGAATGAAGTTCGACAAAATACAGTCAACTGACACTGTCTGTCTAGACCAGACCAGTGTTTCTCAACCACTGGTCCTGGGGACCTTTGGTGTGCCCCTGAGAAGGGTCAAGTGTGCCCCTTGAAACTGCTTGAAAGCCAGTATTGTATTTATCATTTTAAAAATGATTTAAAATAGTGAAAACAGCTGATCTACAAGCACACAACGCCTCGCACCGCGAGGCGTTGTGTGCTTGTAGATCTGCTGTTTTCACTACTGTTGTGTGACAGCCTTGTATGATGAAGCAGGGCTTTACTTTGCCAAGAAACGTACACATTTGAAACTTGGAGATACGAGGTTTCTTCCCGACAGTGAGGATATTTACACCCCCGTATTATGTTGGTGTGACCATGGATTCTTGGGACATGAAAAGTGTGGCCATGCAGAAAAAAGGTTGAGAAACACTGGTTTATAGACATGATGTGCTGTCTGACTTTCTGAACAACCGCGCCCTCCTCTGGTGAAAGAAAAACTCACAGTCTGTGGTCAGATGCTTCAGGTGAAGTTGGCTCTGCTTTCTTCCAGGTTGCAGGGTTGTTGTTTGGCTGAACAGCCAACACTCCTGAATCCCCATCTCCTGTGGTGTCGTTTCTCCTGAATCCCCATCTCCTGTGGTGTCGTTTCTCCTGAATCCCCATCTCCTGTGGTGTCGTTTCTCCTGAACGTCTCCAGGATTTGGAATCAGAGCACTGGAAATTACATGATGCAGGGACGTGCAGAGAATGTTAGAGAGGCAGGGGCTGATATTTCTAAAAGGGCCTTTTGACGGAAATATCGAAAATAGCAGACCTCCAAGCTCACAACGCGTTGCACTGCAACACATTGTGAGCTTGGAGGTCTGCTATTTTCGTTGCTCGATACCACACTGAACTAAACATAATCTGACTCGATCAAGCACCGAAAATAGCCGATATACTGGAGATGTGGCGTAACGGCATGGATTTCTACACAGAGAGGGCAATTCTATCAACATAAGATGCTGCATTCAAGTTCAGGAGAGTTTGGACAAGGCCATTCTCTTGAATGCTGCCTTTAGTCGGAGGCCTTAGGGCAGGGGTTAGGGCCTTAGGGCAGGGGAGGCCTTAGGGCAGGGGAGGCCTTAGGGCAGGGGAGGCCTTAGGGCAGGGCCTTAGGGCAGGGGCCTTAGGGCAGGGGAGGCCTTAGGGCAGGGGTTGGGCAGGGGGCCTTAGGGCAGGGGAGGCCTTAGGGCAGGGGTCGGCAACATCTCTTTCCAGGCCCCCTGGAAACTGACTTTGATAAAGAGAGTGAAGGGCCACACGTTGGACCATTGAAACTTGAAACACATCGTGCTGAATTAAGTTAAAACAACATGAATTTGATAGACACGACAAACATATTGCCTATTTTGCGTGGTGTCTTTAAGGCTTATGAATTATTTTATAAAATGGATCCACGGCAGACTGTTTCACTGTTTCATTATAAACATTTACCATTTGAGTACATATGGATGGAATATACTCAAATGGTACATAGGCCTACGTATGAATTACTAATAATTAACTGGAGTTGAGTTAAATTGAATTCCCTAAAAAGATGATGCTGCCTTTTAAAATGTAGATTTTATGGAGGTAATTTAGTTTTTCTTGAGGACTTTGAGGGCCGTATTGAGATGGTGGAGGGGCCGGGTCCGGCCCCCGGGCTGCATGTTGCCCATGTGTGCCTTAGGGAGATAGAATGGTAATGTCATGCTAATCAGTCTAAAAGCACCACATTTTGCACAGATGTAGCCCAGGGTATGCTCTAATGATTTTGCTAGGGCGCCCAAGTCGGCGACCTTCGGGGTCGCCACAGCGGCCAAATCAAGTTGGGCTCCCGTCGACTTTCTATACAGGAGGAAAATACCCAGAAAAAAGAATCTGCTTTAAATAGGATGTGAGGGGTCTAACTAGGGGTTTGTCATGATACTGACAAACCCCTAGGGGCCATTTATAGTCCAAGGAATGTTTTTTGTGCAAAACAAATGCTTGCAATGGATTCAGCATCATGACAAACCCCTAGTTAGACCCCTCTCATCCTACTTAAATACACAGAAACCGGGAGCAGCAACCGGGAGCCATGAGGGGGAGAGGAGATAAAACAGGGGTCTTCAACGTTTTCAGGCCAGGGACCCCTTAGTTGAGAGAGAGATGAAGCAGGGACCCCTTAGTTGAGAGAGAGATGAAGCAGGGACCCCTTAGTTGAGAGAGAGATGAAGCAGGGAACCCTTAGTTGAGAGAGAGATGAAGCAGGGACCCCTTAGTTGAGAGAGAGATGAAGCAGGGACCCCTTAGTTGAGAGAGAGATGAAGCAGGGACCCCTTAGTTGAGAGAGAGATTAAGCAGGGACCCCTTAGTTGAGAGAGAGATGAAGCAGGGACCCCTTAGTTGAGAGAGAGATGAAGCAGGGACCCCTTAGTTGAGAGAGAGATGAAGCAGGGACCCCTTAGTTGAGAGAGAGATGAAGCAGGGACCCCTTAGTTGAGAGAGAGATGAAGCAGGGACCCCTTAGCTGAGAGAGAGATGAAGCAGGGACCCCCACAACCTGTTCATAGATTCCATATAGTTTCATTGTTTGACAGCACAATCATCAGTGTATTTTGGAATCTGTGTTTTCAGATATTTAACCACTTGAACCGTCAATACTTAATAAACTTGACCTTTCACTCTGTACTTAGTCTGCTCTTTTTCTCCTCTACACCAAAGCTCTTTGCCAAAAATAGACGATCTACAAGCTCGTGAGCTTGTAGATCTATTTTTGGCTAAAGTTCTCACACTAGACTAGTGTTCAAGTGGTTAATATAAAAAAAGGAGAAAAAAGGTTTCTGTCACACAAAGATTCGGAGGACCCCCTGTAGTAACTCTGAGGACCCCCTGTTGAAGACCCCTGACATAAAACATAACACATCTACGTTACATTTGGCCTTTCATAATCCTCATTAGTGAGACATAGCAGCAGACATGGAGTCATCATCATCTGTTTAATCTGACCTAATCCACTAACATGGTTTAATCTCTCCTCTCATCTCCTCTTACTGGAAACTCTTAATCTAAAACTCTGCAATACATTTTATCAGTGCAAAATAACCATCTTTGAACTAAGCCCAAACTAATGATATTTAAACTATTAGGGACCCCAAACATAACAACATTTAACTCTTTTACTGCATATGAACAAGCAGGCTCGTCCGTTTATTCAAGTAGCGCACGGCCATGAACGAGCGGACGTTCCTTCGTTCTCGCACTGTGAGCAGATGAGGGGTGTCAAACAGCTCCGTAATGCAGATGAAGCGTGTCAAACAGCTCCGTAATGCTGGTGTCAAATCTCCACCACACATAAACGTGACGTCATTAAAACCATGTCCAACATTAGCCAGTTTAAGCAACGCTACGGCAACGGCAGATGACACCGGTAACCGGAAATGATCCGCGCTCGATAGATAAACCTGCCGTCGCCGCAGCCGTCTCTACTACGGCAGAAGGTCCCTTCCCACGTAGCGCCTACTCCGTCTGCTGCGTGTACGCGTCGCCATGGGAACCAAAGCGTTCAGTGAAAGGGGTGGGAACCCGTCGCCGCCGAGGCTTTGCTTAACCATTTTGACCGCTACGGCGATTACGTCATAGCAGCCGTAGTCCGCCTGGCGTTGCCGTATTGAAAATCATCGAGCTTAAGGTCGCTATTGAATCATCAATGAAACACTGATTATAGTAACGAATGGGACACAGCATTATTATTATTTGCGTATTGTGATGGTATTTTGTTCTTTCATATCTGTAAAGAGAGCTACTGTGCATGTGAGGGACGTCTTGGAATGAAAGTGACAGAATGTGACAGGAGGACAACACTGTACCTGGGAGGCTGTGGTAGGGGGGGGGGGGGGGGGTAGAGCAGGTTGGCCAGTGATGTCGGTGGTTCAAATCCCAGCTCCTCCTCCTGTCTTCATGTGGAAGAGTCCTTGAGCAAGACTCTGAACCCCCTGTTGTTCCCGGTGAGCAGGTTGGTGCCTGCCAAGCATGGTTTCCTCTGACGGTGTGACAATGTGTGTGAATGGGTGAATGAAATGGATGGGTGAATGTAATGAATGTGTGTGTGGATGGGTGAATGTAATGAATGTGTGTGTGGATGGGTGAATGAAATGGATGTGTGTGTGAATGGGTGAATGAAATGGATGGGTGAATGTAATGAATGTGTGTGTGGATGGGTGAATGAAATGGATGTGTGTGTGAATGGGTGAATGAAATGGATGGGTGAATGTAATGAATGTGTGTGTGGATGGGTGAATGAAATGGATGGGTGAATGTAATGAATGTGTGTGTGAATGGGTGAATGAAATGGATGGGTGAATGTAATGAATGTGTGTGTGGATGGGTGAATGAAATGGATGGGTGAATGTAATGAATGTGTGTGTGGATGGGTGAATGAAATGGATGGGTGAATGTAATGAATGTGTGTGTGGATGGGTGAATGAAATGG
Organism: Nannobrachium achirus; assembly: GCF_963921795.1. NCBI lineage: Eukaryota > Metazoa > Chordata > Actinopteri > Myctophiformes > Myctophidae > Nannobrachium > Nannobrachium achirus. The sequence continues at coordinate 1,937,607 of NC_137831.1, forward strand.
ATGGGTGAATGTAATGAATGTGTGTGTGGATGGGTGAATGAAATGGATGGGTGAATGTAATGAATGTGTGTGTGGATGGGTGAATGAAATGGATGGGTGAATGTAATGAATGTGTGTGTGGATGGGTGAATGAAATGGATGGGTGAATGTAATGAATGTGTGTGTGGATGGGTGAATGAAATGGATGGGTGAATGTAATGAATGTGTGTGTGGATGGGTGAATGAAATGGATGGGTGAATGTAATGAATGTGTGTGTGGATGGGTGAATGAAATGGATGGGTGAATGTAATGAATGTGTGTGTGGATGGGTGAATGAAATGGATGGGTGAATGTAATGAATGTGTGTGTGGATGGGTGAATGAAATGGATGGGTGAATGTAATGAATGTGTGTGTGGATGGGTGAATGAAATGGATGGGTGAATGTAATGAATGTGTGTGTGGATGGGTGAATGAAATGGATGGGTGAATGTAATGAATGTGTGTGTGGATGGGTGAATGAAATGGATGTGTGAATGAAATGAATGTGTGTGTGGATTAGGGCATTCACCAAATATACGAATATTTAAAAATTTGAATATCAAAGTCACTATTCGACGTTGTTCACCGAAGTTGAATATTCGCTTTTTTTTTTTTTCTCTCTTTAAAACATGTATAGTTTATAAAGCTTGGCTAGATAGGAAGTCATAAGAATGAATTGTCAATGCCCCTGGTGGATGAATTTGTTAATGCTCTATACCAGGGCTTCTCAAACCTTTTTAGGCCGTGACCCCCAAAATAAACATATTTGAACTGGGGACCCCCACCCTGACAAGCACTTGGAATTGTAGGTATTACATTTAATGTGACTCGGTTCTGCAGATAAATATTGTGAAAATAGCAGATCTACATGCTCACAACGCCGTTGTGAGTATAGGCGAGTATAGGCGTTTTGAGTATTCGACTATTCGAATACTTTGAGGTTGAATAATTCGAATACTAAAAATCACTATTCGTGAATGCCCTAGTGTGGATGGGTGAATGTAATGAATGTGTGTGTGCATGCATGGGTGAATGTAATGAATGTGTGTGTGCATGCATGGGTGAATGTAATGAATGTGTGTGTGCATGCATGGGTGAATGTAATGCACAATGTAAAGCACCTTGGATAAAGGCTCTATATAAATGTACCATTTACTATTTAGTGCCATTTCATCCGGTGCCAATTATCTAATGTAATCCTGGGCTCTGCTCTCCCTCTGCCAACCTAAGACCCATGAGGTCAGTGTTGCTCTCCCCCGGTTGGCAAAGGGAGAGCAGAGCCCAGGATTACATTAGATTTCTTTTTCTATCATTTTTATCCCACAATTTTGTAACCCATTTTCACCCAGTGCCAACTGCCTAAGCTGTAATCCTGGGCTCTGCTCTCCCTCTGCCGCGCCTGGGGAGACAACGGACTGACCTCATGCTTCCTTCAATGCATGAGTAGTCCGAGTTGTTTCTTTTCACCTGACAGGGGGAATTTCACCGGGATGGACGTAGCGCGTTTAAGGAACACGTTATTCCAACCAGTTCCATTCCCCTCCATCAGGCGCCCCAGGCTGGCCAGGGGGAGGCAGTATAGAGACCAGGATTACTGCATGTTTTTGTGAGGGTATCAACCCTAGGAGACACAGGGAGAACATGCAAGCTCCACACAGAAAGGCCCCATCGCCGACCCCACCTAGGGTGTGGGCGCTGATGACGCGGAGGGAGGAACACGCCCCCAGCACCCACAGCGTCCCCCGAACCCAGGACCTTCTAGCTGTGAGGCGAAGCGCTAACCACTGCGCCACCATGCCCTTACATTAGATAATTGGCACCGGGTGAAGAATTGGTTGCAAAATCGTGGGATAAAAAGAAAATGTTAAAAAATACAAAAAAGAAAAACGTGTCTTTATTTCCTGACAGTAAACAGAGAGAGCTGACAGGCCACACACACACACACACACACACACACACACACACACACACACACACACACACACACACACACACACACACACACACACACACACACACACACACACACACACACACACACACACACACACACACACACACACACACACACACACACACACACACACACACACACACACACACACACACACACACACACACACACACACACACACGTCGACTCCCACCGGAGAAAGTCGAAGTTGAAAAAAAGAAAAAAATACTTGCTATTTTATGCTCACAACGCCTCTCGTGCATGTAGATCTGCTATTTTCACAATTTCTGCCTCTATATATTTGACAATTTGGAAAATGTTTAATTTACCATTTAGAGGTATTAAAAAGTCGTTAAATTGTCTCTTTAGAAACGTGCAGATACCCTCTATACACTTAAACTTTATGTTGGTTTGTTTACTGTTGAGAGAGAAAACAATGTTTCATATTAAGTTAATCATCTGGGGACCCCCCAAAATAATTGGGGGGTTGTGTGTGATGTGATGACGTCATCAAACGATAAAGTCGACTTCAACTCAACTTTTTACTGAGTCGAGTCGACTTGCAAAATTCACAAGTCGTTAATGCCCTATCACACACACATGCACGCACGCACACACACAAAACTATTTAAAACAAGAAAAACATTTCTTAACAACTTTATTACGTGAAAAAGGCAACAAAAACAACAATATAACTTTATCTTCCTATGAAAAAACAATAACAATATTTATCATCTTTATTGACACTCAAATAAATTATAGAAAAATAGAAGAAAAGGAAAAAAATAAACAACACACTTTTTTTTCCCTCTTCTTTTTGAATGAATGCAGATGTTTTTGCCCTGGCTAACTTCTGGCTAACCTCAGGCTAACTTCAGGCTAACCTCAGGCTAACCTCAGGCTAGGGATGGAAAGCGATATTATCGTTTATCGCGATAATAAACACTTCTATATCGTCGTTGTCCAGGTGAAAACCTTGTACGTCCAAAACCATTCGTTTTGCATTTATCATTTTAAAAACGTACTAAACCAGTGAAAACAGACGATCTACAAGCACACAACGCCTCGCACCGCGAGGCGTTGTGTGCTTGTAGATCTGCTGTTTTCACTACTTTTGTGCGACAGCCTAGTATGATGAAGCAGGGCTTTGCTTTGCGAAAGAACGTACAAAATTTGAAACTTGGAGACACAAGGTTTCCACCCGACAACGACGATATCGTATCATGGAGGTTTAATTCCTCGTGATATCGTCCTCCGTAATTTTTATTTGCTGAGCGGCATATCCGGTACCATTGAAACCCTCTAGAATTGGTAAAAGGTTCTTATAATATACGTACTTGACACAGTCTTTTTTTTTTATCACTCTCCATCAAATGTCTTTGCCCAAACAAATTGCCGATCTACAAGCTCACACCGCGTCACATTGCTACGCGTTGTGAGCTTGTAGATCTGCTATTTTTCGGGCAAATGTTCCTACCCCATGCAGGATAATGGGTTTTGATTATCACGATAATATCGCTTCTTTGGTCGTAATAATCGTGATATGAAATGTTGGTATTGTACTAGGGGTGGGCGATATGAAGAAATATCACAATATTTTCCCAAGCTATATCAAGATACACGATTTTATCACAATTCTTTTTCACCTTGGTTTTTATGGTTAATTTTCAAGTTACTTGACAAAAACTAGCTTTGCAAGTATGTAACTCTGATAGTACACAAATGAAACCAAATGGACCCTTACGGGTCCATTTGGTTTCATTTGTACACTGTCAGAGTTAAGTGGAGACCTTGACATTTTAAAGTTTGAGAACTGATGATTTAGACCAAAATGCAGGTTTAAATTGAATTCTGCAATGATTCTTTGTATTAACGATTAAACAGGATTTTTTACAAGGCTCCCTCAATTGTATCAGGATATATACGATACGTCTGAAAAGGCATATCGTGGAGACATTGTATCGTCTCAACGATAATTATCACCGTATCGCCAACCCCTATATTGCACCATCCCTACCTCGGGCTAACATCTGGCTAACATCTGGCTAACATCTGGCTAACATCTGGCAAACATCTGGCTAACATCTGGCAAACATCTGGCCAGGCATTTCACAGTGCTTGAGCAAGGCAGGCGTCCAACCGACAACCTGCATTTACATTCTCTTTCATTATTTTATATTAAAAACATGGGGAACGTTTGTTTGTTTGTGCAAATATCCTCCACATGGAAAGACTCTGAGAAACTCTGAACACATTTAGAAAACCTTTTGTAGAATCATAAATATATTAAAGTGGTTTAACTCAGAGACTGCCCCATCCCCAGCTTACCCGCAGTTAGTCCCATTGTTAGAGGAGTTATTCCCATTGTTAGAGGACTTATTCCCATTGTTAGAGTTATTCCCATTGTTAGAGGACTTATTCCCATTGTTAGAGGACTTATTCCCATTGTTAGAGGACTTATTCCCATTGTTAGAGGACGCCACGGCTCCAGTTTCCCGAGGTGGGGCCGAAATTGCATTAAAAGTTTTTTTCTTTTTCTTTTTGAAAGATTTTTTTTTTATCTACTAGTTATGTGCACTATCTATCTATCTATCTATCTATCTATCTATCTATCTATCTATCTATCTATCACTATCTATCTATCTATCACTATCTATCTATCTATCTATCTATCTATCTATCTATCGCACACATTAAAAACTAAATGGTGGCAGTTCAGCTCCATGTTTTAAGGGCAGCAAATGAGTTAAACTGGTTTCTACAGGTATATAGAACCGGTTTAGACTGGTTTCTACAGGTGTATAGAACCGGTTTAGACTGGTTTCTACAGGTGTATAGAACCGGTTTAGACTGGTTTCTATAGGCGTACAGAACCGGTTTAGACTGGTTTCTACAGGTGTATAGAACCGGTTTAGACTGGTTTCTATAGGCGTACAGAACCGGTTTAGACTGGTTTCTACAGGTGTATAGAACCGGTTTAGACTGGCTTCTACAGGTGTATAGAACCGGTTTAGACTGGTTTCTATAGGCGTACAGAACCGGTTTAGACTGGTTTCTACAGGTGTATAGAACCGGTTTAGACTGGTTTCTATAGGTATATAGAACCGGTTTAGACTGGTTTCTATAGGCATACAAAACCGGTTTAGACTGGTTTCTACAGGTATATAGAACCGGTTTAGACTGGCTTCTATAGGTGTACAGAACCGATTTAGACTGGTTTCTACAGGTATATAGAACCGGTTTAGACTGGTTTCTATAGGTGTACAGAACCGGTTTAGACTGGTTTCTATTGACCATATTCACACCGCAGCCATCTTGGATCACATGACCACATCAGCCAATCAGAAGCTGTTGGTGTAATTGGCTGCGTTGCCACCCCATGTGGTCATGTGATCCAAGATGGCGGTGGTGGGAATGAGGTCAATAGGTCAGTACAGAACCAACGGGTCTGGTTGGTCCAGAGGTCAGAGTCGGTCAGGGGTCGGAGGTCAGAGTTCACGGGTGTGCGTCGGGGTCAGGGGTCGGAGGTCAGAGTGCGTCGGTGCATGTCCATCACCAGCTGGCGTAGCTCCGCCCTCTTCCTGCGGACGTGTTGCCGTGGGAACCAGTTGTGCAGGCAGACCGGCAGGTCAAAGTTCACCACTGGGTTCTGGGGAGCCAATCAGAAAGCAGGGTTTAAGTTAACCCATTTTGGAGGGCAAAACATTAGCCTGGCGGGGCCCGACGTCATACTGCGTTCACTCACTCATTCCTTCCCCAGTAAAGCCCTTTGCACACAGGCGCGTTTAACCGCACGGATAAAACGGACAATATAATTTTTTTAAAAGAAAACAATGATTCTCTATGACCTCATGCACACCGGCTCCGAATTAGCCATGCGACGAGTGGTTGCCGCCGTGCGTTTTTTTCTCGATCGAACCCAGTTCGATTCGTGCGTCTTGTCGCATGCGGTAACAAACTCATCACTCCTTTTATGACTCCTTTTTGGATCCGCAGCGCCGATTCCGCACATCCTTGCACACCAAATCCAATGCGTTTTATTCATGCCGCAAACGAAAAAAACGCAACTGTCCTGTGTGCAAAGGGCTTTAAGAATATGTTGAGACCAGGGGCATAGTTCTGCCGATTTAAAATGACTCCAATACGGAACTAAAACTTCCTATGATTGGCCGCTAGTTGCGCTGTTTTTCCCCCCGGCCGATCGCAAAAAGAATTGCCCTCCATTGGATCCCATTCATTTTCCCCTTTCGTTTTCTAACCTTAATTAACATTTTCATGAATACTGTATGGTTCCTATCGCTAGTTAAAAATTGCCTTTCAATCACCATCATATTCGTTTTGTTGAAATGTGGTCCAATGTATTTTAAAATAAATGATAAAGTTGCGGGGGGGGGGGGGGGGGGGGGGGGGGGGGGCGTGGCCAACTAAACTGATACCAGCCGGCTGTGTTCTTCTTCGTGTGCTGTATTTCGAGAGGCTCCGACCACATTCTCCCATGTATCCCTGCGTTGCATGTGACCGTTGGCAGCCAATAGCATCTCTGGTGCTTTTACAATTCTATGATGGCAACACCCATATTCCAAGGGGTAGAAAGGGCCATTTGCGCTGCATAGAAACCAATGGCTTCGCTTCGTCCATATTTTTCTACAGTCTATGACGGGAACCCGTTGTGGAATAAAATCATAGACTGTAAAAAAATATGGACGGTGCGAAGCCATTGGTTTCTATGCTGCGAAAATGAGGCTTTTTTGTCCCTTGTATGGGTGTCGCCATCATTGTTTGAATGGTACCCCAGGAATCATAAGGAATGCTATTGGCTGCCAACGGTCACGTGCAACCGCAGGGATACATGGGAGAATGTGGTCGGAGCCTCCCGAAATACAGCACACGAAGAAGAACACAGCCGGCTGGTATCAGTTTAGTTGGCCACGCCCCCCGCAACTTTATCATCAATTTTAACATAAATGGGACCATATTTGCACAAAACGCATATCATGGTGATTGAAAGGCAGTTTTCTCACTAGCAACAGGAACCATAAAGTATTTATGACGATATTTTTAAGGTTAGACAATCAAAGGGGAAAATGAATGGAGTCCAGGGGAGAAATATTCTTTTTGGTACCTCGCGGGGGGAAAACAGCGCAACTAGTGGCCAATCATGGGATCTTTCTGTTCCGGGAAAGCTTCATGAATAATCCAGCCAACAACAACCCCTGGATAAAATACGTGATTTCGCGGGCAAACATCGCTATCCTTTTTTTTAAAAAACATGTGACCCCCGCATGATCTGAGGCATTTGGCTGATTATGATGGGGAAATTATCAGCCTGGCGGGGCCCGACGTCATACTGATGTCATACTGATGTCATACTGACGTCATACTGACGTCATACTGCGTTCACTCACTCATTCCTTCCACAGTATAACGTCTGGCCTTCGCCCTATTGGCAGCTTGAAAAGTGGGCGGGAGTACTTGCCTCGACAGACAGACTCCTCTAACCAATCAGCGTAGCAAAACATCTCTCAGCCAGTCGGAAGAACGGCAAACAAACACGTCTTTTCGGCCGATGAACTCCGCTAGCACATCCCCCGTGTTCCTTTTTGCTTGTTGTAATTGATTCCAACTCTGAAATAACTGCACTTATTGCTTGTTTTATCGTTAGAGCGTTAACTGTTACACTTGTTGCATCGCGAGGGCAGCCATTGTTGCAGCATGCATCTACATCAGGGGTTCCCAAACTGTTTTGTCTCAGGACAACCCATAAATATTTCTGTTTTAATCCGAGGCACCCCTACGGTATAATTTTCACTCCCAGCACCTTATATTTATAGCATATCGTCGTTGTCGGGTGGAAACCTTGTATGTCCAAAACCGTTCGTTTTGTATTTATCATCTAAAATATGTACTAAACTAGTGAAAACAGCCGATCTACAAGTGCTTGTAGATCGGCTGTTTTCACTAGTTTGTGCGACAGTCTTGTATGATGAAGCAGGGCTTTGCTTTACCAAAAGACGTACACATTTGAAACTTGGAGATACGAGGTTTCTGCCCGACAGTGACGATATTTGAGTGATTATACTGGGGAAGGAAGGAGTGAGTGAACGCAGATGACGTCAGGCCCCGCCAGGCTAGGAAATGATGCGATGATCGCAACAATGGCATTTTTTCTGCAAAGCGATTCTCACCTTCAGGAAGGTTTCTGCGTACTGCAGCAGGTAGAGGCCGCAGTCGCTGCTGTTGTCCTGAAGGGGGAGCTGTCGGACGTTGGAGCTCCTCATGGACTCAGAGGTGAAGAGAGACGAGGAGGAGGCGGAGCTCTGTCTGCGCTGAGACCACTCTACACACAGGTAGCTGCATGCACACGCACACACACCGCACGCACACACACACACACCGCACGCACACACACCAGTAAGACTACCCTAATCGGGAGATAAGCGACGCAGAGTGATTTTAGGGCAAAATGTGTCCAAAAATGTGTTTTAAAAAATCAGCCAGAAGGTGGCGCTAAATGGGACAGCTCCATGTTGAAGACATGAGTGTAGACATACTGTGTACCGATTTGCGTGATTTTAGGGCAAACATTGCAGGAGCAGTGTCCAAAAATGTGTTTTGCAAAAATCGGCCTCATGGTGGCGCTAGAAGATGGTCATGTGAGAATTTGATTGGTGGAGGTTGTGGCCACGGTTGTTGGAAACATTTGAGGTTTTGGCAGGCAAGGAGTGTGTGTGCAAAATTTGGCATGGATCAGGGCAACGGTGGCGGAGATATGAGCAGGGCAAAAGTGTGACGTGTGACAGACAGACTGACAGACTGACGGACAGCTGGTCAAGGTTTTGATAGTAACTGTGACCTGACAGTCGCAACCAGGGACATGCAGAGACTGTTAGAGAGGCAGGGGCTGACATTTATAAAAGGGCCTTTTGGTGAACATATCGAAAATAGCAGACCAGATAATAATAATAATACTTACTCCCGTAACAGCTTGCAGACGCTTTCATGACACGACCGCTTGAGAGAATCCAGGACCAGAATACAAGGTCTGCACACACACACACACACACACACACAAAGATTTAAGGAACTCAATGTGACAGACCTTTAAGGGTCCATTTGGTTCCTCCCCAAGGATGTTTTAATTACCCAACGGTATGGGATCGCTACTCGCTTTCACAAATAGTGATTTTTAGTATTGGAATTATTCAACCTCAAAGTATTCGAATAGTGTAATATTGGACAGGACTGGCCAAACTGTCAAATATTAAGTAAGCAAGAGGCGAACATTGTGAAAATAGCAGATCTACATGGCGTTGTGAGCATGTAGATCTGCTATGTTCACAATATTTATCTGTAGAACCGAGTCACATTAAATGTAATACCTACAATTCCAAGTGCTTGTCAGGGTGGGGGTCCCCAGTTCAAATATGTTTATTTTGGGGGTCACGGCCTAAAAAGGTTTGAGAAGCCCTGGTATAGAGCATTAACAAATTCATCCACCAGGGGCATTGGCAACTCATTCTTATGACTTCCTATCTAGCCAAGATTTATAAACTGTAGATTTTTTAAAGAGAAAACAACAAAAAAATAAGCGAATATTCGAATTCGGTGAACAGCGTCGAATAATGACTTTGATATTCGAATATTGGAATATTTGGTGAATGCACTACTACTGGGTAAGGACAGATATGGAAGTTACGGGGATCGAACAACAGTTCTCACCTCTTCAACGGTGTCTCTCCCTTCCACCCCAGTCTGGTGCACTCCTAGAAGAAATGATACACATTAGACCAGGGCTGCCCAAAAGGTAGATGGTGCCAAGGGTGTGCAGGTAGACCACATGACATGCCTCTAAAAATATATCATTAAAATATAAAAAGAATAATGTCAATATGACATCAAGAAGGGCCTGTCAGCTCCCTTCATGGCTTCTAAAGTAGGCAAACCTCCATTGCAATACTTTGTTCAAGAGTCAGTGGCTTTACAAAGAACCCCACAACCTAGCACTTCCATACAGAATGGGATGAAGACATTTCCCTCAGTATTTCCCATTTATTTCCCCCTTACAGTAAGTGTGTTTGTCTAAAATGTAACACCAGTGCTGCTATTCCAAAGCCCCCCTCAGGCCCTCAGCTAAAACATTGTGGATGGGTAGATCATGTTGAGATAGTCATTTTAAAAGTAGATCGCACATCAAAAAAGTGTGGGCACCCCTGCATTAGACCATGTCTGGTACACTAATAGAAGAAATGATACACATTAGACCATGTCTGGTACACTCCTAGAAGAAATGATACACATTAAAATTAAATCAGTTACCTTTAAATAGTAATAACAATAACAACAACATAGATAACACTACTACTACTACTACTAATAATAATAATAATAATACTAATAGTTCTTACAGGGTGTGTGGAGGTGGAAGGTTCTCCTCTGGATCTCAGAGCTGCAACACAGAACACAACACCAGTCAGACAGATAATACACAAACTTTAGGAGGAAATGGTAGCCAATCAGGAGGGAATATGGGAAATGGGACAGATCCTATATATTGTTATCCCTTACTTACCTCTGGTGAGGCGAGGTCTCTTGTTATTAGTACCTTATATCTTATTATTAGTATATCTTATATCTTATTATTAGTATCTTATATCTTATTATTAGTATATCTTATATCTTATTATTAGTATATCTTATATCTTATTATTAGTATCTTATATCTTATTATTAGTATATCTTATATCTTATTATTAGTATCTTATATCTTATTATTAGTATATCTTATATCTTATTATTAGTATCTTATATCTTATTATTAGTATATCTTATATCTTATTATTAGTATCTTATATCTTATTATTAGTATATCTTATATCTTATTATTAGTATCTTATATCTTATTATTAGTATATCTTATATCTTATTATATCTTATTATTAGTATCTTATATCTTATTATTAGTATCTTATATCTTGTTATTAGTATATTATATCTTATTATTAGTATCTTATATCTTGTTATTAGTATCTTATATCTTATTATTAGTATCTTATATCTTGTTATTAGTATATCTTATATCTTATTATTAGTATCTTATATCTTATTATTAGTATATCTTATATATTATTATATCTTATTATTAGTATCTTATATCTTATTATTAGTATCTTATATCTTGTTATTAGTATATGTTACTAACCTCTGGTGAGGCGAGGTCTCTTGGCTTCCTGTTCTTCATGAGTCGTCGTTTCCTCAACACGGTCTTTTATCAGGCCAGGGAAACACACCAGCACCAGGAACCAATGGGAGCTGAGAACATTAGGAGAACATTAGAGGAACATTAGGAGAGAGGTCTAGAGCAGTAGCCTGGCGGGGCCCGACGTCATCTGCGTTCACTCCCTCATTCCTTCCACAGTATAACGTCTGGCCTTCGGCCTATTGGCAGCTTGAAAAGTGGGCGGGAGTACTTGCCTCGACATACAGACTCCTCTAACCAATCAGCGTAGCAAAACATCTCTCAGCCAGTCGGAAGAACGGCAAACAAACATGTCTTTTCGGCCGATGAACTCCGCTAGCGCATCCCCTGTGTTCCTTTTTAATTGTTGTAATCGATTCCAACTCTGAAATAACTTCACGTATTGCTTGTTTTATCAATTCAGCGTTAACTGTTACACTTGTTGCATCGAGGGCAGCCATTGTTGTTTTGAAAATGCTGCAGTAAATGGCAGCATCATTTTACGTCACCATCTACACAGGGACCAATCAGGGGAAGCTTTTCACTTGTTGTCAGGAAGACTACGTTTGTTGTGCGGACAGCAGTCACTGATTGGCCCCGATCAGAAGATAATCAGGATACTCGCTGCCTATACCCGGAAGGCCAGACGTTATACTGGGGAAGGAATGAGTGAGTGAACGCAGTATGACGTCAGGCCCCTGCCAGGCTTCCAGGGACTCTGTGTTCCTTTATGGGGGTCTAAATTGACCCATACAAATCTGTAACCCTCAATTTTTTATCCCACGATTTGTGTAACCAATATTTTTCACCCAGTGCCAACTGCCTAAGCTGTAATCCTGGGCTCTGCTCTCCCTCTGCCAACCTGGGCAGAGCCCTGAACTGAGCTCATGCATGAGGAGTGAGCAGGCCGCTTCTTATCACCCGACAGGGGGGGAGCTTCCTCCAGTTGGACGTAGCGCGTGGAAGGCACACATTATTCCAACCAGTTCCTTTCCCCTCCATCAGGCGCCCCGGCTGGCCAGTGGGAGGCATTATTGAGACCAGGATTACTGCATGTTTTGCGAGGAGACATGGGGAGAACATGCAAACTCCACACAGAAAGGCCCTTTCACCAACCCCACCTTTAGGGTGTGGGCACTGATGACGCGGAGGAGAGAACACGCCCACAGCGTCCCCCGGCGGGAATCGAACCCAGGACCTTCTAGCTGTGAGGAGACAGTGCTACCTACTGCACCACCGTGCCCCCTCAAGTCTGTAACTCTGACAGTGAACAAATGGAACCAAATGGACCCGTATTTGGACACTGTCAGAGTGAAGCCCTTTGCACACAGGACAGTTGCGTTTTTTTTTTGTTTGCTGCATGAATAAAACACATTGGATTTGGTGTGCAATGCTGTGTGGAATCGGCGCTGCGGATCCCAAAAGGAGTCATAAAAGGAGTGATGAGTTTTTTTACTGCATGCGACAAGACGCACCAATCCAACTGGGTTCGATCAAGAAAAAAAAAAAAAAATGCACGGCCGCAGCCACTCGTTGCACAGCTAATTCAGATCCGGTGTGCATGAGATCATAGAGAATCATTGTTTGTTTTTTTTTAAATGAAATTGTCCGTTTTATCCGTGCGGATAAACGCGCCTGTGTGCAAAGGGCTTTAAAGGACAACTTTGTTTTTTTACAACCAGGGTTCATATTTTAGATTGTACCTGTAAGTAGAAAAAAGAGAAGATGAGTGTTAAAACGTTTTCATTTACTGCTTTCTATCATTTTAGCGATTTAAATGACATTGATTTCAGTGGGTGGGGGCATGCGTACAAGTGGATAAATAAGTCTTTAGACAAAATAAACCCATTCCCAAGATGCACCACAATCTTTCATGGGCTGGTAGTGTTACTGTAAATAGTAATAAAGAAATTGACGGCTTGCAATCACAGAAAATCAAGCATTGCAGATTAGAGATGCAATGTATGGCTCTTTGAAGTGAGCCAGAACCATGGATCTGGGTCACTTAAAAGAGCCGTTCAAAAGACATTTGGCTCTTTTGGCTCATTGCATATTTATATATTTTTTGTTGAAACATGAATCCACAAGGTGGCACGGTCTGGCACCACATTCCTCTGCTGACAGTTGAGATCACAATTTTGTATTTACCCTTTTTATAAAACGTGTGTGTAAATTAAGCTACCTTGACTTGTGTTATTCATGCAACACCTAAAAAAACAAGCGACGTATATAGCCAGGATTTACCAACTGGCTAGGCCTGGCACAATGTGAGCTTGTACATCGGCTATTTTAAAATAGCAAACATTTAAATATTTACAGGGACATAATACAGTCATATGTCATGGAAGTGGACTTCCCAAGCAATATGGAGATGGTTTAATCATAGAAATCGCTTATTGACTAAGCTATGATCAAATCAAACTGTAGTGTCTTAATTTGCTTCCTAGATAGCTGCACATCGCCGCACCGCACAGCGTCGCGAGCCAAATGAACGGCTCCCTACTCCGCAAACCGGATCCCATCGTTCACTTCAAAGAGCCGTTCAAAAGATTCGATTCGTTCGCGAACGTTGCATCTGTATTGCAGATGCCATCGCACCCCAAATCATAACTGACTTTGGAAACTTCCCACTGGACTTCAGAAGGTTGACATTTCTCTAATCCAGGGGTCTTCAACGTTTTCAGGCCAAGGACCCCTTAGTTGAGAGAGAGATGAAGCAGGGACCCCCACAACCTGTTCATAGATTCCATATAGTTTCATTGTTTGTGTATTTAGGATTCATGTCAATTTGTGTTTTTAGATATTTAACCACTTGAACCGTCAATACTTAATAAACTTGACCTTTCACTCTGTACTTAGTCTGCTCTTTTTCCCCTCTACACCAAACCTCTTTGCCGAAAATAGTCGATCTACAAGCTCACAACGCCTCGCGCGAGCTTGTAGATCGATTATTTTCTGTTAAAGTTCTCCGAATATGGACGCTAGGGTTCAAGTGGTTAATATATCACATAAAGATTTGAAGGACCCCCTGTAGTAACTCTGAGGATCCCCTAGGGGTCCCGGACCCCCTGTTGAAGACCAATGCTCTTGTTTTGAGAGGTCTTGTGTAATATTGTAATATTTTGAAATCTGGACGTTTGATATTCATGAGCTGTATGTCATAAAACATTCTAAATGTGTCAATACTTCTACTGACCAATCACAATCTGACTGCTGCTCTGTGCAATTAGAAAAAAATAAACAGCTTTCTTAAAAAAAGAAAAAGAAAAGTGTGATGTGTTTGCGTGTGGGGGTGTGGCCTTACGCTTGATTGACAGGCACAAACAGGAAGTCTTTGTCGAAGATGTCGACGTTCCGAGTCCAAGTCTTCACCCTCTGATGTCTGCCCACTCTGTCCCTGTGCGCACGCACGCACGGCGCGCACACACACACACACACACACACACACACACACACACACACACACACACACACACACACACACACACACACACACACACACACACACACACACACACACACACACACACACACACAGTGTTTTAGACAACAATGAAGATGCTGTTCCTATCAATACCCAGCAGATGTCACCCTTTCACCTTCTACTGGTGTCAAGAAACCTTTAGCTCAATGTTAACTCTTTTACCGCTTCGAACGTTAACGCTCGTCCCAATTCTGAACGCGGCTCAAAGCCAATAGGAACGCTCGTTCTTTTACCTTGTCTGATGACTGTAAGCTGATGATAACCTGACTTGCGTCAGATGGTGGCAGTAGTGCGTAGGCTACCGCCCTACTTTACCATCTGAGATCTCTCGGTGAGAGTTAATAACACTCGTAAAGCCCCGGTCCGGACCAATCAGCGGCAGCTACGGGCGGGCTCTGAGCGGCTCTGAGCCAATAGAGTCTGACTGCAGACCACGTGGAAACCCAGGAGGCGGATTCTGGGTGGAACGTCACGCAGACAGGCCAATACACTCCCAGACTGTGATAGACAGACGGCCCCATCCAATCACCTGCTAAAGAATTTGAAAAAATGGCCCGCCCCTTACATCGGGTCTGCCTGAGAGATCCCAGATGCTAGTAAGCAGAGCGGTATGCAGCCAGGCATACGCGCTGCTGCCATTATCTGGCGCAGTCAGGTTAAGCTGATGAGGGGTCGCGCTGATGTGTACAGTAAAAAACATCTCCCGTAATGCTGCTCTCAAATCTCCACCACACGTAAACATCAATGATGTCCAATTCACTTCACCTGGCTGTTCTCTGTGGATCTGATCTAGATTATGCATTTCTATGCTCTGAACGACGGCAAGCGGAGCGGCCCAATAGAGGGTATGCGCATGCATAAAATGAATGGCAAATCGAGTGCCAAAGTGAGTGGCACAGTGAGTTTAACGCTGTTTAATGCAATCAGATAGGACTGTTCTGTTTGGATGATTGGGCTGTCAAGGCAAAAAAGTATTTTTTGCCACTCAGTAGGCATTCCCGCATAACTTCCTGGTATGATGTCACACGCATACCCTCTATTCAAACCCATTCTTTGCATAAGGCTGCCCTCTGCCGCCAGCTGGGCTAAAGTACACACATAATAAATAAAAATAAAAATACATCTTTTGAAAATAATGAACAGATCTTTTTTCTATTCTATAACATCGCAAAGGTAAGCTGCTTTTTGCTGGCACCAGACCAAATAAATAAATAATAAATCTGTCATTAGAACTTTTTTTTCAAAGATTTTTTTTTCAAAAAAATTTTTTGGACCTCCAGAAATGTGTTCGGCATGATCGCGATCGCGAAATTGCATGTTTAACCCCCATACCAACCACATCTTTCAAACATGGCAGCCATGTTTGTTTACATCTGAAGAAAACATAATGGCTGATAAATCATGAATGCCTGAACGGATTTCCAAGCGGATTTTTTTGTTTGAAAGCTGTGAACAGCATCTACACACGTGGTGCATCATCTAGGCATGGGCGTGCACTTTTTACACACTTGCACAATTACATGGAAGTCTATGGTAACCATGGCAACATGGGACATTGAAGAGAAAAAATCATAGAAACATAAGTGTTAACATCAACGGAGACCAAATCACTTCCTTGTTATTTTCTGTGGATCTATTGCTCTGAAGCGATTCAGTGGTCTGAATGGATGGCAGGCGAAACGGCCCATTTCACATTCATTCTTGCATGAGGCTGCCCTCTGCTGGCAGTATGGCCAAAGTACATGTAATCAGAAAAAGAATATAGTATAACATTGCAAAGGTAAGCTGCTTTTTGTTGGCACCAGTCCCAATAAATGAATAATAAATCTGGCAGTAGAACTGTTAAAGGTTCTAAAGGGTCTTATTAAAGGTTCTAAAGGGTCTTATTAAAGGTTCTTATTAAAGGTTCTAGAGGTCCCTTACAGAGGTTGGGGTTCTTCCTCGGTGGTTCTCCTCCTTGTCAGCTGTCTGTAGAAGAAGCTGCTGAAGATGTGACAGCGTTCTGACATGGTTCCTGAACACTCTAACAACAGATACCTGGGGAGAGGAGAGGAGAGGAGAGGAGAGGAGAGGAGAGGAGGTTATGTAGCAAATACTAACTAGAAAGATGCAATTGGAAATTGCAAGTGTGGTTGCCTATGTATTGCCAGATCAGTGGTTCCTAGATCAGTGGTTCCTAGCTCAGTGGTTCCTAGATCAGTGGTTCCTAGATCAGTGGTTCCTAGCTCAGTGGTTCCTAGATCAGTGGTTCCTAGATCAGTGGTTCCTAGATCAGTGGTTCCTAGATCAGTGGTTCCTAGATCAGTAGTGGTTCCTAGCTCAGTGGTTCCTAGATCAGTGGTTCCTAGATCAGTGGTTCCTAGATCAGTGGTTCCTAGATCAGTGGTTCCTAGATCAGTGGTTCCTAGATCAGTGGTGCCTAGATCAGTGGTTCCTAGATCAGTGGTTCCTAGATCAGGGGTTCCTAGATCAGGGGTTCCTAGATCAGTGGTTCCTAGATCAGTGTTCCTAGATCAGTGGTGCCTAGATCAGTGGTTCCTAGATCAGTGGTTCCTAGATCAGTGGTTCCTAGATCAGTGGTGCCTAGATCAGTGGTTCCTAGATCAGGGGTTCCTAGATCAGTGGTGCCTAGATCAGTGTTCCTAGATCAGTGGTTCCTAGATCAGTGGTTCCTAGATCAGTGGTTCCTAGATCAGTGGTTCCTAGATCAGTGGTTCCTAGATCAGTGGTTCCTAGATCAGTGGTTCCTAGATCAGTGGTTCCTAGATCAGTGGTTCCTAGATCAGTGGTGCCTAGATCAGGGGTTCCTAGATCAGTGGTTCCTAGATCAGTGGTTCCTAGATCAGTGGTTCCTAGATCAGTGGTTCCTAGATCAGTGGTTCCTAGATCAGTGGTTCCTAGATCAGTGGTTCCTAGATCAGTGGTTCCTAGATCAGTGGTTCCTAGATCAGTGGTTCCTAGATCAGGGGTTCCTAGATCAGGGGTTCCTAGATCAGGGGTTCCTAGATCAGTGGTTCCTAGATCAGTGGTTCCTAGATCAGTGGTTCCTAGATCAGTGGTTCCTAGATCAGTGGTTCCTAGCCTGACACTCAGTAGATCAGTGGTTCCTAGCCTGACACTCAGTAGATCAGTGGTTCCTAGCCTGACACTCAGTCTGAATTGACATTTCGTTTCACTCCAGTATTCAGTATGAATTTCTAGGAGGCAGTCTTCTGCGATTGGTTCACCGTCTGACCAACGAAACAGTAGCAAAGCAGATGACGTAGTGTTGTTATGTGTGGCTGGCTAGTGGCTTGCCTGTTGCTTGCTACTTGCTAACCAAAGAAACAGGCAGAAAAGGAGCACTACGAACTAGTAATCAAACACAACATAACATGCCTGCTACTGGTGTTTCATAGCGAGATCCGGCGGCGGCGGCGCTTTGTTTACTCGGAAACGCACGAGTTCTGGGAAAGCCCCACCCACACTGATCACAAGACGCTGATTCACGACGCTGATTTGCCGTACAGATTTTCGAACGAGGAAGGCCTCTTCAATGAGAGCACTTCTAGACCCCTGAATCGCCAAAACAACATTTTAAAGGGGTGTGGCTAGCGATTCAGGGTCTGGAACTAGGCTAGCCGTGACGCCCAAAATAAGCAATAAAAGTCAAAACTGTGTGATTTTCGGGATAGGCACCACGGACATGAAAATAACCACTTTGGGATAGGCTCCAAATGAGTTTTAACATATCATAAATGAATTAACATATCATTAACACAGCGAGTGCCCACGTGTCAATCTCTTTGATGTCGCGGGAGGCCCACGACGCGTTGACGTGATTACTGTATTTACAGTATTAACTTTAAATATCACCGTTAGGTTGGGGCTGCGCCTGGATGTAGCCCATTAGCCGCTAGTCGCTTCGAGTCGACGCTGAGAGCATCGTGCGGCCGTTTTTCTCCATATACTCCAATGCATTTCCCCATCTTTAACGCCCTTTATCTCTGATGTTTGTTTTATGGCTAAAACTGTGGCGTGGTGCGGCAAAATGTCCAAATTTCGATCGGCAAATGAACAGCTATGATCAACACTGGTCCATACAGTAAGTTACACAATAACATCCTGTCTGCGCTCATGTGACCAAGTGATGTCATGACGCATGCATTGACGCAGCAGGGCCGGATTCAATACAATGGTGGTGGGCCTGGGCAGCAAGAGGGGATAAATGGGGCTCAATACAGGGGCACCCGATGTGTTAACATACTTTAGGTAAAAGTCGATGATGACGTCGTTCAGGAACTCTCCTTCGTCCAGACAGGACAGATCCTCCGTCGTTACCGCGATGCGACCTTTGGTACCAGGGGTCAACGGGTACTGGATTAACCTGCCCACACACACACACACACACACACACACGCACGCACACGATAGGATCATTGATTGATTGATTATTTTGTTAGACAAAAGTGGAGAACAGTTCCAGTATAGTCAATACAATAGACATGTAGTACAGTACAAGTACAGTTAAAGATATATTCAGTGATTGTATTTCATTCAAATAAAAATATAATTGGTACATTTTCCATTCATTCTCCTCACTAGAATGTGTGCTGACCATATAAGGACTTCCACCATGGCCCGTGTTACGAGCATAGCTAGATTCGGTTTTCAGAGGTGGCCAGCCAGTCCTCGACCAATCAGGGTAGAGTATGGCCGTAGTTAACCCTTTCCAAGCCACGGGGAGCCACTTAATATTAAAACCGTTTTATACCGGACATCTGAGCAAGGAGTCTCAGACGCGCCGTCTTTTACCGTACTGGGTCATTAAAAACGAAATAAATGATTTTTATCCGAAAATCGGCGATCGTCTAACCTTCCCTATAGTCACCACTCGTCCATCGATAGCTCATGGCTGCTCTGACATGAAGCAGAAGTGACGTCAGGTCCATTCCTTCCAGAGGCTTCCCAGAAGCCACCCATTTACTGTTTAGACGATAACATTAGCATAGCTGGAGTGCTAAGGGCTAAGCTAGAAAAAATGGTCACATCGACTATTCTTGGATTATATGCTTGGATTATATGCGACGTTCATTCTCTCTACATCGCGATGTAGAGAGAATGAACGTCTTTGAATGGATGTCTTTATGCTGTCAAAAGGCTAAACCCAGAATTTGAACAACATGTTTGTTTATTTAGCCTATGACAATATTGTGCTACTGTAAACCTTTCTGTAAAGCAACTTTGGGTACTTAGAAGAGCCGTATATAAAGATGAGCTATTGTGGAGATGATATACCATCTTTTTTTTAAATGCGGGTTGCGCGGCGGGCGGATTCGTTGATTTATATATTGTTCTGCGGGCGCGGGCAGGCGCGTTACGTTCCGTGCACGCTGTGGGCCGGGCGGGTTATAAAAAAACCTGACCCGCGCATCACTAGTGTGCACGCTGTTCACAACTTTCAAACCGTTCAGGCATTCGTGAGATAGCAGCCATTATGTAAACAAAGATGGCAGCCATGTTTGAAAGATGGGGTTGTATGGGGGTGAAACATGCAAAATCGCGATTGCAATCATGTTTACTAGATAGAATGGGGTCCAAAAATAATGTGTCAAATATAAAAAAATAAATAAAAAATAGGTGAAAACTCGTCAAACTCGTCATAGGCAGAGTGGACCCATTAAAGGGGAAGACCACCCATTTTCAATATTGAACTATGTCATGAATATACCTTAGAGGAGTTGTGTGGAAATAAAAAAAGGTTCCCCCCCTTCTGTGTTGCCTAGAACTGGAGGATTGATTTTGTCATCAAGTTGTAATTTGCAATACAAACCCCAAAATCAATCCTCCAGTTCTAGGCAACTCAGAAGAGGGGGAACTTTTTTTCTATTTCCACACAACTCCTCTAAGGTATATTAATGACACATAGTTCAATATTGAAAATGGGTGGTCTTCCCCTTTAATATAACTCATCATACTTGTCATGAGTCAACGTAAGACGTGAAAATACCTGACACAAGACGTAGAAGCCCTGCTTCTGAGTCTGGTGCTGACCTGGAGAGACAGACAGACAGACAGACAGACAGACAGACAGACAGACAGACAGACAGACAGACAGACAGACAGACAGACAGACAGACAGACAGACAGACAGATGTTACCAGTAAGACTCCCTAATCGGGAGATGCAGCATGATTTTAGAGCAAAATGTGTAGGAGCAGTGTCCAAAAATGTGTTTGAAAAAAATCGGCCTGATGGTGGCACTATATGGGACAGATCCATGTTGATGACATGAGTGTAGACATAGTGTGTACCGATTTGAGTGATTTTAGGGCAAAAATAGTAGGAGCAGTGTCCAACAATGTGTTTTGCAAGAATGGGCCTCATGGTGGCGCTAGAAGAGGGCCATGTGAGAATTGATTTGTGGTTTGGCAGCCAAGGAGTGTGTGTGCAAAATTTGGCATGGATCGGAGCAACGGTGGCGGAGATATGAGCAGGGCAAAAGTGTGACGTGTGACGTGTGACAGTACACTGTCCTGCTGTGTTGTTAATTAAACAACCAGTCATCAAATCCTGAAGCTTTCTTTTCCCCCTTAGTGTTTCTGAACAAATACATTTGGGAACAATTTCCGCTATATTTCACTTTCTAACATGTTTGGAGTCATTTTAACCCGCAAATACCTGGAATGCGCTCAAGTCGTGTTAGATTTTAACCACTTTAACCATCAGTTTATGTTTTAACGATTGAAAAGCAGATCTACAAGCTCACAGCTCGACACAGAGTCCTGCGCTGCAAGCTTGTATATCTTCTATTTTTGAAGAATCGTGAAAATGTGTGCAAATCCTTGAATATCTTTGACCCGACTTCTAAATCCTTCTTCTATATCAGTGGTTCTCAAACTTTTTTCATGTCAAGGACCCAAAAATTAAATGTATTTGGCTGCGGACCCCCCATCTCAAAATGTGTTGTTCCAGGGACCCCCTAGAAGCAGAGATTTGAGTTACAAAAGTTTGCTTTGAAAAATATATAAAATGTGTACACATTTTCACGATAAAAAAAAAAAAAGCAGATCTTCAAGCTCGCAGCGTGGCTGCGAGCTTGAAGATCTGAATGGGTTTACGCACACGCACACGCACACACACACACACACACACACACACACACACACACAGTGCTGTGTCTCACCCCAGTGGTGGTGCAATGCCCCAGCGCCGCCAGCAGGTGGGGGTGTTTGTGCATCAGCGACAGGCCGCGGCTCACGTCCACCGACGCAGTACTGCACATGTCCAGCAGAGAGCGCAGGAGAGCAGCCTGCAGCGCCGCCAGCGGAGAGGCCAGCTCCACCAGTAGGAAGGGACACGCCCCCTCTGAGAGGAAGGAACAAAAGAAAACAGAAAAAAACTTGATTTACGATATTATCGCGATAGCAAGATATCTCCAACCCAAACATCTATTATGCTGCGGCAAAACATTCGCCGAAAAAATAGACAAACTACAAGCTACAAGCACGTCTATTTTTTGCAACGCGTTGTGAACTTGTAGATCGGCTATTTTTTTTTGGGGCAAAGAGATTTGGTATTTCCAGGTACCTTTTACCAATATTCTAGAGGGTTTAAATGGTACCGGATATGCAGCTCTGCAAATAAAAGGTGAATTGAGGACGATATCACCATAAATTAAATCTCCACAATGTGTTTTTTTAATCACAGTAAACGATAATATAATATAGAGGGAACAGGATATGATATACTGGTATATCCAGAGGTTCTCAACCTTTTCAGGCCGAGGACCCCCCAAATAAATCATATTTTAACCGGGGACCCCCAAAATAAATTGTGTTTTAACCGGGGACCCCCAAAATAAATCATATTTTTACTGGGGGACCCCCAAAATAAATCATATTTTAACCGGGGACCCCCAAAATAAATCATATTTTAACCAGGGACCCCAAAAATAAATTGTATTTTAACCGGGGACCCCCAAAATAAATTGTATTTTAACCGGGGACCCCCAAAATAATCATATAATCATATTTTAACCGGGGTCCCCCCAAATAAATCACATTTTAACTGGGGACCCCCCAAATAAATCATATTTTTACTGAGGGACCCCCAAAATAAATCGTATTTAACTGGGGACCCCCAAAATAATCATATTTTAACTGGGGACCCCCCACCCTGACGAGCACTAAGAGTTGAGACATTACATTTATCATAACACGGTTCTAATGTGAAGATAGCAGATCTACATACATGCTCACATCGCCTCGCGTGATTGGCTGCCGCAATGACCGCCCTGTACATACCTCGGCTTGTGATTGGCTGCAGCACGGACAGCTCCGTCTGCAATAGGCCGGCCTGGCTGTCCGTCACCCACAGGAAGAGCAGGGGGGCGGGGCCACCGGTGGCCACGCCCTTCTCCCACACCCCGTAACCACGGAGCTGGGTGGTTACCACGGCAACCGATAAACACTCATCCTCACTGTCGCTGAGAGGACCTGACGGACGGACAGACAGACAGAGAGAGAGACAGAGAGAAACAGACAGACATCATTAGACTAGCCCATTCAGGCCTAGAATTATTGAATGCTTTAACCAGTGAAAAATAGCAGATACACAAGCTCACAGCGCGGCACCGAGTGCCACGCTGCGAGCTTGTAGATCTGCTATTTTTGAAAAAGTCGTGAAAATGTGTGCAAATCTTTGAATATATGTATTTTCAAAGCGAACGTTTGTAACTCAAAGTTTGCTTCTGGGTGGTCCCTGGAACTAGATATTTTGAGATGGGGGTCCGTGGCCAAATAAATATCATTTTTTACATGAAAAAGTATGAGAACCACTGACATAGTAGTCTCTCAAGAACAGACTAACTGAGCTCCAGTTAAGTGAAAAGGACCTTTTCTTTGACGATGGACGGCCAGATTGCTGACATAGAAACATAGGTTTTTTCCAAAAACCTTAGAAGGATTCAAAAGACACTTATAGAATCGGGTCAAAATTGTAATTTTCACGTTTTTTCAAAAATAGCAGATCTACAAGCTCGCAGCCGCGCTGCGAGCTTGTATATCTGCTATTTTTTAATATTTAAATATTGCGTCATAATGTGTTCAGGCCTAAATGGCCTAGTAAGACACCTCAGGGTGACATGCAACCTCGCCCTAAAGGGCGAGGTTGCGCCAATTCTTGGCCATCTGGCCAGTGATGTATATGGGACCAGTTACTCATATATGGAGACCCCTTCATGATAGTTATGTTATACTGACATCACATGACATCACTTTTTGAAAACAGCAGATCTACACGCTCACAACGCGTCGCGAAGCGTTGTGAGCTTGTAGATCTGCCGTTTTCAAATAGCCAGGGTATAGAAGAGGACTAAAGTGCATTAATGTATGTTTAATAATATAATCATTTATATCTGTAAAGTAACTAGTAACTAAAGTGTTCAAATAAATGTAGTGGAGTAAAAGTACAATATTTGGAACCGAGATTTAGTGGCGTAGAAGTAAAAGTATTGGAAATTTGAATTATTCAAGCAGACACTTCAAAATTGTACTTCAAAAAGTACAGTACTTAAGCAAATCTACTTAGTTACTTTACACCACTGCTTTTACTGCTATGAACGAGCGCGCTCGCCCGATTATTCAAGTTGTCCGGCACCGCGGAGAGGAGAGCAGACAGAGAATTCCCTTTATCAAGATTTCACTCAAGTCAAATGTACCTAAAAAATTACGCATTTTAATCGCACTTAGTTTTTGCACCACAGAACCTTCAGTTTGGGGCATACCGATCATAGCGATGCACCAACCAAGCAGAGACAACAAACGCAAAGGGAGAAGTAGCCGATCAGAGCGCTTTGCTTGGCCCAGTGGATGTGAAATTTTGATTAAAAAAACTCACTCGTTGATTCACTCATACTACAAAATGTGTTTAACTTGAAAAAAAAAAAAATCTTCTCAGGTCATATATCGATGTGCGATTAAAATGCGATTAATTGCGATTAATTAATCACAGAGCCTGTAATTAATTACATTAAAATTTGTAATCGCATCCCAGCCCTAGTACCTATATCATCCACACAAGTAGGCTATGTTTATAATAAATAGCCTACCTTGTGTCAGTTAAGTTGTATGTCACCACCAGCCAGTCAAAGAAGGACACGATTTGAAATTCAAGTGAGACTGATGAAAAACACACGCCACGAGTCGCCTCCTTCTCGAATGTGGTGATTAATCAATAACCAACTGGATTTAATATTGCCCGTCTTATTAAAAAATACAATGCCTTAGATGGCGTCTTTTGTAACGTTGAAGGCAGCTCTCCATCAAGCCAAGGCTCACGTTAACGCAGGCATTTGTGTTGGGAACACTTGTAGGAGAAAGTGGAGAAAGTGTTTCAGACATGTTATTACCCGGCTCGTTTGGGAGCTTGATTCTGATTGGTCGAGCGCTGAAATCAGCGGTGAATTATGAGCGTATAATGACCGCTCCGCTCTATAATTCACTGCTGCCTAATCAACGGCTCAGAGCAGCTGCTGCATTCAGGCTGCACTGCGTGAATGTAGTGCCGTATCCAACATGGCAGCCATGTAAACAAACACACAGCGTAATTTACAACTAAACGTTGCTCTGAAAAATGTTTTAAAAACCATTTGAGGCGAGAAATAGACGACGCAGTAACAGAACATGGATTCTATTTGACCAGCACTTCCTTGTTTTCCAAGGCGACCGTGTTGCGCTCGGGGGGACGCACTTCCAGCCGTCTGTAAACAAGGAAATACTTTGTTTTGTTTTTAGTTTTGAGTCAAATTATTAATTTTATGTATTAGCCGGGTAATAAGTGCTATAAGGTCTTGCTGCTTGGTCATTATGGCTTATATGGACACTTCGGGCTGATAATAGAATTATCACCCCGTCGTGTCCATATAAGCCATAATGACCGCGCAGCAAGACCTTATCGCATACGTAGCAAACTACTTTATTTTTAGCCCTAACCCTCTGATTGACGACCGTCGTCAATCAGAGTCAGCTATCAGTTGAGCGGAGCAAAAGATGCGCAAATCAAGGTGATTAGCGAGCGGGACGACAGCCCTCTAGTCCAGTCATTTTAGGCCAAAATTAGGCTAAACCACAAACAAATTGCAACAGTAGCAACAAACTCAACTGATTCTGTATCCTCAATATGTCCTTAGTGAGGGAGAAAAAGTCCCAAGGAATCCCATCAGGGGAAAGTTTTGAAAACGACCTACCTACCTTCACTTACGAAAACATTACTCCCGAAAAATCTGCTTTAAGTGGGATGTGAGGGGTCAAACTAGGGGTTTTTAATTATTCTGAATCCATTGCAAGCATTTGTTTTGCACGAAAAACATTCCTTGGGCAAGAAATGGCCCCTCAAAACGATGGTTTAGTAATGAGTCATCAATTTTCACAGTCTTTTGGGGTCCGTCAGACAGACAGACAAACAGACAGACAGAGAGAGATGATGATTACTTACCTTTCAGAGGTAGGTTGATGCCTTCTTCTGTGATCTAAAATGGACAGACAGACAGACAGACAGGGGCATTAACGACTTGTGATTTTGGCAAGTCGACTCGACTCAGTAAAAAGTTGAGTTGGAGTCGACTTTATCGTTTGATGACGAAAATCGAATCGAATTGTGACCTTAGCATGGAAAGTTGAATTGAATGGTGGATCAGGCAAATGGAGACAGACAGACAGACAGACAGGCAGGCAGGCAGGCAGGCAGACAGACAGGCAGGCAGGCAGACAGACAGACAGACAGACAGACAGACAGACAGACAGACAGACAGACAGACAGACAGACAGACAGACAGACAGACAGACAGACAGACAGACAGACAGACAGACAGACGGTCTCACCAGCATGTCTCCATGGGAACAGGCACTGAGCCCACCCAGCAGAATCCTGGAGAAGCTCAGCTCCATCACTGAGGAGGACGAGGGACCCCCACAGGGACCCCCAGAAGGACCCCCACAGGGACCCCCAGAGGAGGGACCCCCAGAGGGATCCCCAGAAGGACCCCCACAGGGACCCCCAGAAGGACCCCCAGAAGGACCCCCACAGGGACCCCCAGAAGGACTATAATAAGCAAGATAATATGTCAGTACATCAACAGCTAGATAGATAGATAGATACCTTTATTATCCCAAGGGGGAAATTCAGTTGTCCAGTTGTAGCACAGCAGTATACAGTTATTTACAAAGTTACAGAGAAGTAAGAAAAAAGATAGATAAGAGGAAAAGAAAAAAAGAGCAGTACAGTACCAATAAAGAGAAGGTGTATCAATAGAGGGGGCGAATAATATAAGTATATATACATAAAGTGTCTTACAAAAAGAGACCGTAACAGTCAATACTAGTTAGTGCAACAAGTATCTCACTGACAATGTTAAACAAAGCAGAATACTCAGAAACTACCAACACAACCTAATAGTGCAAAGCCAAAAATCAGTGCGAAAAATACAACAACAAGCAACAAGAAGCTAGATTCCATTTTGGAGAACTCCTCTCACCCCCTCCATCTGGAGATCACCAGTTACTGGAGTAAGAGAGGAAACGACCGCTTTACCTACCCAGGACGGAGATGTGAGAGACTAGGAAAATCTTTTGTACCGGCCGCCCTTAAGCTGTACAACGAGACACATAACGGACGATTGAAAAGGACTTCCTTCCTAACCTAGACTGACGGAACTATTGCTGTATTGACTTTGACCCCTAAGGACCTTCCAGGGAGAGTGCTCATGTGCGTCTTGCGGTGACGCGCTCCCTAGTTTCTTCTTCTCTGAGCTGCTTTTTTTGTTTTGTTTTTCGCACTGATTTTTGACTTTGCACTATTAGGTTGTGTTGGTAGTTTCTGAGTATTCTGCTTTGTTTAACAATGACAGTGAGATACTTGTTGCACTAACTAGCATTGACTGCTACGGTCTCTTTTTGTAAGACACTTTATGTATATATACTTCTATATTATTCGCCCCCTCTATTGATGCCCCTTCTCTTTATTGGTACTGTACTGTTCTTGTTTTTTTCCTCTTATCTATCGTTTTTCTTACTTCTCTGTAACTTTGTAAATAACTGTATACTGCTGTGCTACAACTGGACAACTGAATTTTCCCCTTGGGATAATAAAGGTATATATCTATCTATGTATCTATCTAACAAAGCATAGGAATATCAATCTAGAAAAACAATAACATAGGTAGACCACCCACCTAATCAGTAAAAAAACGTTTCTAAAACCTAAAAAATGATATCTAGCTTCATGTGTGGTCATTGAGGGAATTGTGTTACAGTAGTGCTATGGGTTTAGGTGGAGTATGAAGAGGTGAGTCTTCAGTCCACGGTGGAAGCTAGGGAGTGAAGTAAAAGTCTAATGACGTAATGTTGTAGTTTTCTGAGCTTAAAAGACTACACCGCGGTGATGGGTTATCACTGCGGTGTAGTCTTTTAAAGTCAGAAAACTACAACATTACGTCATTAGCCTCGGTGACGGATTACGTCACTACACTATGATAGGGCCATTAGTATGTAGTCCTAAATGCGACAGGGAGTTTATTTCACAGTTTGGGAGCCAGGAGGGAGAAGAGTCCTGGTTTTGGAGGTATTAGTCGGTGGCGTTAGGGAGATAACGTGGCCATTTCACGCTATATTAGTCTAAAAGCGCCAAATGTTGCACAGATGTAGCCCAGGACATGCTCTAATGATTTAGCTAGGGCGCCCGAGTCGGCGACCTTCATGGTCGTGTGACGGCCCTGCCCCTCTCTGCCTCACTGTTGGCTAGGCGCCTGCCTCGGTGTCATGGCAGGGAGGAGCAGGCCGTCAGCTCATTTGCGCACACCTTGGAGGGGTGTGGTCTGGGGAGTATAAAAGGAAGGCCTCCTCCCCAGCTCACTCTCTCTCTCTCTTCCCAGGAGCAGGTCATGCTCAGGGAGCCACATGGCCGGTTTGTGGCCTAAGCTTTTTGTTTAGTTCTCTTTTACACACCTTACTACAACACGCACACGGCACACTACACAGATGCATACACTGCAGACACCACTGACTACTGACTTGCTCACACCTCACTTGCCTTTATGTTTGACTATTGCTTTATATCATTTAACTTAAGTAATAAATAATAATTTAAACGTTTTTGACTTGTGTGGACTCCCTCTTTTGTGGTGCATTATTCCTGGTGCATGACAAAATGGGGGCTCGTCAAACCATTTAGTTTTGTTTAGTTTTGTTGGAAAATTGAAATTTAGTTTGTCAGTTATGTAAGTTGTTTGGAATTTGTTTTTGGGAGTTTCACACAAGTGTCTGTTTTTGTTAGGCCGGAGAGAGGGAGCATTGCGCCCCAGAGCTGTTGTGCAGTTTTTCAGGTAAGTGTTGGGATTGTTAATACAGGGGGGTAGTAGGTTTTTTGTGGAGCAAATCCCTCAGTCACCAGTGCCAATAGGGTACTGGTTTTTATTTCCCCTTAGTGGTGTTTTTGTTAGCGACGGATCTTGGGTTTCACAATAAGTGATGTAGGGGACCATTCCTCATACCCGGGTGTCGGCCGTAGGAAAAGGTAGGTAGATTAAGGTTATAAGTTAGTTAGGGTGGGATTTGTTTCAGTTTGGTTAAAGTTAAACTACAACCTTGTATGCAGCCCCAACACTTCCTTAATTTTTTTTGGTCAGTTTTTTTCTGCACAATGTCTTCAGTGGTAGAAGACTTTGGTAAAGCTCCATCAGTGGAATTGCTTAATAAATGCACTGTTGATCAACTGTTGGTAATTGGGGAAAAATTTGGGATCACAGTGACTGGAACGCTTAAGGATGCAAAAAGGGCTTGCCTTCTTCAAAAATTGGTGGAAAATGGTGTTCTTCAGGCTGAGGAGGTTCAGGGTAAGGATGAAGTTGAGGAGGAAGATGATGAGGAAGATGAGGAGGAAGAAGAGGCTCAGACAAGCTCGATTGGCTTCCAGCAAAAAAGGGAACTCTTACTGTTAAAACAACAGCATGTAGTAGAGTTAGAAAGAGTCAAACAACAGGTTGAGATGGCAAAATTAGATGTAGAGTACAAAAAATTGGAGATGATCCAGCAAGGGGTGTTAACACCTGAGGCATTGTTCCCTGGCACTGTTGAAAGGGGTGGGGCCAAACATTTTGACTTGGGCAGTAACATGAGGCTTATACCCCGGTTCAATGAAAGGGATCCGGATACATTCTTTCTACTCTTTGAAAGAGTGGCTGGACTTCCGGTTAGGATGTAAGAGAGGAGACACGCACGAAAAGGTGGCTCTCCGCAAACTTTCCATTTAAATTGATTTAAACCGTTTATTGAGACATAGTTCAACTTGGAAGAAGACCCTGAGTAGCTATTAATGTATCATGTCCCGCCGAGGTGGTAAAAGCTCGCAGCAGAAGAACCTGAGCGGATATATTACACGGCAGCAGCGATCACTCGCCGACGAAAGAGCAACAGACAGCATGGCCAGCCCGGCGGCTAGCACAGCTAGTGCTAATGGAGCTAGCGCTAGCATTGTTAGCTCTGGCCTCCCACCAGACCTGGAGGCTCTCCGCTTAATACTGACTGCTTCTATGGAAGAGATAGCTGGAAGGGTGACCGAAAGGGTGATTGGAAAGGCACTCTCTCCTCTGACAAAGGCTATGGAGGAGGTGAAGACGGCTATCACAGATCACAGCCAGCGTATTTTTGACTTGGAGGAAGGCCTGACGGAGTTTACAGACCGAGTCACCGTTCTTGAACGACTATGCGAACAACTCACGACTCAGAACGCCTCCCTCAGTGAACGAATGGAGGACGCTTCTAATCGGTCCAGGCGCTGCAATTTGCGAGTCATGAACGTCGTCGAAAAGAGCGCAGAGGAGAGGAAAGATTGCGTTCAATTCATGTCTAACCTTTTCTTCAAAGTGCTCGGGCCTGATGTGTACCCTTCTCCTCCTGTTTTGGACAGAGCCCATAGGATCGGTAAAGAGCGCTCGGGTGCCTCTGCAAAACCAAGGGTGATGATAGTACGTTTCCACTACTTCCAAGACAAAGTCCGTGCCCTAAAAGCCGACCGGAGCCAGCTCAACTGGAGAGGCCAGAAGCTCATTTTCTACCCGGACTATGCCCCTGCCACGGCCAAGCTTAGAAGCTCATTCCTGCGAATTAAATCTTTATTATTCGCTAAAAAACTCAAATTCCGCCTCGTCTTTCCCGCTGTCTTAAAACTGGAATTCAAGAACAGAACCCACGAATTCAAGACCGCCGCAGACGCACAGCTGTTCTACGACCAGCACATCGCTCCACTCCCCGACCCACCACTGGATGTTAACGCCGCCGCCCGGACCGAGGATAAAGACGCCGCCGAACCGGAGGAGGAGGATGGTGCCACTGTCCCCGGCGAGGACGACAACGACGACCGCGGCGCGACTGGGGGAGGCGGCGCGGCCAACCTGGATCGAGCCATCAACGATGTCAACTCAACTGGGGGAGGAGGCGACGTGTACGAAGACGTGGACACCTCAACTTATGCTGCTACAGGTAACGATGCTGTCGAGCCTGACAAAATGGACGGCTCCAAGAGGCCAGACGACAATGACTAATGTCTGTTCTAGGTGTGGGATAAACACTCTATAAGTGCATACACATTTGTATCTAATCCCAACCAGCCACTATTACTTCGGACTTGTTGATATGGGGGGGGATTGATGATTGGGGAACAGGATGGTGCGCTCTCGGACAATGCTATGGACATTTAGAATAGCACTTATTATTATTATCTACTTTTTTTTCTCTACAAAATTTTTTTTCCGTTCCTTTTTTGGCTTTAAACTACGAGCTGTTTGGACTCTAACTTTTCCTTTATTTTGTTTTATTATTTCTGTCTATATTTCCTTACTTGGGGGGAGGGGGGAAACGGGCGACTTATTGTTTAATATTTTTTTTTATGATCATGACACGCAACAATCATAATGTAAGCTAATTGTCAGACCTACTGGAAATCGGAGTTAAATGTTGTCTTTCATTTCTTAACTTCCCTTTAACTGGTGCACGTGAGTCTGCTATATAGCTTATGAACAAGATGTAAATGTGGACCGAGACAGGTTTGGGGAACCTCGGTATATGCGACTTGAGTGATTAAATGCTCAGTGGCTGTTTTTTCTTTTCTTTTTCTTCTGTTGCTGTAAACGTGTAGGGGGAGGAGAGATATCGTGTCACGTTGCTTTGCCCTTAGGTCTGTGACTGAGTGACAACCTCCCTCTTATGACACGTGACATAATGTTCTACTCTTGAGCTTACTCTACTTTCTGTTATGGTTGTTGTGGTTTTCTTCACTGACGCCCTACTGCCCCCTACCTAAACCCTCCATTTAGATCTCTGGTTATTGTAGTTCTCAATTGTAGTTCTTAGCACTTTGTGATTTCTGCCTCCATCCAGTGGCAATTCTGTAGAATACACCAAGGGGAAATATATGCTGATAGATGGATTAGATGAGTACATTTGGCTTTGCTGAAGTTGCTGATTCTATACCACACTCCTCCCCGCTGAGAGTTATTACTTTTATTTTTTTTATTTACTAATAATACTTCATGGGGTGAATGGATGTCCTATATAAGTGAATTGAATTGATAATAATTAAAAACCATATATTTTAATACATTGGGGAAAAAAAAAAAAAAAAAAAGATGGTTTAGATGAAACTCATATTTTCGTATTTTACTCTATATAGTCTTTTGCGTACCCATAATGCCCTCTTAGCCTTTACCATAATACGCTATATACAGATGGGCTCCAGGAGATACTCACTGGATGGAGATAGATTATAGCCTTTGTTACAGTATATATGTATATGTTTTCTTTTCTTTTCTTTCTTTTCTGTTCTGTTCTGTTCTTTGCTATTCACTGTTAATGTTCCTATCCCTTTTTTTGTAGTTCTCAATTGTAGTTCTTAGCACTCTGTGATTTCTGCCTCCATCCAGTGACAATTCTGCAGAATACACCAAAGGGAAATATATGCTGATAGATGGATTAGATGAGTACATTTGGCTTTGCTGAAATTGCTGATTCTATACCACACTCCTGAGAGTTATTATTATTTTTTTTTTTAAATTATTTACTGATAATACTTCATGGGGTGAATGGATGTCCTATACAAGTGAATTGAATTGATAATAATTAAAAACCATATATTATAATACATTGGAAAAAAAAAAAAAAAAAAAGATGGTTTAGATGAAACTCATATTCTCGTATTTTACTCTATATAGTCTTTTGCGTACCCATAATGCCCTCTTAGCCTCTACCATAATACGCTATATACAGATGGACCTCGGGAGATACTCACTGGATGGAGATAGATTATAGCCTTTGCTACAGTATATATGTATATGTTTTCTTCTCTTTGCTATTCTTTTTTTTTTTTCTACTAATTGGGAGTAGCACTGTTAATGTTCCTATCCCTCTTTTCCCTCATAATTGGGAATACATTGGTTAAATTCATTATTCTTAACACTTGGTAACCTTACTCTGGTTTGAACTTCTTTTTTTTTCTGTACTAAAACTTTTTTGTTCTATTTTCAATGTCAAAATTATGGTTATGATTGTGACTATGTGGGGAGTCACCCAACACGCGTTCAGATTAGAATAGATTATGATCAGGAATAACACCGATTGGAAGCGTTTTGGATATTTTTTCCCGCTGTCCTTTTCTTTTTGGAAAGCTGACTTAGGGAACCGGGGAATATTGCTATCGACCACACTCGACACTGTATTTATGTTTTTGTTTGTCCTTTTGCTTTCTGTATTTAATAAGTCTTCAGGATGTGTAATAATGCTTGTAAACTGTTCTCTATGTCACACGATATTACAAGTCATACGCTAGGAGTGCAACGGACAAGTCATCCTCCACTTTTTTACTTGACCCAACTAAATTGGTATGAGTAGATGCTCCAATATAAAGTTTATTTCATGGAATGTGAAGGGCTTAAATGGGCCGATAAAGAGATCCAAAGTTTATTTACAATTGAAAAGGCTGAAACCAGATATTGCTTTCTTACAAGAGACTCACCTTCGATTATCTGATCATACTAGATTACGCAGCAATTGGGTGGGCCAATATTTCCATTCAAGCCTGGATAGTAGAACTAGAGGGGTTGCCATCTTAATAAATAAGAGATTAAACTTCACTATTTCTGACACTAAAGTTGATAATGCGGGGCGGTATATTATTCTAACGGGTACTCTTCATCAGATACCAGTAGTCTTGGTGAATGTTTACGCCCCAAACTGGGACGATGCCAGATTTGCGAACAACCTTTTGTCATCTCTTCCCAACTTAGATACTCACCGCCTCATTTTTGGGGGAGATCTGAATTCAGCGATGAACCCTGCATTAGACAAATCAAACCCTAAAATTCAACAACAATCGGCTATGGCTAAAGCCTTTGATGTGTTCATGAAGGAAAATGGATGTGTTGATCCCTGGAGAGAGAGAAACCCTCAAACAAAAGGATTCTCCTTTTTCTCAAATGTGCACAAAACATTTACTCGAATTGACTACTTTTTTGTTGATCAGTCTTTCCTGCCAGCCGTTGAATTATGTGATTATACGGCTATAGTCATTTCAGACCATGCAGCTATACAACTTGATATAAATTTCTCTAACTGTCAAAGGGAAAGACCCTTATGGCGTTTCAATTCATTGCTTTTGTCTGAAAAAAAGTTCTGCGACTACATTTCCAGCTCGATCGACACTTTTATTATTACAAACAAAACGGAAGACACTTCTGCCTCCATTTTATGGGAATCGTTGAAGGCTTTTCTCAGAGGCCAAATAATTTCATACTCAATATCATCCAACAAGGCCAAACAACAAAAATTTGACGGTTTATGTAAGGACATCGCTGATTTGGACAAGCTCATAGTGTCAAACCCTACCCCAGAGTTATGTAAAAAGAGGCTCGACCTTCAGAATAAAGTTAATTTACTGACTACAACGACCGCTGAGAAGCTACTAACTAGATCGAAGGGACGGTATTACGAACATGGAGATAAATGCAGCCGCCTTTTAGCACACCAACTTAGGCGGCAAGCTGCCACCCGGCAGATCTTGCAGATAAAAGATGGCTCTAATACACTACAGACAACTCCCTCTGGAATCAACCAGGCATTTGCTAGTTTTTATTCCACTCTCTACAAATCGGAGTCTCCAAACGACCCATCTGATGCAACAGCATTTCTTTCAAATCTCAATTTCCCTAAACTCGACTTAGCCGAGGCAGAGCGGATAGATAAACCTTTAGCTCTAACGGAGCTAACTGAGGCCATTAAATTAATGCAGAGCAATAAATCTCCAGGCCCGGACGGCTACCCTTCAGAATTTTATAAAACATTTAGCGAAAAACTTTCTCCTCTACTGCTCGACATGTACAATGAATCCTTGACTAATGGAGCTCTTCCGCCAACTCTAACACAGGCAACTATCTCCCTTATTCTCAAAAAAGATAAAGACCCAACTAGCTGTGGATCTTATAGACCTATTTCCTTGCTAAATGTTGATAGTAAGATTTTGGCTAAGACACTTGCCATTAGACTGGAAAAAGCCTTACCTGATATTATCTCAGAGGAACAGACTGGTTTTATACAAAAACGCCACTTATTTTCAAATGTTAGGAAATTAATGAATTTAGTGTACTCGTCAAAACCATCCAATACTTCTGAGGCGGCCATTGCTATGGACGCCGAAAAAGCGTTTGATAGGGTCGAGTGGGAATACTTGTTCATGGTACTTAGAGAATTTGGTTTTGGTGATACTTTCATTTCATGGGTTCAACTTCTATATACCTCCCCTAAGGCGAGTGTCTGTACTAACGGTTCTAGATCAGAGTACTTTACCCTGACTAGAGGGACAAGACAGGGTTGCCCCCTATCCCCACTCTTATTTGCGATATCAATCGAACCGCTTTCTATAGCGTTGAGGACCTCACGACTCTTCCGTGGGATAGTGCGTGGGGGTACTGAGTACAGGGTTTCTCTCTATGCTGATGATTTACTATTGTACCTATCCAACCCTGTCCCAGCCATCCCTCATGTGCTTGCTATATTAAAGGATTTCGGTAGCTTCTCGGGGTACAAACTGAACTATCAAAAGAGCGAGTTTTTCCCTATTAACGATAGCGCAAAAGGTATTGCACAAACAGATGTGCCATTCCACATTTCAGCCTCTGGTTTCAAATATCTAGGTGTAAATATTACGAACAAGTTCACTTCACTTTTTTCTGCAAATTTTACCCCCCTATTAGACCAAGTAAAGTTAGATCTTCAAAGATGGGATAGCTTGCCTCTGTCTCTGACAGGAAGGATTCAATCTGTTAAAATGACTATACTTCCGAAATTCTCCTTCCTCTTTCAATGTATTCCAATATACATCCCTAAATCATTCTTTGTAGCTCTTGATCGGATCATATCACCATTTATATGGGCGGGTAAACAGTCTAGAATTAAAATTTCTACTTTACAAAGAAGTCGCGAAGATGGTGGCCTGGCCCTTCCAAATTTTACATTTTACTATTGGGCTGCCAATGTGCAGAAGTTGGCCTACTGGTTCCACTCCCCATCGACGGACTGGTGCTTATTAGAGGCCCAATCCTGTCGCTCAACCTCTCTTGCTGTATTGGTCCATTCTAAACTTCCCTTATCACTGACTAAATACACTACTAATCCAGTGGTCATCGCTTCTCTAAAAATTTGGTCGCAACTGAGGTCCCATTTTAAATTCAAAGACAGCTCAATAAATTGCCCCATAGTTCACAACCATTTGTTTCCTCCCTCTACACTAGATTCTGCTTTCACTATTTGGAAAGATAAGGGAATTGTTAAATTCTCTGACCTATATGAGAAAAACATATTCTGTAGTTTCGATAAAATTCGGACCAAATTCGACCTGCCCAGAAATAATCAGTTTCGTTTTTTCCAAATCAGAGATTTTGTTAGAAATCATTTCCCTTCATTCCCTGAGAGGCCGAGGGATCTACCTTGGGAAACTCTCCTAAAATTGCAACCCGGAGGAAAAGGACATATTTCAATGACTTACTATTCTATCACCCAACTAAATATGTTCCCACTGGCCAAGAACAGGGAGAATTGGGAGACTGAATTGGGTGAAGCCTTTCCTGACGAGTGGTGGGACGGGGCTATTGACAGGATTAATACGTCGACGTCATGTGCAAGATTGGGACTTATTCAATTTAAAATCTTTCATAGACTTCATTATTGTAAATCAAAGCTCGCTAAGATATATCCTGATGTTGATGACAAATGTGATCGCTGTGCGCTATCGCCAGCAAACCATACTCACATGTTCTGGTCTTGCCCAAAGCTAGTACAATATTGGACAAAAATCTTTGAGATTCTCTCTGAAGTGTTCTCGGTTCAATTGGAACCTTCACCCCAAATAGCTATTTTTGGAGTGCCATCGAATTTTCAGCTACTAACAACAAAGAAATCCAACATATTGGCCTTCGCAACATTAGTGGCAAGACGTAGGATATTACTGTTATGGAAATCTCCAACCCCTCCTTCTGCTGATTTATGGTTGAAGGACATCATGGGATTTCTAAAATTGGAAAAAATAAAATTCACACTGAGGGGATCGGTAGACAGATTTTTCTCAACCTGGCAACCACTTATCACATACTTTGAGGGTCTGAGGACACTTGCAGTAGACTGACCAACACTGTACAACTCAGAATATTTAATGGCCACCTCTCGGGGCAACTTGTAATGATATACATAATTGAGGAGGATGATGTCTGTTAGCACTCTATCGACTTGATCTGTGTAAATAACACAACTATGGTTTCTAGGAGACTTAATTCCATTGGTATTTTATTATATATATTATATATATATATATATTATTTTATTTTTTTATTTTAATTTATTGTACTTAACTTTGTTTGTGTAACTATTTTTCTTTACTATCGTGCATATTGTGTACGCTGATTTATTGTTTTGTATTTATTTTATTGTTACTGTCTTTATTATTGTTTCAAGGAGTGATTAATGATAGCAACATGGGGGAGGGTTGGGGAAAAGGGGAAAAAAAAAAGAAAAAGAATGTCTTTGCAATATTGACTTGTTTGATGTACAATGTTGAAACATATGTGACATGAATAA
The DNA here is from genome assembly GCF_963921795.1 of Nannobrachium achirus. Lineage (NCBI taxonomy): Eukaryota > Metazoa > Chordata > Actinopteri > Myctophiformes > Myctophidae > Nannobrachium > Nannobrachium achirus. Next base: position 1,975,450 of record NC_137831.1, read on the forward strand.
AGATATATATTAAAAAAAAAAAAAAGAGTGGCTGAGGCAAGAAATTGGCCTGATGTGGAGCGCACTCTTATGTTACAGTCAGTTTTCACAGGCAAGGCACAAGAGGCGTTTGCCGCCTTAACGCCTGCTGATAGCAGAAGTTACGCAAAAGTCAAGGCAGCAGTCTTAAAGATATACGAGTTGGTGCCAGAAGCCTACAGGCAGCGCTTCCGTAACTGGAGAAAACAAGACAGACAGTCTCATGTTGAATTTGTCCGAGATTTGACCACACAATTCTCACGCTGGTGCTCATCATCAGAGGTTGAGAATTTTGAACAGTTGGTTAACCTTGTAGTCATGGAACAGTTCAAAAATACAGTACCGGTTAATGTTGCCACCTACATAACCGAGAGTAAAGTAAAAACCCCAGCTGAAGCTGCAGTGTTGGCCGATGAGTATGTGTTAATTCACAAGGCTAACTACAGTGGTCAGAACCCGGAGAAGAACAGGGATCGCTTTTCTCGTTCTAAGGTTGGTTCAGAGTTCCATGGCAGCAGGGTTGACAACCAGGTTAACAGGGTTGACAACCAGGTTGGCAGGGTTGACAGCCAGGTTAGCAGGGTTGACTACAAGATGTCACCAGGCACACATGGCAAAGCAGAGGCATGTCATTATTGTAAGGCTGTCGGGCACTGGAAAAAAGAGTGTCCAGTCCTTAGGTCTAAGGATAGGTTCACCGGCTCACAAGTTAAACCAGCTGCACTGGCTAACTCACTTAGCCCAGTGGCTTTAACTATAGGACAGGCTGCTGAGTTAAAGCCAAAAACTAGTGAGGCTTACTTGCCATTCATTTCTAATGGGTTGGTTTCTGTGATGGGAAATGACAAACAGGTGCCAGTGAAGGTCCTGCGGGACTGTGGGTCATTAAATTCTTTTGTGCGAGAGTCCATTTTGCCGTTTACAACGGAGACTGATACAGGCGAGAGTATTTTGATTCAGGGCATGGGCATGTTTGTGTTTGCTGTTCCGGTACATAAACTGTCTCTCATTTCAGACTTGGTTAATGGAGAGGTTCACATTGGGGTAAGGCCGGAGTTACCTGTTGCAGGTGTTGACATCATTCTCGGTAACGACCTCTGTGGGGAACGCATCTGGGCAGATCAGGTACCAAATGTGGTTACTAGAAAGTGGCCAGGGGCTGTTCAGCAGGACAGTGTATCTGAGGGGGCAGTGGTATATCCAGCTTGCGCTGTTACACGGGCCATGGCCGCCTCAGATGGCAACCAAAGTGCTGATCAGGAGGTGGGTCCTTCTGATCTGTTTGATTTGACTCTACCTGAGCAGTTTAAATCTATGTCACATGCTGATTTGGCGGTTGAACAGAGAAATGATCCGAGTTTGCAAGAGTTGTTTGACAAAGCCATGTCTCTCGACAAAGCAAACAGCAGTGTATGTGGGTATTTTCTGCAAGATGGTTTGCTGTTTCGCAAGTTTAGTCCTCAAGCTGAAGCTCTGGGAGGGGATCCAATTTTTCAGTTTGTGGTTCCAAAGAAATTTCGGACATTGGTGTTACAAACGTGTCATAACAATATTGCTGGGCATCAGGGTGTAAGGAAAACTTACGATCGTGTCCTGCGATATTGTTTTTGGCTACGTTTGAAGCGTGACATTTCCGCTTACATCAAAGAGTGTCATACCTGTCAGTTAACGAGTAAGCCAAACCAGTCAATTAAGCCAGCTCCACTGAGTCCAATCCCTGCAGTGGAGAAACCTTTTGAGCATCTCATTATTGACTGTGTTGGGCCTTTGCCTCGTTCAAAGCAGGGCCACATATATTTGCTCACAGTTATGTGCCAAGTAACCCGTTACCCAGCAGCTTATCCACTTCGAACCATAACCACTAGGTCAGTTGTGAAAGCTCTAACACAGTTCATGTCAGTCTTTGGAATACCGAAAATTTGCCAAAGTGACCAGGGTTCAAATTTCACCTCCCGTATGTTTGCTGAAGTTCTCAAGCAGCTTAATGTTAAGCATAACATTGCTTCAGCGTATCATGCTCAATCCCAGGGTGCTCTTGAAAGATTCCATCAATTTCTTAAAGGCATGTTGCGCTCTTACTGTACAGAACTGGGGCGAGATTGGGAGGAGGGATTACCATGGCTTTTGTTGGCTTCTAGAGAAGTAGTCCAGGAGAGCACTGGTTTCAGTCCTAATGACTTGGTGTTTGGTCACAAGGTTCGAGGTCCTATGGCTATTTTAGAGGACAGCTGGAAAGTAGCTGAAACCCCAAAAAGTCTCCTGGATTATGTCAATGGTTTTAAACACCGATTGACTTTGGCAGTGGAAAGTGCAAAGGAGAATTTGGGAAAGTCTCAGAGAAAAATGAAGTCTCTTTATGACAGGCGTACAGAGCCTAGGCAGTTTAAGGCTGGAGATCAGGTTTTGCTCCTTCAGCCTGTTGTGAGTTCTCCTTTCCAGGCAAAATTCACTGGGCCTTACACCGTTGTGAAACAACAGACAGAGCAGAATTACATCATAGATACTCCAGACAATAGGAAGAAGACTAAACTTTGTCATGTGAATCTACTAAAGCCCTATTATTCGAACCAGTCTGTTAATGCCTGTCTTTGTACAACCAATGTAGATGGGTCTTCAACGGTGGTATCTGCTCCAGAGGAAGGTGAAACGCCTGAGGTCATTTTACAAGGTAGGTTGAACAATTCAGAGTCCTTGAGAAAGTTAGAGTCTAATTTGGCCTATTTGGATAATGAAAAACGATCTGAGTTGGTGGCTCTTATTAACGGATATCCCACTTTGTTTAATGATGTGCCCACACGTACACATCTGATTGAACATGATGTGGACGTTGATGATACAGTGCCCATAAGGCAGCGTTTCTATAGGGTATCCCCTGAGAAACGTAAGAGTTTGAACAAGGAGGTTGAGTACATGTTGGAAAACCATATTGCTGAACCATGCAACTCGAGCTGGGCATCACCTTGCCTATTGGTTGGTAAGCCTGACAAGACCTACAGACTGTGTACAGACTATCGAAAGGTCAATAACATCACAAAGTCAGACGCTTTTCCCCTTCCAAGAATGGAAGATTGCATTGATGAGGTGGGATCAGCGACTTATGTGAGCACGTACGACCTTTTAAAAGGATACTGGCAAGTCCCTCTGTCAAAGCGGGCACAGGACATCTGCGCATTCATTACACCATCTGGGCTATACAAATACACCGTTATGCCATTTGGTTTGCGCAATGCGCCCGCTACTTTTCAGCGCCTCATGAACATGGTGGTGGCTGGTTTGGAGGGATGCGCCGTATACCTTGATGACGTAGTCATCTACAGTGACACATGGTCTGAGCACGTGCAACGTACTAAGGCTCTCTTTGAGAGGTTGGTCTGGGCAAGATTGACAATTAATTTGGCTAAATGTGAGTTCGGAAGAGCCACTGTAAAGTATTTGGGCAAGGTGGTCGGGCAAGGAAGTGTTCGCATGGTTCAGGATAAGGTTAAGGCAATACTTGAATATCCTCCTCCCACTACAAAGAAAGAGTTACTTCGGTTTATGGGCTGTGTGGGATATTATAGAAGTTTCTGTCGAAACTTTTCGTCCGTGGCTGAGCCATTAACCAGGCTGTTTAAAAAGGATGCTAAATTTGTCTGGTCAACTAATTGCCAGTTGGCATTTAAAAATCTCAAGGCTCTGTTGTGTTCAACTCCTGTGTTGGCTGCTCCACGTTTGGGGGAGTCCTTTTCACTACAGGTGGACGCTTCCAATGTGGGGGCAGGAGCTGCTCTTTTGCAGGCAGATGAACAGGGGGTTGATAGAGTGGTGGCTTTCTTTTCTCGAAAGTTCAATAGCTATCAACTTAATTATTCAGTCATTGAAAAGGAAGCTTTAGCGCTCCTGATGGCATTGCAACACTTTGATGTGTATTTAGGTTCTGGGTTGACTCCACTGGTGGTCTACACAGACCACAACCCACTGACGTTTTTGAAGTCTCTGCAAAATCCAAATCAGAGGTTAATGCGGTGGGCATTATTTTTACAGCCCTACAATTTGGACATCCGTCACATTAAGGGTACGGCAAATGTGATGGCCGATGCACTGTCACGTGCACATTGAATTTGGTTGCTATGTATACTAACCTTTCTTGTATGCTCCATTATAGGCCGTCCTGTCTCTGGTTCTCTTAAATTGCTCCTGTGCACGAGGTTGCTGAGGCCGGAGGCAGGACGGCGTGGCGAAATGGAGGAACTGAGAGGTAGAGGTATACAGTAGCATAGGATACAGGTGAACATTTTGGATTGCTTGGGCTGTAGGGGCTTGGATTTTGCTAAACTAAAGACAGTGTCTATTTCAAAAGTGTTTGGAAAACCTTAGTTGTTTTTGTGGCTTTGTTGCTCATTTTTGTTTTGCTTTTTTCATAGATAAATGTGGTGGAACCCCATTCTTATGGGGGGGGGTGTGACGGCCCTGCCCCTCTCTGCCTCACTGTTGGCTAGGCGCCTGCCTCGGTGTCATGGCAGGGAGGAGCAGGCCGTCAGCTCATTTGCCGTCAGCTCATTTGCGGTCTGGGGAGTATAAAAGGAAGGCCTCCTCCCCAGCTCACTCTCTCTCTCTCTTCCCAGGAGCAGGTCATGCTCAGGGAGCCACATGGCCGGTTTGTGGCCTAAGCTTTTTGTTTAGTTCTCTTTTACACACCTTACTACAACACGCACACGGCACACTACACACATGCATACACTGCAGACACCACTGACTACTGACTTGCTCACACCTCACTTGCCTTTATGTTTGACTATTGCTTTATATCATTTAACTTAAGTAATAAATAATAATTTAAACGTTTTTGACTTGTGTGGACTCCCTCTTTTGTGGTGCATTATTCCTGGTGCATGACAGTCGCCACAGCGGCCAAATCAAGTTGGGCTCCCATCGACCTTCTATACCGGAGGAAAATACCTTAACTAGGGGTTTGTCATGATGCTGAATCCATTGCAAGCACAAAAAACATTCCTTGGGCTACAAATAGGGATGGGTATCGTCGGCGATACTTTTAATGGTATCGATTCACTCGATACTATCGAGTATCGGTTCACGTAAAAACAAACGATACCTTGTTTCGATACTATTGAATGCACCCCTTGCCGGTCGCATCTGTAACAGTTGGGCTACTGAGAGTTTAATGACTGCTTTAATAGGCTACACTCGTTACTGTGGAAAATAGCCGAGAATAGCCTATAATGTTTATTATTATGATAATGATACAACGTCTATAAAATAGCCCATAGAAAAAGGCAAATAATAATAATAATAATAAATAAAATGTATTGAAAATGGTATCGAAAAAGTTATCGTATCGATTCCCAGGTATCGAAAAAAGGTATCGTATCGAATCCCAGGTATCGAAAAAAGCTATCGTATCGATTAAAAGGTTAACGATACCCATCCCTAACTACAAATGGCCCCAGAAAACGATGGTTTAGTGATGAAAAGTAATGAGTCATCACTTTTCACCGTTTTGTGTGCGTTTTCTTGGGCCAGTTATAGCCCAAGGAATGTTTTTTGTGCAAAACAAATGCTTGCAATGGATTCAGCATCATGACACACCCCTAGTTAGACAGATGTAGACTAATATAGCGCGAAATATCCCTAACGCCCCCGACTATATGGAGGTGATCTGAGTGAACGCATGGGGTTGTAGGGGTTGATCAGGTTGTGGAGGTATGGAGGTATGGAGGTGTGGAGGTATGGAGGTATGGAGAGGTATGGAGGTATGGAGGTATGGAGAGGTATGGAGGTATGGAGGTATGGAGAGGTATGGAGGTATGGAGGTATGGAGGTGTGGAGGTATGGAGGTATGGAGGTATGGAGGTGTGGAGGTGTGGAGGTGTGGAGGTATGGAGGTATAGAGGTATGGAGGTGTGGAGGTGTGGAGGTATGGAGGTATGGAGGTATGGAGGTATGGAGAGGTATAGAGGTATGGAGGTATAGAGGTGTGGAGGTGTGGAGGTATGGAGGTATGGAGGTGTGGAGGTGTGGAGGTATGGAGGTATGGAGGTATAGAGGTATAGAGGTATGGAGAGGTATGGAGGTATAGAGGTATGGAGGTATGGAGGTATGGAGGTGTGGAGGTATGGAGGTATGGAGGTATGGAGAGGTATGGAGGTATGGAGGTATGGAGAGGTATGGAGGTATAGAGGTATGGAGGTATGGAGAGGTATGGAGGTATGGAGGTATAGAGGTATGGAGGTATGGAGGTGTGGAGGTATGGAGGTATGGAGAGGTATGGAGGTATGGAGGTATAGAGGTATGGAGGTATGGAGGTATAGAGGTATGGAGGTGTGGAGGTATGGAGGTATGGAGGTGTGGAGGTGTGGAGGTATGGAGGTATGGAGGTATGGAGGTGTGGAGGTATGGAGGTATAGAGGTATGGAGGTATGGAGGTGTGGAGGTGTGGAGGTATGGAGGTATGGAGGTATAGAGGTATGGAGGTATGGAGAGGTATGGAGGTATAGAGGTATAGAGGTATAGAGGTATGGAGGTATAGAGGTGTGGAGGTGTGGAGGTATGGAGGTGTGGAGGTGTGGAGGTATGGAGGTATGGAGGTATGGAGGTATGGAGGTGTGGAGGTATGGAGGTATAGAGGTATAGAGGTGTGGAGGTGTGGAGGTATGGAGGTATGGAGGTGTGGAGGTATGGAGGTATAGAGGTATGGAGGTATAGAGGTGTGGAGGTGTGGAGGTATGGAGGTGTGGAGGTGTGGAGGTATGGAGGTATGGAGGTATGGAGGTATGGAGAGGTATGGAGGTATAGAGGTATGGAGGTATGGAGGTGTGGAGGTATGGAGGTATGGAGGTATGGAGGTGTGGAGGTATGGAGGTGTGGAGGTATGGAGGTATGGAGGTGTGGAGGTGTGGAGGTATGGAGGAGCCCTGGGTACAAGGGTTCACTGTGGGCCCCTCATGAATGTTAACTATTGAAACATAGCAGATCTACAAGCTCACAGCGCGGCTGCGAGCTTGTAGATCTGCTATTTTTGAAAAATCGTGACAATGTGTGCAAGAAACCTATGTTTCCATGTTAGTGATGCTCAAACTTTTTTCATGTCAAGACCCCCAAAATGACATGTATTTGGCCACGGACCCCCATCTCAAAATATTTAGTTCCAGGGACCCCCCAGAGGAAAAATTTGAGTTGCAAATGTTTACATATATTCAAAGATTTGCACACATTTTCGTGACTTTTCAAAAATAGCAGATCTACAAGCTTGCAGCGCGGCACTCGGTGCCGCACTGTGAGCTTGTATATCTGCTATTTTTCAATGGCTAAAGTTACTAGGGCCCCTCCAGCTTGGGCCCTAGTAGTCTCGCGTAGCCAGACAACTATTCCACAAACTACGAATACTATATAGTCTGGAACGGCAGCTCCTGAACGACGAGTATCGGAAGTAGCCACTGCTGCACTGAACTGTAGTCCCATTGGAAACATAACAGAAACACAATAGCTCAGACAAAGTCATTCGAGCGGCCTATTCTTGTTATGGGTGTATAGTTTAAGAAAACGTTTGAAAACGTCATGGAAGTAACACCAATAACACCAGAGAAAGATGAAATAACGCCCCCAGAAATATTGAAAGGAGACATAACACTTCCAGTAGGACATGTTATTTCTACTGCACCAAGGGAGCGGTTGCGTCACATCCGCTTTATCTCGCACTCATCGTTTCTTCTTCCAGTTTACCAGACTGTATGCCGGGAGCATTTGGCCAAATCGCAGAGGCAACAGTCTGGCCTCGCGAGACTATTGCCCTAGTAACTCAGTCCCCCCCCCCCCCCCCCCTCCCTTGTGAGTCGTACCTCTGGCTGCTCTGAAGCTCAGCATCAGGAACCAGAGGAGGAACCCTGTCCTGGATCCTCCTGGGACCTTCTGAAGTCTTCTCCTCTGCTCCTAATAATAATAATAATAACAATGGATGGCATTTTTACAGTGCTTTTCTAAACCAGTGGTTCTCAACCTGTGGGTCAGGACCCCCAGGGTGGGTCCCCAAATTATTTTGGGGGCACCCCCAGACGATTAACTTTCTCTCTCAACTGTAAACAAACCAACATAAAGTTTAAGTGTATAGAGGGTATCTGCACATTTCTAAAGTGACAATTTAAGGGCTTTTTAATACCTCTAAAATGACAAATGAAACATTGGCCAAATTGTCAAATATTAGAGGCAGAAATTGTGAAAATAGCAGATCTACATGCCTCACAACGCCTCGCAGCGCGAGCATGTAGATCTGCTGTTTTCACAATAGAACCGTGTTATACAAAATGTAATGCTTCAACTCTTAGTGCTCGTAGGCCGGGGGGGGGGGGGGGGGGGGGGTTGACAACCACTGTTCTAAGCCAAAAAAGAGCAGACCAAGTACAGAGTGAAAGGTCAAGTTTGCTAAGTATCGACGATTTAAGATTTTAAGTGGTTAAGTGTCAAACAAGTCTAAGTATCTATCCATGAAATCGATGAGAATCAATATGTAGAGAGGGGGTCCTTGCTTCATCTCTCTCTCTCAGCTAAGGGGTCCCTGGCCTGTGCACCAGACCGTATCCACGCAGTGTGAGATCCTACCTGCAGCGTCCTGAAGTCTCCTAGACCGTATCCACACAGTGTGAGATCCTACCTGCAGCCCTGAAGTCTCCTAGACCGTATCCACACAGTGTGAGATCCTACCTGCAGCCCTGAAGTCTCCTAGACCGTATCCACGCAGTGTGAGATCCTACCTGCAGCGTCCTGAAGTCTCCTAGACCGTATCCACACAGTGTGAGATCCTACCTGCAGCGTCCTGAAGTCTCCTAGACCGTATCCACACAGTGTGAGATCCTACCTGCAGCGTCCTGAAGTCTCCTAGACCGTATCCACACAGTGTGAGATCCTACCTGCACCGTCCTGAAGTCTCCTAGACCGTATCCACGCAGTGTGAGATCCTACCTGCAGCGTCCTGAAGTCTCCTAGACCGTATCCACGCAGTGTGAGATCCTACCTGCAGCGTCCTGAAGTCTCCTAGACCATATCCACACAGTGTGAGATCCTACCTGCAGCGTCCTGAAGTCTCCTAGACCGTATCCACACAGTGTGAGATCCTACCTGCAGCGTCCTGAAGTCTCCTAGACCGTATCCACGCAGTGTGAGATCCTACCTGCAGCGTCCTGAAGTCTCCTAGACCGTATCCACACAGTGTGAGATCCTACCTGCAGCGTCCTGAAGTCTCCTAGACCGTATCCACGCAGTGTGAGATCCTACCTGCACCGTCCTGAAGTCTCCTAGACCGTATCCACACAGTGTGAGATCCTACCTGCAGCGTCCTGAAGTCTCCTAGACCGTATCCACACAGTGTGAGATCCTACCTGCAGCGTCCTGAAGTCTCCTAGACCGTATCCACGCAGTGTGAGATCCTACCTGCAGCGTCCTGAAGTCTCCTAGACCGTATCCACACAGTGTGAGATCCTACCTGCAGCGTCCTGAAGTCTCCTAGACCGTATCCACGCAGTGTGAGATCCTACCTGCACCGTCCTGAAGTCTCCTAGACCGTATCCACACAGTGTGAGATCCTACCTGCAGCGTCCTGAAGTCTCCTAGACCGTATCCACACAGTGTGAGATCCTACCTGCAGCGTCCTGAAGTCTCCTAGACCGTATCCACGCAGTGTGAGATCCTACCTGCAGCGTCCTGAAGTCTCCTAGACCGTATCCACACAGTGTGAGATCCTACCTGCAGCGTCCTGAAGTCTCCTAGACCGTATCCACGCAGTGTGAGATCCTACCTGCAGCGTCCTGAAGTCTCCTAGACCGTATCCACACAGTGTGAGATCCTACCTGCAGCGTCCTGAAGTCTCCTAGACCGTATCCACACAGTGTGAGATCCTACCTGCAGCCCTGAAGTCTCCTAGACCGTATCCACACAGTGTGAGATCCTACCTGCAGCGTCCTGAAGTCTCCTAGCAGCTTCTGGTGTCTCCATGTCCTCCTCTTCACTGGACAGGACAACTGACACACACACACAGACAGACAGACAGACAGACAGACAGACAGACAGACAGACAGACAGACAGACAGACAGACAGACAGACAGACAGATTCAAATAAATGTAGAGTAAAAGTACAATATTTGGATCTAACATTGCAACATAGAGTGGATTAATCTAATTTATATCTGCAAAGTAACTAGTAACTAAAGTACAGAATCAACCCCTCCCCTAATTACCATTCACCCAACATACGTGGGTGTGGCTAACTTCAGCTGGGTCACCACCCACCATGACAACCACGCATACCAATGAACTGGTGGGTGTGGCCACATAAAAACATAAATGTGTCCCAGCATAGCAGAGGGGCAGTCATTTCGGAAAGCACAGCTTTAGACCAGCCCTGAAATTTTTTTTTTTTTTTTTTTTTCCTAAAATGTGATAAAGCCACAAAAGCATTTCATAAATATCAGGCTACATTTCACTTAAACGCCAGAGCTTAACTCTGCATGTAAATAAGACTTTTTTAAATTAATGTGAAGAGAAACCTCACATTTTGCTGGTTACATTTCATCTAAACTAAAAGGCTGACTTTCTCAGATCTAGTATTTCTGCATGTGAAAATGAAAAAATGAAAATGAAAAACATTTCAATGACTAGCCCTCAGCTGTGTTCGGTCACTACTTTTAACTCTTTCTGTACACTTTTTTGGAAAAAATCTTCCTCCTAGTATAATCATAATACCTGATAATCATGTTTTAGAGGGGGGGAAAAAATCATGGCACCACCTCTTTAAATAAATGTTCTTAGTTAGTTTCCAGCCCTGTCTTACTGGGTCTTCAGGTTAGGTAATATTGTTAATATTGTCTTACTGGGTCTTCAGGTTAGGTAATATTGTTAATATTGTCTTACTGGGTCTTCAGGTTAGGTAATATTGTTAATATCGTCTTACTGGGTCTTCAGGTTAGGTAATATTGTTAATATTGTCTTACTGGGTCTTCAGGTTAGGTAATATTGTTAATATTGTCTTACTGGGTCTTCAGGTTAGGTAATATTGTTAATATCGTCTTACTGGGTCTTCAGGTTAGGTAATATTGTTAATATTGTCTTACTGGGTCTTCAGGTTAGGTAATATTGTTAATATTGTCTTACTGGGTCTTCAGGTTAGGTAATATTGTTAATATTGTCTTACTGGGTCTTCAGGTTAGGTAATATTGTTAATATTGTCTTACTGGGTTCAGCGGGTGCAGCGGGTCTCCAGCGTCTGCAGAGCGCCCTCTTGTCTCTCTGGGTCCTCCGGGCCGCCAGGGAGAGCCGACCGTCACCCCCCCTCCTCCTGGGGGCCAGGGATGAGGGGGAGGGGGGGGCCGGGGGAGGGGGAGGGGGAGGGGGAGGAGGGGAGGAGAGGGGGACTGGAGGGGAGGCCAGGAGAGACCAGTCGGAGGCGCGCCACCCGAAGGGTTCCACCACGGAGGCCTCCTCAGTCTGTTGGGAAACAACAACGAGGTTTCACCGAACGCCACAGCATCCAGAACATACCGCTCTTCAAAGGGACAACATGCTAGTGTCTCCCTAGTCCGGGGGTCTAGAGCCGCATGCGGCTCTTTAGCGCCACCCTAGTGGCTCCCTGGAGCTTTTTCAAAAATGTATGAAAATGGAAAAAGATGGGGAGAAAAATATGTTTTTTGTTTTTGTTTTAATATGATTTCTGTAGGAGGACAAACATGACAAACATTCGTAACGCTTTCCAATGCTGTAAAAATGTATAGAATAAATATTAAATGTAATGCTCATTATGTATTTGTAGCTTACTTAGTCATTTTGACAGTAGGCTAATAATAGCTAATATAGACTTTTAATATATTGTCACTGTTGGGCAGAAACCTTGTATCTCCAAGTTTCAAATTTGTATTTTTTTCTTTCTCACAAAGTAAAGCCCTGCTTCATCATACAAGACTGACGCACAAAAGTAGTGAAAACAGCAGATCTACAAGCACACAACGCGGCTGTTTTCACTAGTTTAGTTAATTTTTTAAATGATAAATACAAAACTAAGTTTTTGACATACAAGGTTTCCACCCGACAACAACGATTTATAAGGCTTTTATATTTTTTTGCGGCTCCCGAACGATTTGTTTTGTGTTTTTTTGGTCCAATATGGCTCTTTCAACATTTTGGGTTGCCGACCCCTGCCCTAGTCTCGTGTGGCCAGACTGTTGCCTCCGCGATTTGGTCAAATGCTCCCGGCATACAGTCTGGAAAAGCGGAATAGAAACGATGAGTGCGAGATGAAGCAGAAGTGAAGCCTCCTCGTCACTTCCGTTTCAGTCTCACATCGCACGCATTTATCATTATATAAATAAAAATCATATAAGCATGTTTAGCTTGCTGCTTAGCAGAAATGACATTTTAAAATATATTTTCTTGAACGGTAATGCCCGTTTCCATTACTCACCGTTAGGGAGCTGCTGTTCCAGACTCTATATAGCATTCAGAGATTGTGGAATAGTTGTCTGGCTACGCCAGACTAGTGTCTCCCCAACCTCGCCTCACCAGGCTTTCTGGGGGAAAGCCTGGTGTTCGTTCACAACAGGCTGTGTTCCACCTAAAGCACGGAAACCACTAGAAGAAGCGGCGCCGCTTTGATTCGTTGGTTCCCCCCGTTTGTTTCCCCAATCTCTATTAAAATGCTCCAGTAGCCTAGTGTAGGCTTGCCAGTCGCTACGAGTTGGACTAAAAGATATACCATATAGAGCGTCGCAGCGGAAGTGGATTCCTGGTGCCACTTAATAGACTTTTACTAAAAAGTTACTTCATTGAAAATAATGGGGCCGTATGTTTTGACGCACCGCTTCCGCGTCCGCTGTGTGTTCCCCTTTAGAGATAGGGTGAGAAGTTCAGTCACCCGAGAGAGACTTGGAGCAGAACCGCTGCTCCTACACTTGGAAAGGAGTCAGCTTAGGTGGTTGGGGCATCTTAGTACGGATGCCCCCGAGCAATATTTGGGGGGTCGCGGCCTGAAAAGGTTGAGAACCACTGTGCTAGGGGTGCGTGCATGCGTGCGTGCGTGCGTGCGTGCGTGCGTGCGTGCGTGCGCTAGGCTGTACCGTGGCGTTGGACGTCCTCTCCGGTGAGTCTTCAGTGGCCTGCTCACCAGATATGACCACTGAAATGACAAGAGTATAACACCATTTATCCAGACTGTCTTGCTAAACATTTTAGACATTAGACTGATATTATGTTGTTTAGACTCTAAACAACATAATATCAAAATAACAACTAGAAGCAGTGCTCTTCCGAGCACAGGTCTCCACCAGGCCAGGCGTCCTGGTGGTGCTACTGTATAATAGGCCAATGTAAAAAGGGTGGCATGTGTTCTTCACCTTAGACCTTTCATGGCAATCGGACGCTGCATGCATGATTTGAAGCATTGTGTTCCAAAAATGTGTTTTGCTAAAGTCTACCTGCTGGTGGCGCTATAACAGGCCAATGTGAAAAGGGTAGCATTTGTTCCTTGACATAGTGGGAATACGTGTGGCAAATTTCATGGTAACCGCAAGCTGCGTTGATGATTTGAGGCATTTTGTTCAAAAACGGAGCATTTCGATTTTAAACCAACTCAAATCAAGCCTACCTCTTCTCCCCTCTGTTGACTGTCTGTCTTGTTCAGTGACAGCCGGCAGCAGACGGTCAGACGCTCTCTTTGGGCGCCATCTGGTGGACACAATGAACAACCACAGGGTCAGTGTGCAGTAGCATTTACAACAGCAGCATACATAGGCAACTGGCGGCCCGGGGGCCACATGCGGCCCCCACCTTCACTTAACTCAACCTCTGCCAAAAAATACCCCTTTGTACCCCTTCCCTGCCATGCCCGAGGAACCCGAAGATTTAATAAGCTATAATTAAAAAAAAAAAAATTATCGAGGCGGAACTAAAATAGGCCGGAACTAATGCTCCGTTATCGGTTTCTACACGGACACATTATTGAGCGGACCAGTTAACATTGAGACCGTAACCGGAAGCTGATGGTCCGTCGTCTATTTTGGCCCGTTGGCTTTCTGTGTAAACACGGCAGCTTACAGACGGAGAACTTATGGATCAATTGAAAAAAAATAAAAGGATTTGAGAAGCTGATGGAATACGCGAACACACCATGCATGTCCAATGTTTTTGTATTTAAGTTCATAAAGTTAACATAAGAACAGATACATGCGTTTGAAATGAAATAAAATTGTTACTTTTCGGGATTGAAATTTTAAAACAAAAGAAGAAGAAAAAAGTCACTTTTCGGGATTCCAATTCAAAAATAGTAAAAATAGCTGATCTACAAGCTCAAAACGCGTCGCCCTGCGACGCGTTTTGAGCTTGTAGATCAGCTATTTTTGCTTATGCATTGTGGCCCTCTGGAGTGAGTGTGAAAATGTAGTGGCCCTCTCCATCATCAAAGTTGCCCACCATATGTCAAGGTTTCATATTTTAGATTGTAATCAAGTATGGGACGTCACGATATGAAGAATATTATGACAGAAGATTATTGTGACAAAAGAAATTGCGATTTACAATATTAATAGAATCCATTATAACGGGTGTGGAACATTGGCCAAACATTAGCAGATCTACAAGCTCACAACGTGTCTGATCTACAAGCTCACAACGTGTCTACAAGCTCACAACGTGTCTACAAGCTCACAACGTGTCTACAAGCTCACAACGTGTCTACAAGCTCACAACGTGTCTGATCTACAAGCTCACAACGTGTCTACAAGCTCACAACGTGTCTGATCTACAAGCTCACAACGTGTCTGATCTACAAGCTCACAACGTGTCTACAAGCTCACAACGTGTCTGATCTACAAGCTCACAACGTGTCTGATCTACAAGCTCACAACGTGTCTACAAGCTCACAACGTGTCTACAAGCTCACAACGTGTCTGATCTACAAGCTCACAACGTGTCTACAAGCTCACAACGTGTCTACAAGCTCACAACGTGTCTACAAGCTCACAACGTGTCTGATCTACAAGCTCACAACGTGTCTACAAGCTCACAACGTGTCTGATCTACAAGCTCACAACGTGTCTACAAGCTCACAACGTGTCTGATCTACAAGCTCACAACGTGTCTACAAGCTCACAACGTGTCTACAAGCTCACAACGTGTCTACAAGCTCACAACGTGTCGCGGCTCTATCAAGTACCGTATTTTCCGGACTATAAGGCGCACTTAAAAGCCTTTAATTTTCTCAAAAAACTACAGTGCGCCTTATAGTCCAGTGCGCCTTATATATGGATCATTCATTGACATTGACATTCCCTTTAGCACAGCTCCATCTGTTGGATGCATAACGCAACGGTAGCGTCTATTATGTGCGCCTTATAGTCAGGTGCGCCTTATATATGAAAACAGTTTGAAAATAGACCATTCATTGACAGTGCGCCTTATAGTCAGGTGCGCCTTATAGTCCAGAAAATACTGTACCTATATTATAAGTACCTTTTTACCAATTATAGAGGGTTTAAGTGGTACCGGTATATTGGGTATATCTTTGTGCCCATACAGTATATGTTGGAGTGCCCGTTGGGTAGATCTTTATGCCCATATATGGTTGGAGTGCCCGTTGGGTAGATCTTTATGCCCATATATGGTTGGAGTGCCCGTTTGGTATAAAGCAGTGAAGTGTGATGTCATTTACCCATCCTACCTGGTTTCCCATAGACCTTTTTCATATGGCGTCATATAAGAACTGTGTTCCAATTATAAACAAATTATCTCAGCGGTTTGACTCATATGGATATGAAGAATCAACTGATGGTGAGAAAACACTAATTTTACTGTCGCCGAATTAGTTACATTTTCACCAGAAACAGACACTATGTCAAATATGAGTGACTGACTATCATAAACCACACAGAGCCACCTCGCCGACAATATCGAGGAGACCGTTTGTTTATTTTTGGACCACAATGCTTATATGAGAGGATTTAAGATGACTCAGGGCGGCTTGCACCAACACAGTTTAAGCCTTAAACTGGTTTAAATCAAGGTTTATCTTTTAATCAGCTTGCACCAAACCTTAAACCTAGTTTTCATTAATCAGGTTTAGTTTTAAACCATCCTTTTAATCTTGGTTTTACTTTTCATTCTAAACCTGGATTAATGTTAATCCTCTTGCACCACTACTTTAAACTTTGATTTAAACATCAATAAGGGATTCATTTTAAACTTGCTGTAGAGGTGGTTTAAATGCAAACGTGCCATTGACATGAATGGGGGTCCCCCTCCTGTGAGGGAAGCCTTACAGCAAGCCCTACAGGCTTGCAACTGCAAGCTGAAGCTGCGGACAGCGTTTCACAGTTGAAAAAAAAATCTCATCATATTGTTGTCTTCAATACATCCTTGTATTTAAAATAGCGAACACTTCAATATTTACACTACAGGGACATAATACAGTCAGTTGTCATGGAAGTGGACTTCCCAACCAATATGCAGACGTTTTAATTTTCGAAATCGCTTCATAATTGACAAAACTAACAAACTGTGGTGTATTTATTTGCTTCCTAGTTCCTAGATAGCCGCGCATCGCCGCGCCGCACCGCGCTGTAGCGAGCGTCACCGTAGTATGAGGGAGCGTTATAAAATTAAATATTTTTTGGCTACAGGCACTCTTCTTAACATAGAAGGTGATAGGCCTGCCCACATTCTCCCCGAAGTAAATATAAAAGTAACGATAATGATATTAGGCTCAAGAGAATAGTTTATTCCAGTGTGTTTACATCGCAAATCCAAGATGGAGGACATTTAACCCATGAATTAATCGCAGGTTATAGTTTTAATCACAGGTTAAGGGTTTAATCACAGATTTGTTAAGCAATGCTTACATTTAAGTGGTGCAACACACCTCCATTTAAAATAAATCATAGATCAACAAAACCATGATTAACCCTAAACTAAGATTTATTTAATCCCTCTTGGTGCAAGCCGCCCTCAATGTTATTCTCCATAGAGAAATTACTTCCATGAACCGGGGGATGAGCGAGTGACATCATTGACTTCACTGCTCTATATCGTTATGCCCATATATGGTATGACAGTAAACAGAACAGACCCGTTGGTGGCAGCGGGCCGCGTCCCTGCACTTGTGCCCCCCGATTGGCCGCCGCCCCGCCCGCTTCTTCCGTTGGCTGCTGCCGGGGCGGGCCCCGCTCTCATTGGCTGGTCCGGGGCGGGCCCCGCTCTCATTGGCTGGTCCGGGGCGGGCCCCGCTCTCATTGGCTGGTCCGGGGCGGGCCCCGCTCTCATTGGCTGGTCCAGTTTCAGCTGCTTGCGGACGTACGCCCTCAGGTCGAACGGACGCCTGGAATGATGATGTCACAATTATTACATCATCGTCTAATCGTCAGTATTTTGTGTGCGTCGTCCCTTTTTGGTCAATCGAATCGTTACCTGGTGAATCGTAATCACATCGAATCGTGAGGACAGTGCACAGCTCTACTGACAAGCACTAAGAGTTGAGGCATTACATTTTGTACACGGTTCTGTTGTGAAAATAGCAGATCTACATGCTTACAACGCCTCGCGTTGCGAGGCGTTGTGAGCATGTAGATCTGCTATTTTCACAATTTCTGTCTCTAATATTTGACAATTAGACGAATGTTTAATTTGTCATTTTAGAGGTATTAAAAATCGCTTAAATTGTCACTTTAGAAATGTGCAGATACCCTCTATACACTTAAACTTTATGTTGGTTTGTTTACAGTTGAGAGAGAAAACAATGTTGCACATTAAGTTAGTCATCTGGGGACCCCCCAACATTATGTGGGGGGACCCCCCAACATTATGTGGGGACCCCCCCCCCACACACACACACACATTATTGTGTTGTCATGGTTACTACGTACCGTTGTGTGGCATCCCTGGACGTCAGTGCATTCCCAGCATGCACCCTGGTTGCGTTGGCCACGCCCTTTTCTCCATTGGCCACGCCCCCCACACCATTCTGTTTGGAACAAACAAACAAACAAACATTTCATTATTAATATGATTGAAAACAATAATTATCTTCTATGCAAGGAATAAACATTCCTCAGGCTAAAAACAGACCCGCAAAACTATGGTTTAGTGATGAGTGATGATTACAATGGGAACGTGTTTTGGATGACCCTAAAGGCAGGTCTTCACCACACAGAATCTCCCACCAATCGCCGTCAGAAAGCGTTGTTGCCGACAGGAAGCCATCGGGAGCTTGACGGCAAGAGGAGCTTGCCGTCGACACCACAGATATAAAGAGCTAGATGCCTCGTTCTCCTCTACAGTTAATTGGAGCAACGTGCAAAAGTTCTAGACCGGACTTCCTGAAAAAACTAAGGGAACGCTGTCAGTCAAAGTGACTACTGGCCAATCACAGCGTGTCTTTTCCGTGACTTATCCAAGGACCACAATTCAATTCAACAGAGCCAGTTCCGATGTTGCGCTGCTCAGGATGAGTGAAACAGAAAAAAGAAAAAATCCTCGAACGAGGATCTCTTCTCTCTCTCGCTCCCTACCTCTCTCTCCCTGCTCTAGCCTGCCTTACAGGCTGCATACGTAAAGACCCGCCTCCACCTGCCTCTGATTGGCTTACCGACTTCCGTATGTGTGACGCACGCGGAAGCAATGAACACGGAAGCGACGAAGATTCCCTTGGTTGCTCAATGCATACGCCCCCTAGCCGAAGGAGGCGTCTACCTTTCTATGTCTATGGTCGACACAGCTTTCGGAACCTGTGGATGGAAAACTGAGCATGTTCAGTCGGTGGTAAATCCTCCTCTCTAGGGATGGAAATCGGAATCGGCCAATATAAAAAATCGGCAGGTATGATATCAAACCGGCCGAATCGGTGACCGGCAGGTCACTGACATAAATACCGGTTTTATGCCGATTGTGTCTATGGCACTGCACAGCATGATGCTCTGGTCCTGTGACTAAAGTAAACATTAGCAGCCATTAAGTAGCAGCCAGTCTACTTAGTGGCAGCCTACAGAATACAGATGGTGCTGATTACCTTTGCAATGTAAGGAGGATATATTCCATAATCCTGTTTCAATGTCGTCTCCAAAAAGAAGGGGAAAAAAAGCATGCTAGTCCAGACGGTCATATTAGACTGGATATTGTCTGTGATTTTGGATATTGTACTATTGTGATTGATTTGGCTTTAGTAGTCAAATTGAAGTATGTCTTGTAGGCCTACTTGGCCTGAAAAAAAGGGTATTGGAGCAACCCTATTTTCTAGTTCTTAGCTAAAGAAATCGGTATCGGAAAAACCGGGTTTTGGCAGGTCAGACCTTCATAAAACCGGTGGATCAGTATCGGCCAAGAATTTCTCAATCGTTCCATCTCTAGAATGGACCAGAGCTAGTCTGCTAGCAGATGGTTTCAGCAAACGATGGTTTAGTGATGAAAAGTGATCACTTTTCATAGTTTTGTGGGTGTTTTCTGGGGCAAAACAAATGCTTGCAATGGATTCAGCATCATGACAAACCCCTAGTTAGACCCCTCACATCCTACTTAAAGCAGATGTTTTTCTGGGTATTTTCCTCCTGTATAGAAAGTCGATGGGAGCCCAACTTGATTTAACCGCTGTGGCGACCCCGAAGGTCGCCGACTCGGGTGCCCTAGATAAATCATTGGAGCATAACATCTGAGGATACAAAATGTGGCGCTTTGAGACTGATTAGCACGGAAAAAAAAACCCTAAGGCCTCTGACTATACTGGTGCAATTTATTTTGGGTCAAACCTCGGCTCAGACTGACTGGCCTAAAAAGCAGTACTCTGAGCACTCTGCTGGGGCAAGAGTTTTTTTTTCCCACTCTCTACCTAAAAATAGCCGATCTTCAAGCTCACAACGCGTCGCAAGCTTGTAGATCTGCAATTCTTTTTCACAAATTATGCCTCTAATGGATGTGGTGGCATCATAACCTGACTTGCCAGATGGTGGCAGTAGTGCGTAGGCTACCGCCCTACTTTACCATCTGAGATCTCTCGTGAGAGTTAATAACACTCGTAAAGCCCCGGGCCGGACCAATCAGCGGCAGCTACGGGCGGGATCTGAGCGGCTCTGAGCCAATAGAGTCTGATTGCAGACCACGTGGAAACCCAGGAGGCGGATTCTGGGTGGAACGTCACGCAGACAGGCCAATATGAGTGGTTGGAGTTGGCACTCCCAGACTGTGATAGAGAGACTGGATGGGGATCCAATCACCTGCTAAAGAATTTGAAAAAATGGCCCGCCCCTTACATCGAGTCTGGCGGAGCAGTCCCAGATGCTAGTAAGCAGAGCGGTATGCAGCCAGGCAAACGCTCTGCTGCCATCATCTGGCGCAGTCAGGTTAGTGGCATCATTGTGGTGGTCAAAGCAACAGAGGCAAGTCACCCTTCCTTGCGCCATCATAACATAACATTAAGAAAACAAAGGTTGTACGTTGGATCTGGTTTAATGAGACGTGAAGCCAAGATCATATAGCATATTAATCGGTAGGCTTTCTGTAGGCCATTCAGAACGGGGTACACATTATTGTGTATTATTATTTTATGCTTTAACTATTGAAAAATAGCAGATATACAAGCTCACAGCGCGGCACCGAGTGCCGCGCTGCAAGCTTGTATATCTGCTATTTTTTTTAAATCATGAAAATTAGAATTTTGACCCGATTCTAGTGTCTTTTGAGGTTTCTTCGTCAGCAATCTGGCCAGCCATCGTCAAAGAAAAGGTCCTTTTCACTTAACTGGAGCTCAGTTAGTCTGTTCTTGAGAGACTACTATGTCAGTGGTTCTCAAACCTTTTCATGTGAAGGACCCCCAAACTGATATGTATTTGGCCACGGACCCCCATCTCAAAATGTTTAGTTCCAGGGACCACCAAGAAGCAAAATTTGAGTTACAAACGTTCGCTTTGAAAACACATATATTCAAAGATTTGCACACATTTTCACGACTTAAAAAAAAGGGTTAAAAAAATAGCAGATCTACAAGCTCGCAGCGCGGCACTCGGTGCCGCGCTGTGAGCTTGTATATCTGCTACTTTTCACTGGTTAAAGCATTCAATAACTCTAGGCCTAAATGTTAAAAACAGCTGGCAGTGAAAGTGTTAAGCAGGCTACCGTGGCAGCCGGGGTGGAGTCCTGGAGGCGGGACAAAGGAGATTGCATCACCACCTGTCGTTCTGACTCCGCCCCCTGCTTCTTCTTGGGGATTCTAAATGTCGACGACATCGTCTGAACGAGGAAGACATTTAACGTTAAAAACATCCTCAGTACCACAAAGACATATATAGTAAAAAATAGCAGATCTACAAGCTCACAATGCGTCAAACACGTTGGGAGCTTGTAGATCAGCTATTTTTTACTCCTTTTCAATTAATGTTTAAGATGACAGTTGAAGAAGTGTTTAAAAGGCTGTGTAAGTGATTTACTTTGGTTAAAATAAATGTTAAATAGCTCTATGTTGTGACAGTAATCTAGCTGCAAATTACAACACTAGATTTTATTTTGATGGGATGAATCTAGGGTTGCAATGCCTCCCATAGGCAGTGACGTCAATACGTGCGCGTCACGCGTCTCTGACGCATTCACGTTGCCTAAAGACGCATTCACGTCAGTGTCCGTGGGTCCCACGGACGCATCGCCTCCATTGGAGTCCACATTAAAATAATTTACCACGTCGCGAAAAAAAAATATTTTAAAAAGCCACCATTGTTCATGGGTGAAGGCATGCTACTTAACGCTATGTTAACACAAATTAAATCCGCGTAGAAAGTCTTAAAACAGACGATAGAACTAACGACAGTGTGTTTTGAACGCCATTGTGTGTCCATGGATGGTCACAGAATTCAATGGGTGCCTGAGTTTTAGCGTAGCACCGGGCCGCTCTCTGACCATAGTGGCACAGCGTGTTAGGTGATACACCAAAAAGGGTTCCCCCACAGAACGCACGGCGCAGAAATATGACATGCTCACTGCTCACTTAGCGACCCGCCTCCTCTCCCTCTGTCCTCTTCATTCAATAACAACTGGATACACGCGCTATTGTTTATAGATGTGGTGGACATTGGACAACGTGTTAGAAGCCACACAGGTCTTCATTGCGTCTTTACAACAATAGCGACGATTAACGTCGTGGTGAACGTGGTCAAATAACCTTTATTGGCTCAACTACAACACGGAGGAAGCAAGCTAGCCTAGCATGTATGCTATCTGAGACAGTATGTATGTACTGTATGTAGCCTAGGCTGGCTAACTGTTTGATTGATTATAGTGTTTTCGTGGCGGCGCCGTCCATTTGGTGGTCCGCCGGGGCAGCGGACCACCGCGGCCGCCTGTGCCTTGCCCTCCCGCATCCATAGAGGGGCGGCACGTCCCTCTATGATCAACCGTTCAGAACAAAAGTAGCCGATCTACAAGCAATCCTAATCCACTGTTTTTGACCCAGTCCACTGGTTCTCTGTGTACAGCAGAGCAAACACAAGCACAGCATTTCCCCCATTCCATAGAAGCAGTAACAGTACAAACAGGAGACATCATGATCTCACTTAGAAGATCCATATATTATCGATGTATATAAAATAACAGGTGGCTGTTGATTATGAAGACTTGGTAAAAGCTATCTACGCCCCCAAGTGGTCAACATCCGATATTACTGGTTAGACCTGTATAAAAAAAAATCAAACCATCACATGACTATTTGGAAGTATTAAAATTGTAAGATTTGGAATTGTGGTTCATTTCTTTCAGACACATTTCTACGTAACATGAACATAACCATATAATAACCAATTCAAGTTAAATGCTGCACTTTGTCAAAAATGACATGACGCGTTGAATTTTTGTGGGACCCATAAAATATCCCTGGGACTCATCCAAAAGACCCGTCTTGGGTCCCGGGACTCATTACATTAAAAACCTATTAACATCACTGCATAGGCAGCCAATGCATCAAAACAGTTTTTTGCCATCCGATTGTAATACACAACTTCAAATTCACCTATATTGGGGCTCTATGGAAAGCTCGGAGTATCCTCTTTCTATCTGCAAAATGTTTCTTTCATAAAACTTCACCGTAGACATGTTATGAGTTACTTTCTGTCAAGAAATCTGAGCAGACATGGTTTATTGTCTCCACCAGCCGAAGGCAGGGGGAGAGTATGTTTCGCCCCTGTCCGTCCGTCCTCCTAGTTTGTTAATCTCAGCTAATCTCCGGCGCCGTTGGCCCGATCGCTGCCAAACTGAGCACACACACTCCCTGGATGCCAATTCAGAACGTCTGCCCACATTTTTCAAATGGCCCTGTTCTAGCGCCACCATGAGGCCGATGTTTGCAATGCACATTTCTGTACACTACTCCTACAGATTTTGTCCAAAATGTGATCATCATGGATATGTCCGATTTCCCATATTCCATCCTGATTGGCTACAATTGGCTTCCAAAGTTTGCATGATTGCTCCGTTTTGAACAAAATGCCTCAAATCATGAAGACAGCGTGCAATCTTGGTGAAATTGGGCGTGCAAGTTCCCACTAGGCCGAGGAAGAAATGCCACTTCAGATTTCTCAAATCAATCTCATGGTGGCGCTATAACAGGGCAATTTGTGTGGCCTGGTGGAGACCTGTGCTCGGAAAAGAGCACTGCTTCTGGTTTTCTAAGTGTTGAACTTCAGAAGCGCTTGTCTTCTATTACGTAACGTCCCATTGCCTCCTGCATTATGTGACATTTAGAACCAGCTGGTCACAGGACCGCTGAGTGACTTCCCACAAGCGCTTCCAAACTCCAGCACTTAGAAAAATAATCACCTGAAGCCAATTTCTTGATAGAAATGTGCGCCTAACATGTCTACGGAGGATTTTTATGAAACAACCACTTTGCAGATTGAAAGACGATACTCCGAGCTTTCCATAGAGCCCCAATATTGATGAGTTTGACATCGTTTAATACAATCAGATAGCAAAAAACTGTTTTGATGCATTGGCTGCCTATGGGAGGTATTGCAACCCTAGATTCATCCCATTAAAATAAAATCTAGTGTTGCAATTTGCGGCTAACAGTAATCATTGCTATAGAGTGTTTGTTCAGTAACAGTAGTGTTAAGTGTCACACAAATAAACTGCAATGCATACACACACACACACACACACACACACACACACGAAACAAACAAACAAACACACACACACATAAACAACACACGCACGCACGCACGCACACACACTACACACACATAAACAACACACGCATGCACGCACACTACACACACGCACACGCACACGCACACGCACGCCACACCACACACACACACACACACACACACACACACACACACACACACACACACACACACACACACACACACACACACACACACACAACAAAACACACACACCAACAGACCTTAGCAGATACACACGCACATGCCACACGCGCGCGCGCACACACACACACACACACACACACACACACACACACACACACACACACAGACCTTATAGCAGATAGCAGCGTTAGCTGCAGACTGGAGACTCTTCCACTGGTTTCCGCTTCCGCTGACAGTTTATAATAAATCCTTTGATTCATCAATTCTTTAATTAATCGATGGATTAATTAATTCAGCAACACACACACACACACACACACACACAACAGAGAAACTCACTCACACACACACATAAACACAGCAGACATGACAACACTTCCGGACTAGCGGTGGGACGTTCGCGAACGATTCGAGTCTCTTGAACGGTTCTTTGAAATTGATTGATTGATTGATTGATTGATTGATTGATTGAAGACTTTATTAGAAGTTTGCATAGGAAAAGGTACAGTTTCATGACGGTACAGTTCACTGGTACAAGGTCTACTAAAAGGAGATCCATGAAAAGACTAAGCTTATTTCCACAGGAAACCATTGAAGTATCTCATATAACATTGAAAGACAGACGGATAGAACACAGTACTATGCAGTAGATATGTAAATAAAATACGAAAGAACCAAAAAAGAAAACAGTAAGTCTAAACAAAAAGTAAAGTATATACAAAGAAGGGGCAGGGGAGGGTAGGGTTGGGCTAGGTTAGTTTTTTTTTTTACCAGTTGCGAACGGCTGCTGCCTGTAAGTAGTTTTTCAGGGCAATTTTAAAGGATGCTATAGTGATCCACACACACTCCTTTATGGCCTTCGGTAAAGCTTTCCACATTTTGGTGGTATAGCAGTGAACGATAGGATTCGGTTCACAGCAGGGAGCCGTTTCTTTCTAAATGAACAGTGGTGGGAAAATTACTCAAATTCTTGAATTAAATAAAACTCAGTATCAATACTGCAATCAAGTAGAAGTTTGGAATGTTAATGTATTTGAGTAAAAGTAAAAAGGTATTGGTATCAAAATGTACTTAAAGTACCAATATTAGAACGTACTCATTATGCAGAATGTCCTGTTTCACAGGTTTTCCAATGAGTAAAACGTAGAAAAATCATTTGAAAATAGCAGATCTACAAGCTCACACGCGACGCATTGTGAGCTTGTAGATCGGCTATTTTCAAATGGCAGGTGTGTACCTATATATGTCAGAAATAAATGTATATAGGGTTGAAGTTATTTGTAATTATAATCAGAATCTACAAAGTAACTCAAATGAGCCAGTCTTTTGAACGGCTCTTTAAAAAGAACGGATCCCAGAGACCCGGCTCACTTCAAAGAGCCATAAATCCCATCTCTATTCCGGACGTAACGCCCGGGATTACGAGACGTAAACCGTGACGTCAGCACGTCGTCCACACGTCCCTCCTCAAGCCCCGCCCCCCGCTGCTCATTGGGTGCGGGGCTTACTGGTGCCATTCAGCTGGGTCCTCAACGTTTTCAGGCCAAGGACCCCTTAGTTGAGAGAGAGATGAAGCAGGGACCCCTTACCCAGCCAACATGTCCACCTGGGTACCATATGGGGCCAGTGTGGGTAACTGGGTACCAAGTGGGCATGGGCTAGAAGTGGGCAAAATTGGTGGGTCCCATACGGGTTTTTGTGTGGGCTAAGTGGGCATGGGCTTGAAGTGGGCAACTTTGGTGGGTCCCATAAGGGTTTTGTGTGGGCTAAGTGGGCATGGGCTATAAGTGGGCAACCATGGCTGGGTCCCATGAGGGTTACGTGTGGGCTAAGTGGGCATGGGCTATAAGTGGGCAACCATTGCTGGGTCCCATGAGGGTTATGTGTGGGCTAAGTGGGCATGGGTTAGAACTGGTCAACCATGCCTGGGTCCCTTATGGGTTATGTGTGGGCTAAGTGGGCATGGGTTGGAACTGGTCAACCATGCCTGGGTCCCTTATGGGTTATGTGTGGGCTGAGTGGGCATGGGTTAGAACTGGTCACGTGTGTCTGGGTCCCTTATGGGCTAAGTGGGCATGGGTTAGAACTGGTCTACTATGCCTGGGTCCCTTATGGGTTATGTGTGGGCTAAGTGGGCATGGTTTAGAACTGATCAACCATGCCTGGGTCCCTTATGGGTTATGTGTGGGCTGAGTGGGCATGGGTTATAACTGGTCACGCGTGTCTGGGTCCCTTATGGGCTAAGTGGGCATGGGTTAGAGCTGGTCTACTATGCCTGGGGGCCTTATGGGTTATGTGTGGGCTAAGTGGGCATGGTTTAGAACTGATCAACCATGCCTGGGTCCCTTATGGGTTATGTGTGGGCTGAGTGGGCATGGGTTATAACTGGTCACACGTGTCTGGGTCCCTTATGGGCTAAGTGGGCATGGGTTAGAGCTGGTCTACTATGCCTGGGTCCCTTATGGGTTATGTGTGGGCTAAGTGGGCATGGTTTAGAACTGGTCAACTATGCCTGGGTCCCTTATGGGATATGTGTGGGCTAAGTGGGCATGGTTTAGAACTGGTCAGCTATGCCTGGGTTACTTATGGTTTATGTGTGGGCTTAGTGGGCATGGGTTATAACTGGTCAACCATGCCTGGGTCCCTTATGGGTTATGTGTGGGCTGAGTGGGCATGGGTTATAACTGGTCACGCGTGTCTGGGTCCCTTATGGGCTAAGTGGGCATGGGTTAGAACTGGTCTACTATGCCTGGGTCCCTTATGGGTTATGTGTGGGCTAAGTGGGCATGGTTTAGAGCTGATCAACCATGCCTGGGTCCCTTATGGGTTATGTCTGGGCTGAGTGGGCATGGGTTATAACTGGTCACGCGTGTTTGGGTCCCTTATGGGCTAAGTGGGCATGGGTTAGAGCTGGTCTACTATGCCTGGGGGCCTTATGGGTTATGTGTGGGCTAAGTGGGCATGGTTTAGAACTGATCAACCATGCCTGGGTCCCTTATGGGTTATGTGTGGGCTGAGTGGGCATGGGTTATAACTGGTCACACGTGTCTGGGTCCCTTATGGGCTAAGTGGGCATGGGTTAGAGCTGGTCTACTATGCCTGGGTCCCTTATGGGTTATGTGTGGGCTAAGTGGGCATGGTTTAGAACTGGTCAACTATGCCTGGGTCCCTTATGGGATATGTGTGGGCTAAGTGGGCATGGTTTAGAACTGGTCACGCGTGTCTGGGTCCCTTATGGGTTATGTGTGGGCTAAGTGGGCATGGTTTAGAACTGATCAACCATGCCTGGGTCCCTTATGGGTTATGTGTGGGCTGAGTGGGCATGGGTTATAACTGGTCACGCGTGTCTGGGTCCCTTATGGGCTAAGTGGGCATGGGTTAGAGCTGGTCTACTATGCCTGGGTCCCTTATGGGATATGTGTGGGCTAAGTGGGCATGGTTTAGAACTGATCAACCATGCCTGGGTCCCTTATGGGTTATGTGTGGGCTGAGTGGGCATGGGTTATAACTGGTCACGCGTGTCTGGGTCCCTTATGGGCTAAGTGGGCATGGGTTAGAGCTGGTCTACTATGCCTGGGGGCCTTATGGGTTATGTGTGGGCTAAGTGGGCATGGTTTAGAACTGATCAACCATGCCTGGGTCCCTTATGGGTTATGTGTGGGCTAAGTGGGCATGGTTTAGAACTGGTCATCTATGCCTGGGTTACTTATGGGTTATTAGTGGGCTTAGTGGGCATGGGTTATAACTGGTCACGCGTGTCTGGGTCCCTTATGGGCTAAGTGGGCATGAGTTAGAACTGGTCTACTATGCCTGGGTCCCTTATGGGTTATGTGTGGGCTAAGTGGGCATGGTTTAGAACTGGTCAGCTATGCCTGGGTCACTTATGGGTTGTGTGTGGGCTTAGTGGGCATGGGTTATAACTGGTCATGCATATCTGGGTCCCTTATGGGCTAAGTGAGCATGGGTTAGAACTGGTCAACTATGTCTGGGTCCCTTATGGGTTTTGTGTGGGCTAAGTGGGCATGGTTTAGAACTGGTCAACTATGCCTGGGTCCCTTATGGGATATGTGTGGGCTAAGTGGGCATGGTTTAGAACTGATCATCTATGCCTGGGTTACTTATGGTTTATGTGTGGGCTTAGTGGGCATGGGTTATAACTGGTCACGCGTGTCTGAGTCCCTTATGGGCTAAGTGGGCATGGGTTAGAACTTGTTAACTATGCCTGGGTCCATTATGGGTTATGGGTGGGCTAAGTGGGCATGGGTTAGAACTGGTCAACTATGCCTGGGTCCCTTATGGGTTATGAGTGGGCTGAGTGGGCATGGGTTATAACTGGTCATGCGTGTCTAGGTCCCTTATGGGCTAAGTGGGCATGGGTTAGATCTGGTTAACTATGCTTGGGTCCCTTATTGGTTATGTGTGGGCTAAGTGGTTATGGGTTATAACTGCTCACGCATGTCTGGGTCCCCTATGGGTTATGTGTGGGCTGAGTGGGCATGGGTTATAACTGGTCATGGGTGTCTAGGTCCCTTATTGGCTAAGTGGGCATGGGTTAGAACTGGTCAACTATGCCTGGGTCCCTTATGGGTTATGTGTGGGCTAAGTGGGCATGGGTTAGAACCAGACAACTATGCCTGGGTCCCTTATGGGTTATGTGTGGGCTGAGTGGGCATGGGTTAGAAGTGGTCATGTGTTTCTGGGTCCCTTATGGGCTAAGTGGGCATGGGTTAGAACTGCTTAACTATGCCTGGGTCCCTTATGGGTTATGGGTGGGCTAAGTGGGCATGGGTTAGAACTGGTCAACTATGCCTGGGTTCCGTATGGGTTAAGAGTGGGCTGAGTGGGCATGGTTTAGAACTGGTCAGCTATGCCCGGGTCACTTATGGGTTATGTGTGGGCTTAGTGGGCATGGGTTATAACTGGTCACGCATGTCTGGGTCCCTTATGGGCTAAGTGAGCATGGGTTAGAACTGGTCAACTATGCATGGGTCCCTTATGGGTTATGGCTGGGCTAAGTGGGCATGGGTTAGAACTGGTCAACTATGCCTGGGTCCCTTATGGGTTATGAGTGGGCTGAGTGGGCATGGGTTATAACAGGGCATGTGTGTCTAGGTCCCTTATGGGCTAAGTGGGCATGGGTTAGAATTGGTTAACTATGCCTGGGTCTCTTATGGGTTATGTGTGGGCTGAGTGGGCATGGGTTATAACTGCTCATGCATGTCTGGATCCCCTATGGGTTATGTGTGGGCTGAGTGGGCATGGGTTATAACTGGTCATGGGTGTCTAGGTCCCTTATGGGCTAAGTGGGCATGGGTTAGAACTGGTCAGCTATGCCTGGGTCCCTTATGGGTTATGTATGGGCTAAATGGGAATTGGATCGAACTTGTTAACTATACCTGGGTCTCTTAAGGGTAATGTGTGGGCTTAGTGGGCATGGGTTATAACTGGTCACACGTGTCTGGGTCCCTTATGGGCTAACTGGGCATGGGTTAAAACTGGTCAACTATGCCTTGGTCCCTTATGGGTTATATGCAGGCCTGGTGGGCATGGGTTAGAACTGGTCAACCAAAACTGGGTCTCATATGGGCTATGTATGGACTAAGTGGGCATGGGTTAGAACTGTTTAACCATAGCCGGGTCCCGTAAGAGTTTTATATGGGCTAAGTGGGCACAGGTCAGAGTTGGTCATCCATGTCTGGGTCCCGTAATTGTTTTATATGGGCTAAGTGGGTATGGGTTAGAACTGGTCACCCATATCTGGGTCCCAAATGGGCTTTGTGTGGGGTAACTGGGCAATGGTTAGAACTGGTCAACTATGCCTGGGTCCCATGAGCGTTCTGTGTGGGCTAAGTGGGCATGGGTTAGAACTGGTCAACTATGCCAGGGTCCCTTATGGGCTATGTGTGGGCTGAGTGGGAATGGGTTAGAACTGGTCAACCAAAGCTGGGTCTCATATGGGCTATGTATGGACTAAGTGGGCATGGGTTAGAACTGTTCAAACATAGCCCGTAAGAGTTTTATATGGGCTAAGTGGGCACAGGTCAGTGCTGGTCATCCATGTCTGGGTCCTGTAAGTGTTTTATAAGGGCTAAGTGGGTATGGGTTAGAATTGGTCACCCATATCTGGATCCCAAATGGGCTTTGTGTGGGGTAACTGGGCATGGGTTAGAACTGGTCAACTATGCCTGGGTCCCTTATGGGTTATGTATGGACTAAGTGGGCATGGGTTAGAACTGTTCAAACATAGCCAGCTCCCGTTAGAGTTTTATATGGTCTAAGTGGGTATGGGTTAGAACTGGTCACTCATATCTGGTCACTCATAATCATACCTCTATTTTTGTATGCAAACAATTTCACTTGATTGATGGACAATAGGATATAAGTCACAAATCGGTTATGGTGAATACGAGGGAGAGCGAGGGTAATCCCATACTAATATTAGGAGGGTGGGATTGTGTATCTACCTGCCTGTATGTCTGATAACAACTCGCTGGACAGAGACCAAACGAATGTCGCGTAACTGCTTTGACCAACCTTTGGCTGGCTGGGAAACCCTGATAGAAGAGGAAGAAGTACAGACAGTTAAGGAATTATGGTCCAAATGATGGACCACCGGACCATCTCTATAAATAAGGCTTTCTCCAACTGGACAATCTATAACTAGGCTATGGGGTCCATATGGGAGCTTCAACATTTTTCAGGCCAATGACCTTGAGATGAAGGACTGCCACTATTGAATGTGAAATTGTGTTGCAGATGAAACTTAATTAGTCTAATATCACATATATGCCGATAACTCATTTGGCTGACACAACTTTAAACCCTTTTATCCACTAAATGAAATGCATAGTTACTGGCTTTTGTAGGGCAGTCAGTGACAGCACATAGCAGGTTTGAGTCCTGTTCCCGACTTTTGTAGGGCAGTCAGTGACAGCCCATAGCAGGTTCGAGTCCTGCTCCCGTCATCTCATTCTCCATTTTTCCTGTCCATCTCCACTGTGTAGTATCAATAAGAAAAAAGAAAGACCCTCAAAAATATCTATAACTGGTCAACCATGGCTGGGTCCCTCAAGGGTTATGTATGGGCTAAGTGGGCATCGTTTAGAACTGGTCACCCATATCTGGTTCTGATATGGGCTATGCATGGGCTAACGAGGCATGGGTTAGAACTGGTCAACCATAGTCGTGTCCTGTATGGGTTATGTGTGGGCTGGGAGGGTATGGAACTGGTCAACCATGTATGTGTCACATATGGGCCTTATTTGAGCTAATTGGGCACAGTTTAGAACTGTGTAGGTCCAGTACACACACATACACACACGCACACACACACACGCGCACACACTCACACACTCACACACACACACGCACACATGCACACGCACACACATCTAAGGATATATATTTGCGTCACAAATACAGTATGGATAAATATATTTCATCAATGACGTTTGTGTGTGACAAATACAATCTAGCTGGGCTCATGTGAAGAATATTTCACTGACATTAATAGGTTACAAAAGCGATGGATCAATCAGACTTTCAGTATATCTCATAGGGACCTTTTGGGTTATCAGAGATAGTAATATATTTTAAAAGGGGGTCTGTCTAAGCCAGTTTGACATGCCTGATGCATGTCAAACGGGAACTGCCCATAAGTCTGAAATCTCATTAGTCCTACATCTCATTAGACCGAATTTAGTTAGGGTTAGGTTTTAGGGTTATGTTTAGGCATAGTTTTACTGAGGTTGGGGTTTGGGTTACATTTAGCCATAGTTTTACTGAGGTTAGGGTTAGGTTTAGGCATAGTATTTTTCACCAGGTTAACATCACCAGATTCTGACTAATGGTATGTAGGAACAATGAGATTTCTGACCAATGGCACCGAGTGGGTATGTGGCCAGGGACCCTATTTGAACCATTTTATTTCAAGGACCTCCCCGTTTGACAGGTAAAACTGGTCCCACTATACCCATAAGGGACCCAGGCATAGTTGACCAGTTCTAACCCTTGCCCACTTAGCCCACATATAACCCATAAGGGACCCAGGCATAGTTGACCAGTTCTAACCCATGCCCACTTAGCCCACACATAACCCTTGTGGGACCCAGCCATGGTTGCCCAGTTATAACCCATGCCCAGTTAGCCCACACATAACCATCATGGGACCCAGCCATGGTTTCCCAGTTATAACCCATACCCAGTTAGCCCACACATAACCCTTATGGGACCCTCTAAATTTGCCCACTTCAAGCCCATGCCCACTTGATACCCAGGTAGAACACATTGAGCCCATTATGGTTCCCAGGTGGACATGTTGGCTCATCAGGAAACCTTAACTAACTATTGTTTTTACAGTATAAAGATGGATTTATTTCTGCATAAACAATATCACAAAACAATCAGTAGTAGCCTAATCTTGGAGGTGAATAACCAGTGTATAACACTCTTGTCGTGCAAGTACAGTAACAGCAAGGGAAGTAGCTATAAGAACGTAGACAGAATGATGAGCTATCCATGTGCAAAAGTTGAAGGGTGTAGGACTAACCTTGTGCCATGTAGCAGGCACATGCATACCTAGACATCAAAGGGGTCTTGAAACCCTGCCCTTTCATCTGTCAGTAAAACGTGTCCTCTCCAGACCACGAATGCAGTTACATGCCTCCTTTCCATGCCATACCTGAAGGCAGCATTCAAGATAATTGCCTTCTGCAAACTCTCCTGAACTTGAATGCAGCATTGTCTATAGAAAGAAATCCATTCTATAAGCCACATCGTATTGACTTGATTATGCATAGTTCAGTGTGGTACCACACACTGAAAATAGCCGACCTCTAAACTCACAAATGAGCTTGTAGGTCTGCTATTTTCGATGTTTCCACCAAAAGGCCCTTTTTTAATGTCAGCCTCTGCCAGGCAGGTTCGCCGCCTGAAAAGGTTGAGAACCACTAAGGGCCGTGCATTCTTTTAGAGCCTTTTTCTCTTCAGTTTGACTGTCCATTTGACGTACATTTAGAGGAACTGATTTAAACTTGGCCCTAAGAGTATGCATCGGCCCTTAGCCTAATCATTTATGGGTCATAATTAAAGTGAATACAAAGAATATCAAGTATAGAAAGGGGTCCCCATGATTATTTTGGTGGGTTCCTAGTTCAGACATGATTATTTTGAGGGGTCCCCTTGCAGTTGCAGACTCACCTCACCGCTACTCACCAGTTAAGAGTGGGGTGGGTCAGAGTAGATGACAGAGTAGAGCAACTTGCAATGGGCCTGGTGTACAAGACACACTACACCACTAAGATACCCATTTACCTGTCAAAGTACTTTATAAATCTATCTTCTGCTATACCACCAAAATGTGGAACACGTACCTACCGAAGGCCTTAAAGGAGTGTGGTTCCCTAGCATCCTCTAAAATCGCCCTGAAAAAACACTTATGGGTGGCAGCTGTTTGCAACTGCCAATAACAAACCAAGCCCAGCCTTACCCTCCCTGACCCGTCTTTGTATTTACCTACTGTATATATTTTTTGCACTGTTATTTAAAGCCCCTATCATAGTCCAAGGTGAAGAGCTATCCACCGCAAATTTTAGGTGGAAAGCTTTCCACCTCAAGTCAGAAAATAAGTGAAGGCCATCATCAGTCACGGTGAAGTCCTATTCACCGTGACTGACTGGTCTAGATCGACCAATCAGTGAACGGGGTGAAGAGCCTATATCTGTCTGAAAGTAAAAACAGAGAGATGTGTCGGGACTCGCGGTGGATAGCTCTTCACCGCGGTACCGACTCTGATGGGGGCTTTAGTCTCTCTGTTTATTTTTTTTATTTTCTCCTGACCATACTGCATAGTACTGTGTTCTATCCGTCTGTCATTCAATTTTATGAGATACTTCAATGGTTTCCTTTGTAAATAAGCCAATTAAGTGCTTTCCTAGGATCTCCTTTTAGTTGACCTTGTACCAGTGAACTGTACCGTCATGAAACTGTACTTTTTTTTTCTATGCAAACTAATAGTCTTCAATCAATCAATCAATCAATCAATCAATCAATCAATCAATCAATCAATAATCAGTTCAATGATTGTTTTGGTGGGATATATATATATATATATATATATATATATATATATGTGTGTGTGTGTGTGTGTATATATATATTTATATATATATATATATATATATATATATATATATATATATATATATATAGCACAATGTGTCAAAGTAAAGTAGAAGTCGTGAATTCCAAATTTATTTGAGTAAAAGTCCAAAAGTATTGCTATGAAAACAAAGTAGGCCTAGTTAAAGTAGTCAACTAAAAGTAGAAAGCACTCAGAATGTCCCTTATGACCTTATCACAAGTTTCCAATTTCATGAAGCATGAAACCTTTTGAAAATAGCAAATCTACAAGCTCACAATCCGTTGCATCATAATAAAATACTCAACTAAAGTACAAATACCTAAAATATACGTTCACTGAAATGAACGCACACCGCTACTTAAGTAAATCTACTTAGTTACTTTAACCAGAGCCGGCTCTGACTTTAACCATGTGACCGGAAACTTTCAAAGCTCTGCCTTCCCACGTGACAGAAATGGGACCTGTGATTGGTTAGCCACTGGAAGTGACGTCACAGGAGATGACGTGTTTAGTTTGAAATCTGAAAGGCGGGCCGGTTGTGTTTCGCTCGTCTCTTCAAATCACGCACAGAACGATTAAAACATTGCGTGTGGTAATGGATTAAACCACCCGAAAGAAAATTATTGGACAGTATTTCGTGAATCCCGGTCTATTTCCCCGACTGAACACACTCCGTGGGTCTCCATGGCTTGGAGGTAGCACAGTAGCAGGGAGCTGAATGATTAGCAAGTAAGTAGCCTGCTATTGATTGATTGATTGAAGACTTTATTAGAAGTTTGCATAGGAAAAGGTACAGTTTCATGACGGTACAGTTCACTGGTACAAGGTCTACTAAAAGGAGATCCATGAAAAGACTAAGCTTATTTCCACTGGAAACCATTTAAGTATCTCATATAACATTGAATGACAGACAGATAGAACACAGTACTATGCAGTAGATATGTAAAGAAAAACAAAACAAAGACAGTAATTCTTAAACAAACAGTATATACAAAGAAGGGGCAGGGGAGGGTAGGGTTGGGGCTAGGTTCATTATTACCAGTTGCGAACGGCTGCTGCCTGTAAGTGGCTTTTCAGGGCAATTTTAAAGGATGCAAGTGATCCACACTCCTTTATGGCCTTCGGTAAGGCTTTCCACATTTTGGTGGTATAGCAGAAAAAAGAGTTTGACCCTTTGTTGGTTTTGACTCTGGGTTGAAAGTGATCTGTGGCGCTGCCTCTGGTGTTGTAATTATGGACATCCTTAATGTTTATAAAGTATTTTGACAGGTACTTGGGTATCATAGTGGTGTAGTGTATCTTGTACACCAGGCCCATTGCAAGCTGCTGTACTCTGTCATCTACTCTGAGCCACCCCACTCTTAATTGGTGAGTAGCGGTGAGGTGAGTCTGATAGGGAAGGCTAAGCAGGACCCTAATTAGTTTATTTTGGGCTGTTTGGAGTTTAGTTTTCAGGGCTTGTGGGGCGTCACGATACCATACGTGGACTCCGTAGTCAAAGAGGGGCTGGATTATTGCACCAGCTATGGTCTTCAGTGTGTTAAAATTGACCATCGGGGCTATCCTCTGTAGGAAACGAGTTCGTTGGTTGATTTTATTTATTACTTTAGAAGTCATCTTTTCACTGGAAAGATTAGCTTCCAGGATACATCCTAAGTAAGAGATTTCGTTTTTTCGTGTTATGACCTTGTCACCCACTTTGATTGTGAAGTTATCGACCTTTTTGAGGTTATGATTTGTTCCAAAGAGGATGGACTCCGTTTTTCCCAGGTGAATTGATAATTTGTTGTCGTTAAGCCATGTGCAGATCTTACTTAGTTCAGAGTTAAGTGTCTTCTCAACCTGCAAGTGGTCCTTGCCCGAGACTAGGAGAGCCGAGTCATCCGCGAACAGGAACAGGTTGCAGTCACAAGCAGATGCCATGTCGTTCACGTATATTAGGAACAACAGAGGCCCCAGTATGCTACCTTGAGGAACACCACAGCTTACTGGGAGGGGGGGGGACATGGTACCGTTAATCTCCACCACCTGTTCCCTCCCCACCAGGTAAGATTGCATCCAACTCACTGCTGCGCTGTCAAGACCGATGGCTTTTAGTTTCTCAATCAGAATAGAATGATTTACGGTATCAAATGCCTTCTGGAGGTCCATCATGACCATGCCGCTATATTTGCCGTCATCCGCTTCGCGTTTGATTTGGTCAGTCAAATAGAGAAGGCATGTGTCGGTGGAATGAGATTTTCTGAATCCAGATTGGAACTCGTAAATCAGATTATTCTCATCGAGATATCTTGCAATCTGTTCGTAGACTATTTTCTCCATGACTTTGGATATGGAGCTGAGAATGGAAACGGGACGGTAGTTTCCAGGGTCTAGTTTGCTACCTTTTTTATGCAGGGGGGTTACTTTTGCTAGTTTGAAGTCCTGTGGGACATGACCCTGTTCGATGGAAAGGTTAATTATGTGGGTAATGATTGGAGCAATGGTGGCGGCTGAATCTCTGAGAAATCTAGCTGGAATTTTATCAAGGCCAGTGGCCTTGTGCTGAGGTAGGGCGCTCAGTTTTTTAAACACTTCATCAGTTGTCACTGTGGCAAGTTTAAAACTGTCTTTTATGACACCCAGTTTATTGTAGTATTTCTTAACAAAATTTATACCATACCGCCCAGATGGGGCGACCAGTCTTTCAACCAGTGAATGGGCCATGGTGGTAAAGGTTTTGTTAAGATGGGTAGCTACTTCACATTTGTCAGAAATGAGAGCGGCGTCCGTTTTGATGTTTATGCTGTGGCATATGTTTTTAGATTTTAAGCCTAATTGGTTGTTAAGCAACTTCCATAGGTCTCGTGGTTTATTTTTGTATTCGTCGATTTTGGTGTCGATGTAGTCTTTTTGGGCGGATCTACATAGTGCGATCGTCTGGTTTCTGAGTTTCTTGCACTGAGCAGTAAGATGTTTGATTTGGATCTTGAGGTCAGGGTTGAATTTTTTCCTAAGCTTTTTGCAACACTTACGTTTTTCATCGTACTTTTTGTCTCTGAGTTTAGCTGATTCGGCTATATCTGAGTTATACCATGGCTCTTGGCGGGCTTTAACCCTGGTGGTTTGCAAGGGGGCCACGTCGTCTAGAGCATTGGTCAATTTGGTTTTAAAACCACACCATGCTCCTTCGACATTTGTACAATTCAGTTCAGAAGAAAAGTCAGTATTCGCTAGTGTGTGATTTAATGCCTCACTGGAGTAGTTTTTGAGGCTTCTAGCTACCACTGTTTTGTGACCACTAGCCTTGGGTTTGTGTATTTTACGCGTACAGTAGATCATGTAATGATCACTAAGACCGCATACAATAGCCCCGCTAGCGGTGACTTTGGATTTGTCTGTGGTTACGATGAGATCTATGAGGGTTTGGGAGTGCTCCGTCACCCTGGTAGGTACGGTAACGAGCTGAGTGAGACCATATTGATTACATAACCCATTAAAGGACTTGAACAGGGGTGCTTCTTTACGCAAAGCACAAACATTCCAGTCGCCCAAAGCATAATACTCAATACCGTCCACCTTTGCTAAGCTCTCCTCAAACAGCTCAAAGAAGTCATTCTGGTCAGGGGGTCTATAGACTGCGCATATTAGTATATTTTTAGCATGTTCAAAAATTATCTCGACCCATACAGTTTCAAGAGAGCTGTGGTGTAGGTCAGGGCGAATGATAAAATTTAAATCATTGTGAATATACATGCAAACACCGCCTCCCTTCCTGTTCCTATCATTCCTAATGACAGTGTAATTGGCTATTTCAATGCTAGTATCTGAGAATGAGTCATCGAGTTTAGTCTCTGAGAAGGTTAAAATGTGTACCTTACCATCAAGAAACATAGCTTTGATTTGTTCCAGTTT
Organism: Nannobrachium achirus; assembly: GCF_963921795.1. Lineage (NCBI taxonomy): Eukaryota > Metazoa > Chordata > Actinopteri > Myctophiformes > Myctophidae > Nannobrachium > Nannobrachium achirus. Next base: position 2,013,830 of record NC_137831.1, read on the forward strand.
GGGTTTCAAACTGTTGATGTTGAGATGAATCATTTTCAGTCCTCTTTTCACAAAAGTACCTTTCATGTCTGAGGTGTTCAAATAGCCATTATCAGGGCTGGGGGAGGGGGTTTCCCCTGTGTGTGAGTCCACATCCGTGTGTATTGGGGGTAGGGGGGCGCTGGGGGTGGGGGGGAGGTCATGTCCCGTTGATGTCTGAGAACCTAGACAATGGGATATCCAGCTTCTTTCATCGGCGCGAGGTGTCGAGGTGGCGGCGCCGGCGCAGATTGTATCAAAGCCGAGGTACGCCAACAGCCATGATTGGTTTCGATCCCTGGGGGGTGGCGGGGCCAGCGGGGGGACATCCTGCTCGGTGGTACTGGTAATCTCCGGGGATCCGACTGCCGCGAACTGGGCACCAACAGCCACGATGTCGGGTGGTGGAGCCGGCGCGGGGGTGGACACACCGACGTCCGAGGTGCTCCGTGGGTCGGGTGGTCCCTCGTGGATCCGTGGTTCCTCCGAGTTGGCCGTGTTGGTAACCTCACTGGTCGACAATGGCGATGAGTCGACCGTGGAAAGACCATCCGCGGCTGCGAGAACGGCGGCGAGTCTGCGAGTCATCTGTCGGGTTGCAACCGGGCCAGGGTGGGTCTCTATATCTCCACAGAGTAGCAGCAAAAAGTAAATACAGGACCTTCTGTCCATACTACTGCCAACTGGGGGTTTGTTCTTTGTTGAGATCAGCGCACCAAAGACAGTCATTCTCCCGTAGCCAAGGTGTTTGGATTCCGACCCACCGTGGAGATAAAAATCACTGTGTGATTCCTCTCTGTCCTGCACATAATCCATCGTATCCAAGTTATGTGGGATCCACGGTGAACTCAAGCATGAGTCGGTAAACCATACGAGAAACGTTAGAAAAGATAAAAATATCCATCCCTTTGTCCCTGGTGAGTAGTTTACTGGCGCGCGGCGGCGGCTCCGGCGAGAAGTTGAGGAGCGAGAAAAAACGCGTCCGACCTGCATGGCTGCTGGCTCATCTAGCTACTGTATACCTACTGTATACCTTATTTCTGTGGTTAAACTCGTCTAAAACACTGCATAATTCAACCACATGAGTGAGTTTTGAACAATGCTGTTGCTGTTTGTTGTGTTGGTTGTGTTGTAACTTGACATGGATGTTATTCAACCATTCGAACTTTGCTAAAGCTAACGTTTGCTATTTTTATCAGTTAGTCCAGTAAGCCACCCTGTAACACCATTGCTAACACAATTATTGTAGATTAGTGGTTCTAAGTGGGGTCCAGGGACCCCAAGCCTGCCTCGGCGGTCCTTTGGGAGTTCCAGGGGGTCCACAAAATGGACCCTTTTATAGGGTGTAACTCAGAGAGAGTACAAATGTAACCAAATGGACCCACCAAATGGATTACATAAGTACACACAGAGTTAAATTAACATTCATTTTACAACACTTCATATAATGGTGTCCTAGAGATAGAAATGCCATTTAATGGGGGTCCTTATGCTTGTCAAACTGGGGGTCCTTGACATTACAATGGTTCAGAATCACTGCTAGAGATGTAAAAAAGACGGTTCTATTGTAAAAATAGCAGATCTACATGCTCACAAAGCCTCGCAATGCAAGGCGCTGTGAGCATGTATTTTGTATTTTCACAATTTCTGCCTCTAATATTTGACAATTTGGCCAATTAAATTGCCACTTTAGAAATGTGCAGCAGATACCCTCTACTTCAGTGGTTCTCAATTTTTTGGCACCAAGTAGGCTATCACCTCAGAAAATAGTTGCTTCTCCAAGTACCACCATAATAACTGGTGTTAAAATACAGCATACAGCGACGCTACACACACCCACTAACCCCAGGTCACATAGCACGCAAATTAATTCCAATTAATATATCAGAATAATAATAATATAGAATAATAATTTCACAGTTGTAAGCCAAAGTCATGCTGTACAAAACGGTAACAATAAAACAGTCATTTCTTGCAGTTCTCACATGACAGACACAGACACAGACAGGCAGCCAGCCACACACACACACACACACACACACACACACACACACACACACACACACACACACACACACACACACACACACACACACAGAGGAGCCTTGTGTACCACCGGTGGTATGCATATCACAGTTAAAGAACAACTGCCCTACTTAAACTCTATGTTGGTTGGTTTGTTTACTTGTTGAGTGAGAAAAATGTAGCACTGTTGCACATGAAGTTAATCATCTGGGGACCCCCCAAAATAATTTAGAGGTTGAGAACCACTGCTGTAGACTACAACATTTGGTCTTAGTTATTGGTGGTGGTGGTGGTAAAACCTTACTTGGCTTGGTTTTGTTTGGCATTGTTTGACAGCACAATCATTCATGTCAATTTGTGTTTTCACTTCAGATATTTAACCACTTGAACTGTCGATAAACTTGACCTTTCACTCTGTACTTAGTCTGCTCTTTTCCCCCTCTACACCAAAGCTCTTTGCCAAAAATAGCCGATCTACAAGCTCAAAACGTGTCGCAGCGCGAGGCGTTGTGAGCTTGTAGATCGGCTATTTTTGGCTGAAGTTCTCAGAATATGGACGCTAGGGTTCAAGTGGTTAATATAAAAAGGAGACAAAAAGTTTCTATCATTTGGAGTACCCCCTGTTGTAACTCTGGGACCCGGACCCCCTGTTGAAGACTCCTGGTGTAGTTTGTTGATTACGCCCACCCCAGATTTACCTCTAATTAATGTGTGTGTGTGTGTGTGTGTGTGTGTGTGTGTGTGTGTGTGTGTGTGTGTGTGTGTGTGTGTGTGTGTGTGTGTGTGTGTGTGTGTGTGTGTGTGTGTGTGTGTGCACGCGCGCGCGTGCGCACGCTGCGGCCAAATGCATGTCATTTTGGGGGTCCTTGACATGAAAAAGTTTGAATATCACTGATTCAGATGAAGGATTTAGAAGACATCCATAGAATCGGGTCAAAAATATTCAAAGACTTGCACAAATGTTCACGATTTTTCAAAGTAGATATACAAGCTCACAGTGAGCTTGTATATCTGCTATTTTTCAAAAGTATGTTGAAGCAATATACAAATATTCAAAAGATTGCAATTTTTTGGGGGATTTTAACACTTTACGGGGGAGGAAAAGTCTGAAGATGTGTGCAATGTATATTCTCTTAACGCATTAAGATCTGGAATTATTTTATACTTTAGCTATTGAAAAATAGTGAAAATGTGTGCAAATATTTGAATATATATTTTTCAACGCAAACTTTTGTAACTCAAATCTCTGCATCTGGGAGGTCCCTGGAACAACATATTTTGAGATGGTGGTCTGGCCAAATACCTGTAATTTTGGGGGTCCTTGACATGAAAAAGTTTAAGAACCACTGATTTAGAGGAAGGATTTAGAAGTCTGGTCAAATATATTCAAAGTCTTGCACACATTTTAGCGATTTTTCAAAAATAGCAGATCTACAAGCTTGCAGCGCGCTGTGAGCTTGTAGCACGGCACTCGGTGCCACGCTGTGAGCTTGTAGATCTGCTATTTTTCAAAAGTTAAAGCATACAATAATGGTTAAAGTGGTTTAAATCTAACGCAACACAGACGTGTTCCAGGTATTTTAAATTTGAAAAATTGCTTTAATTTTCCCATCACCTGTTTTTGTGTTTTTTTTTCTTTTGAAGAGACATTGGCAGAGGCGCAAAAGAAGCGCAAAAAGTCAGAGGCTACATCAGATATCCAGACGGATCCTGAATGTTCCAAAAGGCGAGAGAGGAGGTAATGCTGTAATATCAGTAGTCTGGGATCACTTCACTTTTCGGGCTTGTAACCGGTCTGGAGCGGAAACCACAAAACGTCATGTTGTAGTACCTGTACTCAAAGGACTACAATTTGGCCGGAACTATCCACCGGAAACAGTTCTAACCCAAAATAATTCCCCTGCACTCAAGACATACTTTTAGGGCCTACCTAATAAACTCCTTGATGCAGAGTAGTTTTGCTTTTGAAAAATTATAGATGGATCAATTAATTTCATTTCTTGTTTCTGTAGCTTTGATTTGTTATTCATAATTATATTGTTGCCGTCCGAGAGAAACCTTTAATTGACACAATTCCACTTTGAATGAAAATAGCCAATCTACAAGCCTCCCCAGCTTTGTGAGCATCTAGAGTAGCAATTTTAAAATAGTTGATTTATATGGTTAAACTGATTCTGATATTTAAGCTAAAATGTGTGTTTTAACTGCATGTAGGGCAACGCCAAAACTCATGGAGCCTCAGGGAGCAGCGACTTTCGAGAGTGATGAATCGGATGAGAAGTCCCACCTTCACCTCCCCCTCAACTGCTGGAGAGAGGCCGTCGAAAACACAGAAACTCCACCCCGAATAAGAAACAGAGGAGGAGCAGTGCCGCACCCAGTCTGTCTCCTGAAGATCTATCTATAAGTATGTAAAGTATGGAATTTTAGTGTATTATTTCTTACAAAATTAGAAAAATGTACAGAGAATTTACTTTCTTGAATTGTAAAATTATGTGTAGGAACTCCGAGTCCGAGAAGCACCCCCAGTCCCATACACGAGGACAGACAGTGTTCCAGCCTTCCAAACGAAACCCCGATACACCCGGCCTCTGAAAACGTCAGACCCAGTGGCGTCCCGCATCTGGACAGACAGAGTTCTAGCCGCTCAACTGCAGCCCTAATCAGCCCCATCTCTGAAACCCTGAGTCCACACACCCCGAGTGGAAGTGGGGCACCAAGACAGATGCGCCTCACTGCCCAGATGACTGAAACCCCGAGCTGAGCCACTTCAACCCAGAGCCGTGCAGCGCCACAGGGGATAGGCCTAGGACAACACGCACAGTTGTTGAAACTCCTGGATGAGCTCAAAGACACCCAGAGAGTCCATACTAGTATGTTGAACCACCTCCTGAAGCAGAAAGACGGTGCCTGGCCTGAAGGAGCAGTGTTCCCGCTCAACACAGCTGAAGATGTCGTGTCCATGGAAACCAAGCTGCGCGACTCAAGTTCAAAGCTGAAGTTGTATGTTCAAATCCCTTATTCACTTCAAAATGCACTTGAATTTTCAATCTATTATTTTATAATTACATTGGTAGAATGTAAACGATATTGCCCTTTGAGTGCATGAACACTCTCTCTAGGTCGTCCTCAGACGAGCCTTCCATCGTCGCTTCCAGTCATCCCGGTTCTCCATACATCTGGCCAGCTCGTTGGTGCTTTGTGCTCCTACGTCTTTCTTGAGTACATCCACGTATGTTATTGTGGGACGTCCTCGTGACCGGTGCCCATGTGTTGGTTCCCACAGCACCAGTTTGCTGGCAGGAAGCTCCTGATGTCTCATTCTTCTGGCAGCAATTTTCTCGCTAACCCTTGGTATTCCCTCATACAGGCTCTTGTTGGTAACATGTGCACTCTTGCTGATGTTAAGTACTGCACGCAACATTCTGGTGTAGCACCCGTATAGAGACATGAACACGATGGCCATCAATATCTAAGCTGTTCACTTAATACAGAATTTCCTTCCTGTGACTTTTGTCATTCTCAGGTTGCCATGGTTGCAGATATTGGCGGCACTTCAGTGGAGGATAGTGTCAGGTGGATGATGGGGTCCATCATTAGCCATACACTGTCTCTCGAGTACAATGTCACTGGAAGTGGGGCACCAAGACAGATGCGCCTCACTGCCCAGATGACTGAAACCCCGAGCTGAGCCACTTCAACCCAGAGCCGTGCAGCGCCACAGGGGATAGGCCTAGGACAACACGCACAGTTGTTGAAACTCCTGGATGAGCTCAAAGACACCCAGAGAGTCCATACTAGTATGTTGAACCACCTCCTGAAGCAGAAAGACGGTGCCTGGCCTGAAGGAGCAGTGTTCCCGCTCAACACAGCTGAAGATGTCGTGTCCATGGAAACCAAGCTGCGCGACTCAAGTTCAAAGCTGAAGTTGTAAGTTCAAATCCCTTATTCACTTCAAAATGCACTTGAATTTTCAATCTATTATTTTATAATTACATTGGTAGAATGTAAACGATATTGCCCTTTGAGTGCATGAACACTCTCTCTAGGTCGTCCTCAGACGAGCCTTCCATCGTCGCTTCCAGTCATCCCGGTTCTCCATACATCTGGCCAGCTCGTTGGTGCTTTGTGCTCCTACGTCTTTCTTGAGTACATCCACGTATGTTATTGTGGGACGTCCTCGTGACCGGTGCCCATGTGTTGGTTCCCACAGCACCAGTTTGCTGGCAGGAAGCTCCTGATGTCTCATTCTTCTGGCAGCAATTTTCTCGCTAACCCTTGGTATTCCCTCATACAGGCTCTTGTTGGTAACATGTGCACTCTTGCTGATGTTAAGTACTGCACGCAACATTCTGGTGTAGCACCCGTATAGAGACATGAACACGATGGCCATCAATATCTAAGCTGTTCACTTAATACAGAATTTCCTTCCTGTGACTTTTGTCATTCTCAGGTTGCCATGGTTGCAGATATTGGCGGCACTTCAGTGGAGGATAGTGTCAGGTGGATGATGGGGTCCATCATTAGCCATACACTGTCTCTCGAGTACAATGTCACTGGACAGAAGAACAAGAAGAGGTTCCTAGGCCTGCAGCTTTTTGATGTTGTATATGGTAAATTTTAGTTTTTGAGCGGTGGTAAACTGCTCCTAAGAGAGGCTGTGCGTGTGTCTATAGCCACTTTTCCTCAGTGTTTTGCTGTAGCAATGTGTTTTCCTCAGTGTTTTGCCATAGCAATATGCGTGTGTGCGTAGCCATATTATATCACATTACATCACCAATTATCTGTAGCCACTTTTCCTCTGCGTTTTGCCATAGCAATGTGTTTTCCTCAGCGTTTTGCCATAGCAATATGTGTGTGTGTGTGTGTGTATATCCATAATACCTATATCTATACCTAGACCTATATCCTAGTCTTTTTCCTCAGCGTTTTGCCATAGCAATGTGTTTTCCTCAGCGTTTTGCCATAGCAATGTGCGTGTGTGTAGCCTGTATCACATCACCAATTACCAATTGAAGACGTTATCCAAGCACGACCACCGCTCACTTCACATTGGGTGTGATTTTTAATTGTAATTTTTCCTTTAAATTTCATTTTGTCTTTCTAACTTTAATACAGTTTGGCAAACATAAGTAGAAGCATGCCACCGTATACAGAGATCACAACAATTCTGAGAAATGCACAATTCTCTGTGATATAAAACTTTTGAATGGAAGTTTCATAGGGTTTCACAATCTAAGAATCAAGCTAGCTTTCCTAAGTTGGCTTCTTGTCATTTGTTTTTAGGGGCACTCAAGATCAACACATCAACAAAGGACATCAACCGCAAGGATGCAGAGAAGGCGCTCAGCAAGTGGTTCACAGGGGCCCGTGATCGTGGTGGGAATAGGGCCGCAAGAGGTCACAGATCAAGCGACACCCCTGACAACGAATCTGCAAACACACCTGGTAACTCAGACACAACACTGGACAATGACTCGCAGCCGCAATAGGAAAATGTCAGCCACCCTTGGAATCTCACACACACACACACACACACCTTGGTAGCCACCATCTCTGCGTTGGGTTGGGTTATACATCCAGGTCAGCTCTCATTTTTCTGAGGCCTGTGGTCAATGTTTGAGTTTGAGTTCCGAGTTTTACGTAACCCTGATTGTACATAGCCCTAGTTAAAGCTGACTTGAAGATGCTTGTTATGTATACCGTTGCCGCTGGCGCCACATAATGTGTTTGTTAAGGACTAATGTTTACATTAAAGGAGCTATAGTCAACTTTTTCTTGAGAAATGGATGCTAAAATAAAGATAATGTTTAAAAAATATTTTATAAAAAAATTAGCTTTATACATGTGTTTCTATTCAAAGATGACCATGTAAAATAATGACTAAATAATAATTTTGGCCATTGACGGACCGACACTTTGTTCTGTGACTTTGTTTCTGGTCTTGTTAGACTAGGATGTAAACAAATTGTCATTGAAACACATGTATGAAGCTTATTTTTTTATAAAATATTTTTTGAAACATTTTTATTTTAGCATCCGTTTTTCAAGAAAAGGTTGACTATAGCTCCTTTAACCTATTTAGAACAGTTACACAATATTGTGTATCATTATTTTATGCTTTAACTATTGAAAAATAGCAGATATACAAGTGCCGCGCTGTGAGCTTGTAGATCTTCTATTTTTTTTTTTATCATAAACTCTTTTATTTTGACCCGATTCAATAAGTGTCTTTTGAACCCTAAGATTTTTGAAAAACATATGTTTCTATGTCAGCAATTTGGCCAGCCATCGTCAAAGAAAAGGTCCTTTTCACAAAGGTCTGTTCTTGAGAGACTACTATGTCAGTGGTTCTCAAACCTTTTCATGTGAAGGACCCTCAAACTGATATTTATTTGGCCACAGACCCCATCTCAAAATATTTAGTTCCATGGACCAACCAGAAGCAAAATTTGAGTTACAAATGTTCGCTTTAAAAATACATATATTCAAAAATGTGCACACATTTTCACGACTTTTTCAAAAATAGCAGATCTACAAGCTCGCAGCGTGGCACTCGGTACCGTGCTGTGAGCTTGTATATCTGCTATTTTTCAATAGCTAAAGCATTTAATAATTCTAGGCCTAAATGGGTTTGAAGTTAGCACTACTGTTTGCACTGTATTTCCAGTTATTATTGCATATATGTGACTGAGGCTGGAGGAAAGGTCCTTATGTCTGCAATAGTGAAGTCCGCCAAATTAACAAAATATGTTTGATTTTGGATTTTTGGTGTTTATCCTTTTTTGCCATGTTATCTAAGGATGTATGTTTGAGAACCTTCTCATTGCAACATATATCCATTTTGGAATCATTAAATAGCTTAAATTAGTTTGTAAAAAGAGCTGTGTTTTTGTGTTTCCTTGCACCCTTCTGGAGGGTGGAGACACACATTAACATGTCAAAGCCAACATTTACATCTGCAGTTTCTGTTGGCTAATGTGTGGTTGTTGTTCTCAGGTTTCAGCTGCAGATCACCACCAATAGGTTAGGGCGGGTGAGGGGTGGAGTTAACAATCCATTGTTCACACCCCTTACCTGACTGCCAGTAGTGTGACAAACTTTGAGAGCCTTAATGGGGCTAAGTGGGCATGGGTTAGAACTGGTCTACTATGCCTGGGTTGACCAGGCTAGCCTGGGTCCCTTATGGGTTATGTGTGGGCTAAGTGGGCATGGTTTAGAACTGGTCAACCATGCCTGGGTTGACCAGGCTAGCCTGGGTCCCTTATGGGTTATGTGTGGGCATGGGTTATAACTGGTCACGCATGTCTGGGTCCTTATGGGCTAAGTGGGCATGGTTTAGAACTGGTCAACTATGCCTGGGTCCTTTATGGGTTATGTGTGGGATATGTGGGCATGGTTTAGAACTGGTCAACTATGCCTGGGTCCTTTATGTGTTATGTGTGGGCTAAGTGGGCATGGTTTAGAACTGGTCAACCATGCCTGGGTCCCTTATGGGTTATGTGTGGGCTAAGTGGGCATGGTTTAGAACTGGTCAGCTATGCCTGGGTCCCTTATGGGTTATGTGTGGGCTGAGTGGGCATGGGTTATAACTGGTCACGCATGTCTGGGTCCCTTATGGGCTAAGTGGGCATGGTTTAGAACTGGTCAACTATGCCTGGGTCCTTTATGGGTTATGTGTGGGCTAAGTGGGCATGGTTTAGAACTGGTCAGCTATTCCTGGGTCCCTTATGGGTTATGTGTGGGCTAAGTGAGCATGGGTTGGAACTGGTCAACCATGCCTGGGTCCCTTATGGGTTATGTGTGGGCTAAGTGAGCATGGGTTATAATTGGTCACGCATGTCTGGGTCCCTTATGGGCTAAGTGGGCATGGTTTAGAACTGGTCAACTATGCCTGGGTCCCTTATGTGTTATGTGTGGGCTAAGTGGGCATGGTTTAGAACTGGTCAGCTATGCCTGGGTCCCTTATGGGTTATGTGTGGGCTGAGTGGGCATGTGTTATAACTGGTCACGCATGTCTGGGTCCCTTATGGGCTATTTGGGCATGGTTTAGAACTGGTCAACTATGCCTGGGTCCCTTATGTGTTATGTGTGGGCTAAGTGGGCATGGTTTAGAACTGGTCAGCTATTCCTGGGTCCCTATGGGTTATGTGTGAGCTAAGTGGGCATGGGTTAGAAATGGTCAACCATGCCTGGGTCCCTTATGGGTTATGTGTGGGCTAAGTGAGCATGGGTTGGAACTGATCATGCGTGTCTGGGTCCCTTATTGAACAAACTTTGAGAGCCTTTTACTCATTCAAATAAGCATATCTTCTTCAAATATATTTCAATGAATGACCTGTCATTTGAAAGCTTATATTCTGTACTTTCATGATCTGCAAAAAGCTGAAAAAAGACCAATGCAGATATAAGGACCTTTTCTCCAGCATCGGTCACATATATTGTTTTACTTGTTTTATTTTTATTTTTGCACTATACAATATTTTATCAGTTCCAGCAGACTTTTTTTTTTCTCACTCCGAGTGCCAAAGTTAATGTTTTGAAGAGTTTGGATCAAATTGTATGGAGTGGGTTATTCCCTTTATTTTAATTAATATATTATATATATTTTTTTTCTTCTTCTTTTAAACACGTTTTTGTAAACACAATTTGTGTATACGTTCTTTTTAGTTTTAATCAATTTTAAACCATTACAGTACAATAAACTTTATTAATTTTGTTACATTGTCTGAAATTGTTTTTTTCTATCTTTTTCCATAATGGTTAAATTGAAATTTGCTAAACTTAAGTCACCTTTTGCATCTTAATGGAAGTTATTGTTGTTGTAATTATCTTAACTAAAGCCTAAAGCAAGTAGCCCCCATTAGCAGCAATGAAGAGAATAACACCGATTTAGAAATAAGAGCCACGGAGGGAATATCCAGTGATTACCGATGCTGCCAGGGGCCCAGGGCTGGAGAGCCAGCCGCACTTTGGCACTATTCCCTCCTGGAGACTCAGTTCACTGCAACCAGCATGCGTCCATCAAGGAACTTCATCCCTATGGAAGGAATGGGCCTACTGTGAGTAGCAGCTGTCTACACTCATTGGTAAGTGTTGGAATTTAGCTGGCATTTGTTTTCCTGCTGTTTTAATTTGTCATGTCTGAGACAGATGCGTAGGCTATTTTAGGCTATAGGCTTAATTTCTTTTTCTATTTGTATCATTGTAGAAGTCAACAGAATGATGGTGAACTTGGTGAAGTGAAAGCTTGAGAGTGAGTGAATGGCAAGAGAGCTGTGTGACCCACCTAGCTGTGACACTAGAGCGCATCTAATTAGTTTTCCCCAGACAGGATTTTTTAATGTTGATTGACTTATGTTGTTTAAACTGCTCTGTTGTAGTCTGGTGGCATTAGTTGGCAAACTTGGCATTTAAAAGTCAGGGGACGGAACATTGCATTCAGATGACAGTAGCCGCACACTGCTGCCAGTGTTGCCAGGTCTGCTTATAAGTGACTTTGGGCTTGTTTTCCTGTAAAGTCACTTGAAAACATGCATAGTTGTGGGTTGCTTTTTAGTTTAAGTTTGTTTCTGAAGTGTACTTGCTTTCAAGATTCTCTTTTTAAAATAGCTGATGTAATAGAGCGGTGGTGAAAATGGATGCTTCTTTTGGGCTTTTTTCATAGACTTGTTTGCTTGTTTTACTCACAGAATATAAATGAAACAACACTCAGTGAGAGAAAACAAACACATTGCATATTTTGCTTTTTGATTGGTTGGTTGATTTAATTTGTTCAGTTTGCAGATTGTACACGATTGTACACTTTGGTTAAATCTATTTAAACGGCAGTAACGGCAGCTATTGTGTTCAGACAGTTTTGTCTAGTTTATTCAACTGCGGGTACACAGCACAGGAGACGTTCATATGAATGCATGGTGCTGCTGGTAGTGTTCGAGAGCAGTGGTTCTTAACCTGTGGGTCAGGACCCCCAGGGGGGTCCCCAAATTATTTTGGGGGGTCCCCAGATGGTTAACTTAATGTGCAACACTGTTTTATCACTGTTGCTCAACAGTGAAAATGTAAAGACTTTAATACCTTTTTAAATTGTGAAAATAGCAGATCTACATGCTCGCACTGTGAGGCGTTGCATGTGAGCATATAGATCAGCTATTTTCACAATAGAACCGTGTTAAAATATGATTATTTTTGGGGTTGCTGCCTGAAAGGTTTGAACCACTGCTCTAGTGTGCATGCTCAAGAACTGTAGCTTCACTACAGGCTGCACACTGCCTTTCTGTTGTCAACCTTTAGCCCATATAGGCTTATTTGGGTTTCTAACTGGGTCTAATGTGGGGTCTACACAAGAAATCTCACGTCGTAACCACATGTGTGCCACCTGTGTTTGCATATATGGGCTTGAACTGGGATCTGAATAGGCCTTACGTGGGTTCCAGCTGGGAAACCACTTGGAGCCCTTAATGGGCTATCACAAGTGTGGCCTACATGGGGCACATATATTTTGCCCAGCTGGAACCCACTTAAGGCCCACTCAGATCCCAGTTCGGGTCCATATAGGCAAACATAGTTGGTGCCCACATGGTTCCCAGATACAATTTCCCATTTGGAACCCACCTGAGACCCAGTCAAAAACCCAGGTAAGCCCATATGGGCTAACCCAGGTGTGCCCCTCGCAGCAAAACCAGATGGAACCCAAAATGGGCAAACCCAAGTGTGGCCTACATGGGGCACTTATAGTTTGCCCAGCTGGAACCCACTTAAGGCCCACTCAGATCCCAGTTCGTGTCCATATAGGCAAACACAGTTGGTTCCCAGATACAATTTCCCGTTTGGAACCCACCTGAGACCCAGTCAAAAACCCAGGTAAGCCCATATGGGATAACCCAGGTGTGCCCCTAGCAGCACCCAGGAGCAAAACCAGATGGAACCCATGCCCACATACCCATGCAAAAAAACATATGGGGCACCTATAGTTTGCCCAGCTGGAACCCACTTAAGGCCCACTCAGATCCCAGTCCGGGCACATGTTTCCCACATAAAATTGCCCATTTGGAACCCACCTGAGACCCAGTCAAAAACCCAGGTAAGCCCATATGGGCTACCCAGGTGTGCCCCTAGCAGCACCCAGGAGCAAAACCAGATGGAACCCAGAACCCGTGAACCCGTGTTAATGGGCGAACCCAAGTGTGGCCCTCATGGGGTACCTATAGTTTGCCCAGCTGGAACCCACTTAAGGCCCACTCAGATCCCAGTTCGTGCCCATATAGGCGAACACAGGTGGTGACCACATGGTTCCCGCATAAAATTGCCCATTTGGAACCCACCCGAGACCCAGTCAAAAACCCAGGTAAGCCCATATGGGCTACCCAGGTGTGCCCCTAGCAGCACCCAGGAGCAAAACCAGATGGAACCCAGAACCCGTGTAAATGGGCGAACCCAAGTGTGGCCCTCATGGGGTACCTATAGTTTGCCCAGCTGGAACCCACTTAAGGCCCACTCAGATCCCAGTTCGGGCCCATATAGGCAAACACAGGTGGTGCCCACATGGCTCCCGCATAAAATTGCCCATTTGGAACCCACCTGAGACCCAGTCAAAAACCCAGGTAAGCCCATATGGGCTACCCAGGTGTGCCCCTAGCAGCACCCAGGAGCAAAACCAGATGGAACCCAGAACCCGTGAACCCGTGTAAATGGGCGAACCCAAGTGTGGCCCTCATGGGGCACCTATAGTTTGCCCAGCTGGAACCCACTTAAGGCCCACTCAGATCCCAGTTCGGGCCCATATAGGCAAACACAGGTGGTGACCACATGGTTCCCGCATAAAATTGCCCATTTAGAACCCACCTGAGCCCAGTCAAAAACCCAGGTAAGCCCATATGGGCTACCCAGGTGTGCCCCTAGCAGCACCCAGGAGCAAAACCAGATAGATCCCATGCCCAGATGCCATGTAAATAACATATCGGGCCGAGATGGAAATGTTGGCTGGGTAGTTGAGAGAGAGATGAAGCAGGGACCCCTTAGTTGAGAGAGAGATGAAGCAGGGACCCCTTAGTTGAGAGAGAGATGAAGCAGGGACCCCTTAGCTGAGAGAGAGATGAAGCAGGGACCCCTTAGTTGAGAGAGAGATGAAGCAGGGACCCCTTAGTTGAGAGAGAGATGAAGCAGGGACCCCTTAGTTGAGAGAGAGATGAAGCAGGGACCCCTTAGCTGAGATAGAGATGAAGCAGGGACCCCTTAGCTGAGAGAGAGATGAAGCAGGGACCCCTTAGCTGAGAGAGAGATGAAGCAGGGACCCCTTAGTTGAGAGAGAGATGAAGCAGGGACCCCTTAGTTGAGAGAGAGATGAAGCAGGGACCCCCACAACCTGTTCATAGATTCCATATGGTTTCATTGTTTGACAGCACAATCATCAGTGTATTTTGGATTCATGTCAATTTGTGTTTTCAGATATTTAACCACTTGAACCGTCACTACTTAATAAACTTGACCTTTCACTCTGTACTTAGTCTGCTCTTTTTCCCCCTCTACACCAAACCTCTTTGCCTGAAAAAAATAGCCGATCTACAAGCTTGTGAGCTTGTGGATCTGCTATTGAGTGTGCATGAGCTGAGCTGCTTTTGAGTGTGAGTGAGTGAGTGTGAGCTTGTAGATCTGCTATTTTTGGCTAAAGTTATCAGAATAGGCCTATGGACACTAGGGTTCAAGTTGTTAATATAAAAAGGATTGGAAGATTTTGAGGACCCCCTGTAGTAACTCTGAGGACCCCCTAGGAGCCCCGGACCCCCTGTTGAAGACCCCTGCCATAGACTTTTACACACACATTAGCTGTCTTCTTATTATGAGAGTACATGTACATGTTTTTAACTTTAATATCTTTTAGGGCATTCACGAATAGTGATTTTCAGTATTTGAATTATTCTAGCTCAAAGTATTCGAATAGTGGAATATTCGACAGGACTGGCCAAACTGTCAAATATTAAGTAAGCAAGAGGCGAACATTGTGAAAATAGCAGATCTACATGCTCACAACACCTCGCAACGCGAGGCGTTGTGATCATGTAGATCTGCTATTTTCACAATATTTATCTGTAGAACCGAGTCACATTAAATGTAATGCCTACAATTCCAAGTGCTTGTCAGGGTGGGGGTCCCCAGTTCAAATATGTTTATTTTGGGGGTCACGGCCTAAAAAGGTTTGAGAACCCCTGGTATAGAGCATTAACAAATTCATCCACCAGGGGCATTGACAACTCATTCTTATGACTTCCTCTCTAGCCAAGCTTTATAAACTATAGATTTTTTAAAAGAGAAAATACAAATAAGCGAATATTCTAATTTGGTGAACAGGGTCGAATAGTGACTCTGATATTCGTACATTCGAATATTCGGATATTTGGTGTAGTAGTACCTACTATCACAGCAGTTAGGATATCCATTATTCTGCTTTTTAATGATCCATTCTATTCTACTGTTTTCCTTGTTGTCTGTTTTCCGTTGTCCTGTTTGTTTACTTGTTGTATCACAAGCGTAATTTGTATAGGGTTGGTGGGTTTAATAAACCCAAGGCCCCCCCCCTACTAAATTCATGAGCTATTATATTGTCGTTGTCGGGTGAAAACCTTGTATGTCCAAAACTGTTCGTTTTGCATTTTTCATTTAAAAAATGATTTAAACTAGTGAAAACAGCCGATCTACAAGCACACAACGCCTCGCACCTCGAGGCGTTGTGTGCTTGTAGATCTGCTGTTTTCACTACTTTTGTGCGACGGCCTTGTATGATGAAGCAGGGCTTTGCACCGACAACGACAATATGTATTTTGTCATTTCCAATATATCAGGGGTCTCTAATCTCCTAATCTATGGGCCCCTCACAGCAGTACGATCTGAAAACCCATGCAGAATAAGATCTAATTTCGCCCCTGACTTGTATTGTCACTCCTGAGTCCTATTATTCTTTTTTATTGTAGGGTTGATTTGGTTGTTGTTTTTGTTGTGTTTTTAGTTTGAGTTGTGTTTGACTGTTTTCCTTGTTGTCTGTGTTCCATTGTCTTGTCAGTTGAGGGCTGATCTGGTCGTTCTGTTTGATTTAGTTTTGTTTTGTTTCTGTTTCTTGTTGTTGTTTTTTTCTCTGCACTTTTTTCTCTCAGACGATATGGACCCAGAACGTCATAATTTGTCGTATTCGCATTCATTGTCTGACCCGTTTCCATTCACAAATGTGCATTTAGTGTGTTCGATAAAGCCTCAAAACCACCTCCTCCAAGCGGATAAAGATTTTTGCGGATAATGAAAGTTTATTCGAATTTTGAAATATTTCCATAAAAAGATTTAAGCGAAAAAGGCTTAATGTGTATTAAGAGGCTTTATGGAAACGCCACTTGTGTATGTGAAAATGAACTGTGCAAATGAAATGAATAGGAGTGTGTACCTAGTTCGTATTTGTTTTGTCCTTTTTTTGTTTCTGTGTCATAGTTTTATTTATTTTTTGTTCTATGTACAGTAGGTGACGGTTTTTTCAGTAAAAAAAAGAAGAAAAAAGAAAAAAATGTGTCAAAATGTCTAACACAGGGACATGACATGTAAAAAGACATGAACACTGACATTATTTAAAGCAGGGATTCCCAAACCTTTTTATCTCAGGTCACCCCATGAATATATTTTTTAATCTGAGGCACCCCTACATTATAATTTTCACTCCCAGCACCTTATATTTATAGCATATCGTCCAAAACCATTCGTTTTCTATTCATCATCTATACGATGTACTAAACTGGTGAAAACAGCAGATCTACAAGCACACAACACCTCACATCGCGAGGCGTTTTGTGCTTGTAGATCGGCTGTTTTCACTAGTTTTGTGTGACAGTCTTGTATGATGAAGCAGGGCTTTGCTTTACCAAAAGACGTACACATTTGAAACTTGGAGATACGAGGTTTCTGCCTGACAGTGACGAAATTTTAGTGATTATGTTGTGAGGAAAACATTGAGATAATAGCCATTTTGGTTAGAACTGACTGAAAATAACTTTCTAATAAAAATAGATTGTTTTACGGAAAAAAAGGCTTGATTTATTCATTTAACTTTTATTCATTTTGACGGCATATTTTGATTTAGTTCAGTCTTTTTAGGAAAGACAAGAAGAAAAATGTAATAGTTTTAGTCATATTTAGTTTAGTTGACTATAAATAACCAGGGAATGTTAGCAGAATACCTGTCAAAGCTGGGAATAAATGTGTCACCAAACGATTTCTTCACCAATGTGTTCATAAAGGTGTCTAGTAACATATCTAACAATGTGTTCATAAAGGTGTCTAGTAACATATCTAACAAAGATGGAAATTCATTACCCTAGGAGAATCTTTGACAGCTAGGGTAATTCTGGGTCTCATTCATCTACTGTACTATAAGGGAAAATAATTACTCCCCAAAAATATGCTTTAAGTAGCATGTTAGGGGTCTAACTAGGTGTTTTTTTATATTATTATTCTGAATCCATTGCAAGCATTTATTTTACACAAAAAACATCCATTGGGCAAAAACACCCCCAAAGAACGATGGTTTAGTGATGAGTCATCACTTTTCACAGTTTTATGGGGTCCATTCAGGGACGTGCTGGGTCCCTGATTCAGCCCGGGAAAAAGAGTTGTAGAGGCCCTCATTGCAGCGCTATAGAGAGAGATCTCTCTCTATAGCGCTGCTGCTACTCAAAGATTTACCATTTCAGATCATGACAAGTGACAAGCCAGTGGGCCAATTACATTATAATTATAGTAATATTTATAGTAATAGTTATATTTCGTCGTTGTCGGGTGGAAACCTTGTATGTACAAAACCGTTTGTTTTGTAATATCATTTAAAAAATGATTTAAACTAGTGAAAACAACCGATCTACAAGCATAGATCTGTTGTTTTCACTACTTCTGTGCGACGGCCTTGTATGATGAAGCAGGGCTTTGCTTTGCGAAAAAATTTACAACAACGAGGTTTCTGCCCGAATTTCTTTTCCTAATGAATGAACCGGCCGTTCGGGAGTTGTAAAATGACTGTAATAATTGTTTTGGTGACCATTAGAATGTCTAGAACATGTACATATGTTGTTATTGTGAAGAATATCCCCCATATGTAAATTAGATCATGATTTATGATTTATGTCTGTAAAATCTTAAAAAGAAAAACATTACAGTTTCCTCTCCAAGTAAAAAAAAAATGTTCAAGTATTTATATTTTTTGGTCTTACAAGGTTAAACACATCTGAAAGACTTTGCGTTGCTTTTTACTTCAGCGAAATTCAGCGATATTAATTTGATTTCCCCTCTCGTTTTTCTTCCAATTAATCTTCCCATAAAAGCAGAACACGTGTGATTTGAACCAATCAGTGCTAACGATGCTGATAATAACGTGTTCATCTGTCAGCCAACCAGAAACGTGTTTGGAACGTTGATGAAATGTAATTCGTCAAAGAGCCCTGCATGTAGATCTGCTATTGTCACAATTTCAGCCTCTAATATTTGACAATTTGTCAAAGTTTAATTTGTCCATCAGTCATTTTAGAGGAATTAAAACGTCCTTAAATTGTCACTTTAGAAATGTGCAGATACCCTCTATACACTTTAACTTTATTTTGGTTTGTTTACTGTTGAGAGAGAAAACAATGTTTCACATTACATTCCCCAATGAAGATAACAGGCTACAAAGTAATCTTTAATAATGACTTCAAAGCCATGATTCAATAAAGTTTATTTACATAAAGATGATCAAACTGACATTTCACATCAAACTGATGAATCAATATTTTTAACCACATAAACATTACAGTAAAACTGTTACAACAAAAATATATATTTAAAATAAACGATGTGCCAAACATTTTCCACAATAACTTTTTATATTTCAAGATTTCTCAAGATCGTTCAGAAGTCATCACTTTTCTTTTTCATCAAAACGTAGCAGATCTACAAGCTCACATCACCTCGCGATGGGAGGCGTTGTAAGCTTGTAGATCTGCCATTTGTCATATGATAAAGTATACTGCTGATATGACAACATGACATCCCATAATTATGATAAACTGATATAAAAATGAATAAAAACATAAATGAATAATAATCAGATAATGATTGAAGACAGCAAACATCAGATATTGATTCATTTACTTTTTTTGTATATATTAGGGATGCGAATCTCGACCACTGAGGCGATACGATACGCATCACGATACACTCCCAGCGATACGATATAATTGCGATACATTGAAATCTTGCCGATACGATACATCACGATACACCCCTGACCCAGATACGATGCGATATGATTCACGATATTTTGCGATACACCCCTGGTCCTTACGATGCGATACGATTCACGATTCGGTGCGATTCAACACAATGCAAAGGATTTATATTAAAGCCCATGTAAATTTCCCCCCCAAAAAATTACTAAAAATGCATTACATTTAATTTCCAAACAATTTATTGTTTCACTGTAGTACTAGGCTCTGTCTAACAATCCAACTTATTGAAATCTGGGAGAACACTCCCTGGCTGGTAGAATTGTTTGATTAATACTATATCATTATTATATATCATTACATCCTCAACAGGTGGTCAGGGACCCCTAGGGTCCTCATGTGAGGCGGCCAAATATTAATAGTTAGTTTTTACAGTAACCAATTGAACCCTAGCAAATAGCAACCCTATGGGGGAACATTAGCCAATACATTAACACTTATTGAGGGTTTAAGAGATAATAATTCATGGATTATAATGAATAACATAAATCCATCATATTAATAGAAAAGATAATGTGTGAACAAATAAACACAACATAGTAATGTATTAATGTCACTGATGATATAGTGCTGTCAAACAAGTCTCTGACAAGTTTTAATCTGCAACAGTTTTATATAATAGCCTACAGTAGTTAAAATAGCCTACAGTGGGGGTCCCTGCTTGATCTCTCTCTTCTCAGTTAAGGATCCTTGACCTGTATTATTATTATTATATTGTATGAATATAATCTAGGATTTTGCCATTTCTAGCCAAAATGTTTCAAAACGTAGATATTTGAGTCACAACGCGTTGCGTTGCGAGCTTGTAGGTCTGCTATTTAGGTGCGTGCGCGACACCGTCGAGCTGCCAAGTATAAATCAGGCTCCAGCCTCTCTTTGCAGAGGGAACAGCAGCAGCAGAAGAGTGTTCTGCCTGCTACAGAAGTTGTGAAACAGTGTCAAATACTTTGTTTTAATCGCTAGCTGCACGCCCAGTATCGTTGGTGTAGTTCATACGTGTGTGTAGTTAAAGCGTGGAAGCTTCTGCTTTGTTTAAATCAATTCCGTCGCAGACTCGACAAGAAGAACAAACGGGTGTGGAATGTGGATCATAATATCACGCAGCGTGCTCCAGTCAAGTGACACAACAACGGATCACATCAGCGAACATTGGACAGGGATGTTATAAAGCTAAA
Source organism: Nannobrachium achirus (assembly GCF_963921795.1). Lineage (NCBI taxonomy): Eukaryota > Metazoa > Chordata > Actinopteri > Myctophiformes > Myctophidae > Nannobrachium > Nannobrachium achirus. The sequence goes on from NC_137831.1 coordinate 2,034,336, forward strand.
CGTGGTACTAATCCTGCATGTTTAACCAGTGGGCTCACGAGTGCTGTCTGTCTCTGCATTCCGTCGGGTCGGGTGTTCACTGCGCTCTGCTGAGTAGAGCAGCTCAGTGCTGCTGTAAAAGACGCATGTCTGTAGAGTCGCTACACGTGCTTTTTGGGGGAGGGCTGATGGGGCATTCAATGCGCCTCGGAAACACAGAATAGAATGAAATACTATTATGCAAAAACCGATCCAACCGTGGTCATGTACCGATCCAGACACGCACGATACGATACATCACGATTCCAGCCGTCAATTGTACCGATCCACCCTGAATGAACCGATTCACTCGTATCGCGCACGTTTGTATCGCGATTACGATCCGTACCGGTATATGTTCGCATCCCTAGTATATATATGTTTTTATCCCACGATTTTTTTTTTCACTCTGTGTCAATTATCTAATGTAATCCTGGGCTCTGCTCTCCCTCTGCCAACCTGGGCAGAGCAACAGACTGACCTCATGCTTCCTTCAGTGCATGAGGAGTGAGCAGGCTGCTTCTTATCACCTGACAGGGGGGAATTTCCCAGGTTGGACGTAGCGCGTGGAAGGAACACGTTATTCCAACCAGTTCCTTTCCCCTCCATCAGGCGCCCCGGCTGGCCAGGGGGAGGCAGTATTGAGACCAGGATTACTGCATGTTTTTGTGAGGGTATCAACCCTAGGAGACACGGGGAGAACATGCAAACTCAACTAAATTTTTACTCGAAATCCGATTTTTGTTGAAAAATGAAAAAAATAAAATAAAGAAAATCGTCACTTAATCGGGGTAATTCTGGTACGGATCGCTCATTAGAGCCCTGCACAGGGCAACAAGTCCCATATCTGAGCTACAAGCTCACACCGCGTCGCATCCAT
>NC_137831.1:2035433-2050433 GCF_963921795.1 Nannobrachium achirus
GGGTTAGGGTTAGGGTTAGGGTTGCCATGGACATACTGTGCAAAATGAGTGGACAATTAGTATTACCATAATCACATAAAGAGCTTTATACCTGAATGACCAGGTCTGTAACTCTGAGTGGGTTCAGATGGAACCAAAAGGAACCAAATTCATGGTCCCAAGCACTCTCAGAGTTAAGCAATAGAACGTTTAAGAACCACTCGTACTAGTAGGTCTCATGATGTGCCACAGTGTCATAGTAAATCATACACATTCTGAAGGAAACCTGCTGTATGAACTTGACATGCAGTGATTGACCCTATTCACAGCCTGCCCACTCAGCAACTTCCTGGTGCTGAAGTCACGTTTTGAAGGGTAAAACCCTGCTAAGCCCATAGAGTTAACACAGCAAATTTAATGCAATTTCTGAATAGTAAAGTATAAAAAACAGCTAGCATGATCAAGAACACAAGATAGTAAAAGGCACAAAGCGTCATGATTTACTTTACCGTTCGAAATAATTATTTGTTGGCTTTAAGTCCAGCTATTTCTGTGTTAGTTTACCCTTCTAAGCTGATGTCAGCACCAGGAAGTTGCTGAGAAATTTGCTGAGTGCGCGTGCGTGGGCGGGCCGTGAATATTGGGTCTTCTATGATTTGTATGTGTTCCACTGGGGGAGGAGGGGTTAACGAACGCTGCAGCTAATTAACAGCGTTTTCACCGTCATCAGCGTTTCTCTGATGGATGGAATTGAGCAGGCTTTGACCAGAGGCCTGAACAACACTGGGAAGGTCCTACGCATCAATGTGTAGATCCATCCATTATGCTTTACAAACAGCGCTTTGGGGGGGGGGAGATGCGGGGGGGGGGGGGGGGGGGGGAGACTAGGGTATGCACCTCCTCGCTTTGATGCCGTGTAGCACGCAGAGATTGAAATTGAAAACGCCCCAAAAATTGCCTGGTGGGGTCTTCAACGTTTTCAGGCCAAGGACCCCCTTGGTTGAGAGAGAGAGATGAAGCAGGGACCCCCACAACCTGTTCATAGATTCCATATAGTTTCATCGTTTGACGACACAATCATCAGTGTGTTTTGGATTCATGTCAATTTGTGTTTTCAGATATTGAACCACTTGAACCGTCAATACTTAAAGGAGTAGTTCACCACTTTTCAACCTGTCTTCATATAATAGGTCCTCACTAATGTTTATGATAAAATATCACAATTTTTTTCTACTCAATCTGGGTCTCATAGGAGAGCTGTGGGAAGTTCAGAATCCATCGTCTTGTGAAATCATCATTTAAAAAGAAATAACAAAAAAAAAATATATATATATTTTTGAAAAAAATATTTTGATTTTTATTATCGCGAAAACAATGGCTTCCACTTTAAAATTGCAACTTTTCAGGAATAGAAAGCCTGCAGTTTCTATAAGCTGGATTGGCAATCGATGATGTCAAAAGACGATGGGTTTCTGACCTGCCCACAGCCCTCCTCTGGGAAAAAAAAAAAAAAAAGAAAAGAAAAAAATGCTATTTTTGAGTGAGGACCAATTATATGAACATAGGTTGAAAAGTGGTGGAGTGCCCCTTTAATAAACTTGAAACTTGACCTTTCACTCTGTACTTAGTCTGCTCTTTTCCACCTCCAAAGCTCTTTGCCAAAAATAGCAGATCTACAAGCTGAGAGCTTGTAGATCTGCTATTCTAGGCTAAAGTTCTCCTCGGAATAGGGATGCGACGAGGGTTCAAGTTGTTAGTTTAAAAGAATGATCCAATAAAGCAATGACTGGACCACTTTCTCCTCTGTCTCTTTCTGGTCAATATGTAGACCAGGGGTCTTCAACGTTTTCAGGCCAAGGACCCCTTAGTCGAGAGAGAGATGAAGCAGGGACCCCCACAACCTGTTCATAGATCCCATATAGTTTCATCGTTTGACAAGGGTCCATGCTCAAGCTCCCTCAGCCCTATGTTCCCTCAGCCTTATGTTCCCTCAGCCTTATGTTCCCTCAGCCCTATGTTCCCTCAGCCCTATGTTCCCTCATCCCAAAATAGGACCCTATGTTCCCTCAGCCCTATGTTCCCTCAGACCAAACATTTCAGTCCCCCATGGCATTGTTTCCGACGTCTCATTGTTCTGACGCCCCATTCGTCCGATGCTGGTGAATGCTAACCTGGTGAATGCTAACCTTGTGAATGCTAACCTGCCGACGCTGTTGAATGCTAACCTGGTGAATACTAACCTGGTGAATGCTGACCTGCCAACGCTGGTGTATGCTAACCCGTGAATGCGGACCTGCCGACACTGGTGAATGCTAACCTTTTGAATGCTGGCGAATGCTAACCTTGTGAATGCTGACCTGCCGATGCTGGTGAATGCTAACCTGGTGAATGTTAACCTGAAGAATGCTAACTCTTTATATGCCCATATATGGAGATCCTGATGTCATCATTATTAAGGCCATATCTGTGAATGCATGGGTAACAGGGATCTCCATATATGGGTAACTGGTCCGATATATATTAATAAAGGATAACATAAATTAAAAGTTCACATATGGGTATTCCCAGATGATGCCCTGTTAGGGGAGCCACACCAACAGAATCCATATATGGCCAAGACTGGTGGCCAAGACAGATGGCGTGACCTTGCCCCATTAAGGCTTAATGGACATCGGAACAATGAGATGTCGGACCAATGCCATGGCACCGTCTATTTTGGGCTGAGGGAACATAGGGCTGAGGGAACATAGGGTCTATTTTTGGGTTTAGGGAACATAGGGCTGAGGGAACATAGGGTCTATTTTGGAATTGAGGGAACATAGGGCTGGGGGAAACATAGGGTTGAGGGAACATAGGGTATAATAAATTGTTAGGGAGTGAGGGAACATAGGGCTGAGGGAACATAGGGCTGAGGGAACATAGGGTTGAGGGAACATAGGGTTGAGGGAGCTTGAGCATGACTCCGTTTGGGGTCACAATCATCAGTGTATTTGGATTCATGTCAATTTGTGTTTTCAGATAGCCTAGGTATTTAGCCACTTGAACTGTCAATACTTAATATTCTTTTTCCCCTCTACACCAAAGGTCTGCCGAAAATAGCAGATCTACAAGCTCACAACGCCTCGCAGCGCGAGGCGTTGTGAGCTTGTAGATCTGCTATTTTTAGCAAAGGTTTTCAGAATATGGACGCTAGGATCCAAGTGGTTAATATAAAAAAGGTGTGTGTGCGTGCGTGCGTGCGTGCGTGCGTGCGTGCGTGCGTGCGTGCGTGCGTGCGTGCGTGCGTGTGCACGTGGATAGAGGGTTGTAACTCGCTGGGAGCTTCGGCAGTAAAAGTAATAATTGATGAAGGTTTCTATTTGATGTTTTATAATTTAATCAGAAAGAGAGAGAGGGGGAAACTGGAGGGGACGTTCTGTGCTTGAATGAAGAAACCTCGTATCGCTAGATTTCAGCTAGCTTTACTTCTTTATGGGTCTTCAACAGGGGGTCCGGGACCCCTAGGGGGTCCTCGGAGATACAGCCGGGGCGGGTGCCGCCAAGTGTTATACCATTCTGTCAAGATGGGGAGAATATAATTATAATACCTTGTTAAAGTGACAATTTTGGTAAAACTTGCACTCTGCAGTTTTTAGGTTGCATGACGGCAGCGGTGAAGAGGCATGGTATGATTTTTTTCTTTTCTTTTTTTCTTTTTTTTTTTTGTAAGTGTGTGTACAGGGGTGGAAAATGTACTCTTTTAAAAGAATATTTACCATGGTGAAAGCAATGCGTTCTTTTCCATGCCATACCTGAAATCCGTGCTGTTACGTTACGTTACGTTACGTTACGTTACGTTACGTTACGTTACGTTACGTTACGTTACGTTACGTTACGTTACGTTACGTTACATTACGTTACGCCACATCTCCAGTATTCACTCCATTATGCTTAGTTCAGTGTGGTGTATATAGCAATAGCACAGTATGTACACACATGTAATAGCACAGTGAGCTTGGAGGTCGGCTAGTTTCAATATTTTCAGCAAAAGGCCCTTTTAGAAATGTCAGCCCATGCCTCTCTAACATTCTCTGCGCGGCCCTGGTGCAGTGTTATTTGACTAGGGGTATATCTCTATACTTCCTGGTGCAGTGTTATTTGACTAGGGGTATATCTCTATACTTCCCTGGTGCAGTGTTATTTGACTAGGGGTATATCTCTATACTTCCCTGGTGCAGTGTTATTTGACTAGGGGTATATCTCTATACTTCCCTGGTGCAGTGTTATTTGACTAGGGGTATATCTCTATACTTCCTGGTGCAGTGTTATTTGACTAGGGGTATATCTCTATACTTCCCTGGTGCAGTGTTATTTGACTAGGGGTATAGAGGGTATGCGCGTGACATCATCATCATACCCGAAGTTATGCGGGAATGCCTACCGAGTGGCAAAAAACTACTTTCTGGCCTTGACAGCCCATACATCCAAACAGAAAAGTCCTATCTGATTGCATAAACAACGTTAAACGATGTTAAAGTCACTTTGTCACTCACTTTGCCACTCGATTTGCCACTCGATATGCCATTCACTTTATGCATGTGCATACCCTCTATATCTCTATACTTCCTGGTGCAGTGTTATTTGACTAGGGGTATATCTCTATACTTCCCTGGTGCAGTGTTATTTGACTAGGGGTATATCTCTATACTTCCCTGGTGCAGTGTTATTTGACTAGGGGTATATCTCTATACTTCCCTGGTGCAGTGTTATTTGACTAGGGGTATATCTCTATACTTCCCTGGTGCAGTGTTATTTGACTAGGGGTATATCTCTATACTTCCCTGGTGCAGTGTTATTTGACTAGGGGTATATCTCTATACTTCCCTGGTGCAGTGTTATTTGACTAGGGGTATATCTCTATACTTCCCTGGTGCAGTGTTATTTGACTAGGGGTATATCTCTATACTTCCCTGGTGCAGTGTTATTTGACTAGGGGTATATCTCTATACTTCCTGGTGCAGTGTTATTTGACTAGGGGTATATCTCTATACTTCCGCTCAAGGCACCAGGCTTGTGTTAATCCAGGGGTCCTCAACCTTTTCAGGCCGCGACACCCAAAATAATCAAATTTTAACTGGGGACCCCCCCCCAACACCCTGAAGAGCACTAAGAGTTGAGGCATTACATTTTTTTTACAACATGTTCTAGGCGTTGTGAGCATGTAGATCTGCTATTTTCACAATGTCTGCCTCTAATATTTGACAATTTGACCAATGTTTAATTTGTCATTTTAGACGTATTAAAAAGTCCTTAAATTTAAATGTGCAGATACCCTCTATAGTCTATACACTTAAAGGGATATTCCACTTTCAAAAACACTTTTTGTCATTGTATGGTCTAATCAGGCTTGTATAAACACCCTGAACAGTAGTGATGCGCAGGCCGACCCGGTGCCCCCACCCGCCCGCCAACCCGCCCGCGTGCGGGTGGGTGGGTCAAGGTTTGAGACTCAATATTGGCGGGCGGCGGGCGGGCGGGTTATCACCACTCTCATGTGCAAAAAATAAATAAGAATAATCACCTGTTCTTATTTGCCTTTTATTCTTAATAAGAGTAGTCCTATAAGAATAAGAATATAACGTTTGAATACGAGCATGAGCGAGCGAGCATGTTTTAAAATGCGCCAGAGAGGAGCGAGGTTTCTCCTCCGCTCCTTAAGGAGCGAGGACCGTCCCAATTCCGCTCCTGTTGGGCCCGCGAACCGCATTTTGCCAACATTTGACACAACGTGAGCACAGCAGAAGAATACACAAACAATTCAGCAGGATTTCACTTACCGTATGTGTCTCTGTCATCCACACAAGTCCGTTTATAGCTAAATACTTTGTGTCGGGTAAGTTATATAACCAGCCAGTCAACGGATACGATTTGAAACACAACTTTCGCAAGTGAGACAGATTTTTTGACTGAATGAACCAACCACGCTCGCCTCGAGGGCAAAATCTCGATATTCCGACGGCCTGAAAGTCCAACGGCACGGAGATCCGAATCCGATGTCTCAGAGAGAGAGAGAGCCCCCCCCCCCCCCCCCCTCATGCGCAGATCGAGGTTGGCATGATTAAAACAATTCATTAATTAGCCTAAAAGCCAGCAAATAAATAGCCAGATCTGAGCACATATCAATATATAAGGCCAAATCTAATTAAAAAAGTATAAAAGCTATTTGAGATGTTTATAGATTAGAATCTTTACACACCTGCTCCCAAATAATTAATTATATAATTCCAGTTCACTGCGCATATATTATGTAGGTCATTTCAATTAAGCTCTCGCACTCAATTGTGTCAGCGCTCGTCTGAAAAGAGTCAAGCAGCTCCCGCCTCCCTTAGTTTAAACTAGGTTATAAAATGACATATAGGCTATATAGAATAGATTTTCAGCCAAGAAGTGAATGAAAACGTAGGCCAGTGCTTTCTTATTGTCCATTGATCGATATATTATTATTAAACAACAACACCTTCTTATTCCCATATGAGATACAATAATCCATCACACAGAAATAAGACAGGAGAGTGATCAGAGTGAGAATGGTATGTTTACTATGGAGAGAGAGTATTCAAGACAGGTACAGTACAGAATAATCAATGGTTCGTGCTCTCTCTGACAAATTATGTTTTGACATGAGTATAAGTATGGTCATTTCATCAGTCAATGGATGACGTTTCAACACAAGACAAAGAGTCCACATACAGGGTTCCTGGGAGGAGAGATGTCCTTGCTCGTGTCTGGATGACACTGAGCCTTATAAACCAAAACAATTCTCATTGTTTTCGGTACAGGCTCCAGGCAGTTGATAAGGTCTGATTTCAACCAGACGGAGACCTTGTGTTGTACTGTACATGACATTTTATGACACAGTCACTGTGCCTTCAACTTCAGGTGGTCATCAATATGTATTGATAAAAAGATGATATGAACCATAACAAAATACCTATCATCCATGCTGGATTATTATTTCTTCAAATTGACTGCATCCATCCTGGATCACACAATAAGAGGTAACACCCAGGTCTTTATTATCCATCATGCTTTCAAATCAAACAAAGTTATCACTCATAGGCCTATGTGTGATGATGTGTGAGACCAAGTTTAACATCTTAAACATCACATGCTGCGCATCCAAAGTCAGCCGCCTCTCCTCCTCTTTCTCTCCTCCTCCTGTGTGTCTCCGCTCTCATATAGGCTACTAAATTGAACAGCCTTTCGGACTTTAAGTCACTCGGACTTTACATTGGAAAATCACCATGCGCCCACCTCGAGTCGCTCCCATGATCCCATCTCTCCAATCTGGTGAATCAATAACCAACAGAATGTAATATTGTCCGTCTTTTGCTGTCTGCGCTGTATAAATATGATTGACATAAAACCTGAAACGCCATTCTTACCCCGACGATGCCCCAGAGAGAATGAACGTCTTTGAATGAATGTCTTTTAGGCTAAACCCCAATTTGAACAACACGTTTGTTTATTTAGCCCATGACAATATTGTGCTACTGTAAACCTTTCTGTAAAGCGACGTTGGGTACTTAGAAGAGCCGTATACAGATGAGCTATTCTGGAGATGATAGGCTATACCATCTTTTTTTTAAATGCGGGTTGCGGGGCGGGCGGATTCGTTGATTTGTATATTGTTCTGCGGGGCGGGCGCGGGCGGGTTATGTTTCGTGCGGGCTGTGGGTCGTGCGGGTTATGAAAAAAACCTGACCCGCGCATCACTACTGAACAGTTTTAAATGTTCTTCATTCAGTATTTAGATATTTGATGTAAATGTTACCAGGCCCAACACGCCCATGCCTCTCCCCACACACACTCATTGTAACTTCAAACTCCATTTTAACCATGATAGATTCATTAAAAACACCCATTATTTTTTCTGGTGACTCATAATACCCTCCTAGTACGTGAGCAGGCCGTGTTTTTTCCATAACGTTTTTCATGTATTTTTTATATATTTTTATTGTATTTAATTTTTTCCATTTTCACAAAGAATTATTAAAAATACATGAAAAACGTTATGGAAAAAACACGGCCTGCTCACGTATTAGGAGGGTAGTATGAGTCACCAGAAAAAATAATGGGTATTTTTAATGAATCTATCATGGTTAAAATGGAGTTTGAAGTTACAATGAGTGTGTGTGGGGAGAGGCCCTGGGCCTGGAGGGCCTGATAACTTTTACATCAAATATCTAAATACTGAATGAAGAAAACTAAAAACTGTTCAGGGTGTTCATACAAGCCTGATTAGACCATACAATGACAAAAAGTTTTTTGAAAGTGTAATATCCCTTTAAAAGTTATGTTGGTTTGTTTACTGTTGAGTGAGAAAACAATGTTTCACATTAAGTTAATCATCTGGGGACCCCTCCTGGGGATCCTGACCCACAAGTTGAGAACCACTGTGTTAAACCACCACTGCTGTTTGGAGGAGAAGTGAATCTTTTCTCCCCTCATGTTCTTCTTCTCAGGAACCCTTGTGTCCCCCCCCCCCCCCCCCCGAGAGAGAGAGAGATGAAGCAGGAACCCCTTAGTCGAGAGAGAGATGAAGCAGGGACCCCTTAGCTGAGAGAGAGATGAAGCAGGGACCCCTTAGTTGAGAGAGAGATGAAGCAGGGACCCCTTAGTTGAGAGAGAGATGAAGCAGGGACCCCTTAGCTGAGAGAGAGATGAAGCAGGGACCCCCACAACCTGTTCATAGATCCCATATTCATCGTTTGACAACACAATCATCAGTGTATTTTGGATTCATGTCAATTTGTGTTTTCAGATAGCCTAGGTATTTAGCCACTTGAACTGTCAATACTTAATATTCTTTTTCCCCTCTACACCAAAGGTCTGCCGAAAATAGCAGATCTACAAGCTCTACAAGCCGCCAGCAACAAAGGGTTAATGTTTTTTGTCCAGATCACATGGCACCGCTGCTTTGACTGTGATTGGCTGGGGGAGGCTGGGTCTTTCCTGCAATGAGAGCCCTTGTGTAACCGATCTGGTCTCACGATTGGTCCAGCATGGGTCACATGACACAGTCTAAGATGGCCACTAGCACTACACAGAGTGAAGAACATGAAAACATATATTTTTCTGCCATGTTTTGGCTGTAAAAGTCTGTTTTTTAGAAAATGGAGATTTCTTTTTGGGGATATAATGGATTCTCTATGGCCAGGCTTCACTTCACATGCACGCACAACGTGCATTGTAATCGAATCGCAGACTTTTACCGATTCACACGGGACCGGAGCAACGTCCTGTAAGTAATTAATGTAAAATCATTAATTATGATAAAATTACAACTCGGTCAACTCGGGCGGTGGCATGAGTAGACACCGGGCCCAGCTCGTGCAACTCGGGCCGGGGCGGTCTTTGTGTTAAAGAGGCGGAGCCATAGTTTTGTATTTTTTCTGGTTTTCATGTGTCTAGGAGGTTGACAGTACTTCATTAGACCCCCTGGTGTGGTTGTTATGAGCAATTATGTATTGCCTTTCTATTTGGGTTTTAGCTGTAGGCTGCCACCTTGTGGGGTCAAATGTGCTGGTCCAAAAACACAGATATGATGAGATCACAGTATCAACTCCTCCCCTAATTACCATTCACCCAACACTGTGGGGTGTGGCTATATCAGCTGGGTCACCACCCACAATGACATCCATGCATACTTAATGAACTGGGGGTGTGGCCAAATAAAAACATAATTTTAACTCTTTCTGTACACTTTTTTGGAAAAAAATCTTCCTCCTAGTATAATCATAATACCTGATAATCATGTTTTAGAGGGGGGAAATCATGGCACCACCTCTTTAAGTACTGTTTGTTTGTGAGAGCAGCTCAGGAACCATGACTGGGAGAAGAACGTTGTTTGTACGGTCGAAAACTTACTTTTTGAAGTCTCTTGCTTAGAGCTGTGTGTGTGTGTGTGTGTGTGTGTGTGTGTGTGTGTGTGTGTGTGTGTGTGTGTGTGTGTGTGTGTGTGTGTGTGTGTGTGTGTGTGTGTGTGTGTGTGTGTGTGTGTGTGTGTGTGTGTGTGTGTGTGTGTGTGTGTGTGTATACATCAGGCTTCTTCAGTGGAGATTTAACAGCAGCAGTTTGATTTGCATTCTCGTACAACTACAGAGTTTCTCTTGAAGCCTGGAGAACCAGGCTGATCTGCCCGTGCCAGGCCCTGTAGCTTACCTGCTGTGCTGGCTTTGAACCACTGAATGTCTATGGCTTGATCCGTAGAGCTACAGTATACAGTATGCACAGATGCTTCTTAAATACATTTCAATATTGTGTGAAAGTTCATGTTCTTCCGTAATATAATTTGAAAAGTAAAGCTTTCATAATATTCTGCTCGTTTTTCCTTCTACGCCAAACCTCTTTGCTCACAACGCCTCACATTGCGAGGCGTTGTGAGCTTGTAGATCTGCTATTTTCGACTAAAGTTCTCAGAATATGAACACGAGGTTTCAAGTGGTTAATATAAAAAAAGAAGATAAAATGTTTCTTTCACTTAAAGATTTTTAGGACCCCCTAGGGGCCCAGGACCCCCTGTTGAATATTATTTGTCTGTCTTTGATGAACTGAGCACAAAGTGTGTCTTTGCAAACTGTTATAAGTATTCAATCAATCAAACTAAAATATCCTGATAAGTGCATGGCTTTGTTGGCTCTGGGATTGATTGATTGATTGATTGATTGATTGATTGGTTGATTGATTGATTGATTGATTGATTGAATACTTTATTAGCAGTTCACAACAATCATAAGGTATAATACTATACACACAACTGGGTTCTAGTCTGAACGTTAGCTGTGTTGCATTTGTAGTTATTTTACTGTAATTTAACAACATAATAACCAGCACAGATAGACAAAGAGACATTCATGGATTTAGGGGATTTAGGGGGTCCTCGACCTCTTCAGGCCGAGGACCCCCAGAATAGATCTGAGGCCGTGAGGCGTCCTGTGCTTGTAGATCTTGATTGATTGATTGATTGAAGACTTTATTGTCAGTTTGCATAGGAAAAGGTACAGTTTCATGACGGTACAGTTCACTGGTACAAGGTCTTAAAGGAGATCCATGAAAAGACTAAGCTTATTTCCACAGGAAACCATTAAAGTATCTCATATAACATTGAATGACAGACGAATAGAACACAGTAGTAGATATGTAAATAAAAATAGGGGGGCAGGGGAGGGTAGGGTTGGGCTAGGTTAGTTTTTTTTACCAGTTGCGAACGGCTGCTGCCTGTAAGTGGTTTTTCAGGGCAATTTTAAAGGATGCTAGTGATCCACACTCCTTAGTATCTTAGTGGTGTAGTGTATCTTGTAGACCAGTATTTTGACAGGTACTTGGGTATCATAGTGGTGTAGTGTATCTTGTACACCAGGCCCATTGCAAGTTGCTGTACTCTGTCATCTACTCTGAGCCACCCCACTCTTAACTGGTGAGTAGCGGTGAGGTGAGTCTGATAGGGAAGGTTAAGCAGGACCCTTTTTGCTTTGCTTTTTTCCCAGCTTTTCACTCTCTCTGCATCCTGTATGTTGATCTATTATCTAGGCCTCTATGGTCTCTGATGCAAATGCATGCATGGGGGGATCGCTGTGTTTGTGCGCAACACTTGTGTTATTCTCGACCCTATAGGGGCATGCAGCGTTGTTTTGCCTGTGTGTGTGCGTGCGTGTGCACTTGTGCATGTGTGTGCAAGTGTGTGTGTATGTGTGTCAAAGAGAGAGAGAGGGAGAGAGAGGGGGAGGCGGGGAATAGAGACATCCACATACTGTATGTGTGTTATGGCATGCGGTGTGTGTGTGCGCGCACGTGCGCTATTATACCGTGTTGGCTCACATCTGACACTGAGAGAGAGAGAGAGAGAGAGAGAGAGAGAGAGAGAGAGAGAGAGAGAGAGAGAGAGAGAGAGAGAGAGAGAGAGAGAGAGAGAGAGAGAGAGAGAGAGACATGGTGTTGTAGTACCCGACTCGGCCAGGTGGGGGTGCTGGAGCTCTGTGGCAGCGTTGGCTGCTGTTGCTTATGGGAATGTGCTTCTTATTATTCAACTGTCAAACACAACCCAGAGAACCTCTCCTCTCCTCTCCTCTCCTCTCCTCTCCTCTCCTCTCCTCTCCTCTGTAATGTAATCTCTTACGTGTGAGATGCCGCTGCATCCATCTACGATGTCGTTTGAGGGTGCAGCGCGTTGGGGTGGGGTGGGGGGAGGTGTTTTTGGTGAGGGGAGGGGAGGGGAGGGGGGCTTAGGAGCATCTTTCTGCATTCACAGAAAGTGTCTTGTATTTCTGTGTAGTACAGTGGTTCTCAACCTGTGTGTCGGGACCTCCAGGTGGGTCCTCAAATGATTATGTGGGGGTCCCCAGATGATTAGCTTAATGTGGCGTCCCCAGATGATTAGCTTAATGTGGGGTCCCCAGATGATTAGCTTAATGTGGGGTCCCCAGATGATTAGCTTAATGTGCAACATTGTTTTCTCTCTCAACAGTAAACAAACCAACATAAAGTTTAAGTGTATAGAGGGTATCTGCACATTTCTAAAGTGACAATTTAAGGACTTTTTAACACCTCTAAAATGACAAATTAAACATTGGCCAAATTAAACATTGTCAAATATTAGCGGCATAGATTTTGAAAATAGCCGATCTACAAGCACACAACGCCAGTGACGTCAATACGTGCGCGTCCCGCGTCTCTGACGCATTCACGTTGCCTAGAGACGCATTCACGTCATTGTTCTGGGGTCCCACGGACGCATCGCCTCCATGGACCATTGGTGTCCACGTTAAAATAATTTACCACGTCGCGAAAAAAATTATATTTTAAAAAGTCCACAGACGCCACCATTGTTCATGGGTGAAGGCATGCTACTTGACCCTACGTTAACACAAATGAAATCCGCGTAGAAAGTCTTAAAACAGACGATAGAACTAAGACTGTGTGTGTTTTGAATCCACGACGCCATTTTGTGCGACTGCGCTTGGTCACAGAATTCAATGGGTGCCTGAGTTTTAGCGTAGCACCGGGCCGCTCTCTGACCATAGTGGCACAGCGTGTTAGGTGATACACCGAAAAGGGTTCCCCCACAGAACGTGTAGCACGGCGCAGAAACGTGACGTCACGTCTCTACACTGCAGCTCACTGCTCAGACAGCGACCCGCCTCCTTTCCCCTTCATTCAATAACAACTGGATATGCAGTACACGCGCTATTGTTTATAGATGTGGTGGACATTGGACAACGTGTTAGAAGCCACACAGGTCTTCATTGCGTCTTTACAACAATAGCGACGATTAACGTTGTGGTGAACATGGTCAAATAACCTTTATTGGCTCAACTACAACACGGAGGAAGCAAGCTAGCCTAGCATGTATGCTATCTGAGACAGTCTATGTATGTAGCCTAGGCTGTCTAACTGTTTGATTGATTATAGCGTTTTCGTGGCAGCGCCGTCCATTTGGTGGTCCGCCGGGGCAGCGTACCACCGCGGCCGCCTGTGCCTTGCCCTCCCGCATCCATAGAGGGGTGGCACGTCCCTCTAGGATCAACCGTTCAAAACAAAAGTAGCCGATCTACAAGCAACCCAATCCACTGTTTTTGACCCAGTCCACTGGTTCTCTGTACAGCAGAGCAAACATAAGCACGGCAGAGAGCATTTCCCCCATTCCATAGAAGCAGTAACAGTACAAACAGGAGACATCATCTCACTGAGAAGATCCATATATTATCGATGTATATAAAATAACAGGTGGCTGTTGATTATGAAGACTCGGTAAAAGCTTCTATCTGCGCCCCCAAGTGGTCAACATCCGATATTACCGGTTCGGTATAAAAAAAATCAAACCGTCACATGACTATTTGGAAGTATTAAAATTGTAAGATTTGGAATTGTGGTTCATTTCTTTCAGACACATTTCTACGTAACATGAACATAACCATATAATAACCAATTCAAGTTAAATGCTGCACTTTGTCAAAAATGACATGACGCGTTGAATTTTTGTGGGACCCATAAAATATCCCTGGGACTCATCCGAAAGACCCTTCGTGGGTCCTGGGGACTCATTACATTAAAAACCTATTAACATCACTGCAACGCCTCGCAACGCGAGGCGTTGTGTGCTTGTAGATCTGCTGTTTTCACTAGTGTAGTACATTTTATAGATAATAAATACAAAACGAACGGTTTTCGACATACAAGGTTTCCACCCGACAACGACGATATGCTATAAATATAAGGTGCTGGGAGTGAAAATTATAATGTAGGGGTGATTAAATTATAATGTAGGGGTGCCTCGGATTAAAACAATATTTATGGGGTGACCTGAGACAAAATAGGTTTGGGAACCCCTGCTCTAGTAACGGCTTCTTTCACCTCATGAGAGTGAGGTGCGTTCAGTCGGTGGTCGTTCGGGGGTCGTTGAACTTTGCGGTGGAAAAGTGAGACCCAATATAAATTTCCCCCGCCGTAAATTGACAGAACGGCGACAGAGCCGTCTAGGAGACAGCAGGTCCATTCCATCCTGGCGACAGGACCCTAACTGCCCCGCGGAAAGGCACAAACCGTTTAAGCAAAAAGGTGCACGATCTGATCCCTCAAATGAGAACGGAGAGGCGGTGTGGAGTGTAAGTGGACCGGGGGGGGGAGGTTTAAAAGTTAAGGTGGAACGCAGCACATTGTGGAATTACCCCTCTTGTCCCGCGGGCCGCAGAACCCTCAGGGCTAGCGGTCCCCCTCAGCTCTGATGTGTCACTTAGCAGTTAGCAGAGAGGAGCCCGGAGAGAAGGCTGGTTTGGAGGATGTCTCATTTCAAATTGATATGAAAATGGTATAAATCTGAAGTGGTTTGGTGATAATAATCTAAATCTACAAAGTAACTTAAGTATCCTAATAATTGTAGAGTAAAGCAATATTTGACTCTTGAGATGTAGTCTAGTGGAGTAAAAGTAAAAGTATATACAATTCCAGATACTCCAGCGTAGCTAAAGTCACCTCAACATTGTA
>NC_137831.1:2055433-2065433 GCF_963921795.1 Nannobrachium achirus
TGTTAAAATGTTTCCATTTGCTTCATTCTATTGTTTTATCGCGTTTACCGTGCTAAAATGTGGGGCATGCGTACGCATGAGGGCATGCGTACAAGTGGCTAAATATGTCTTTTTAGACACAATAAGCCAGCAGAAAAATAGCCAAATAGAAAATAGCCAAATTATAAGTCCACAACAAGTCTCTTGCAAGCTGCTATTTTCTCAACTTTTGAGTGACAGCCTTGTATAATGAAAAAGTCGGCAAAATGCAGATATGAGGTTTCGTCTCCGACATGTTTTTATGCTCCTCTGCGACCACAGAGTTCAGTCATTCATCAGAGACACAAATAACATTGAGATGCAGCATCGTTAAACCCAGGGGCGTCAATTGGGTATGGCAGGGGGTATGCAGCTGCCATACCGTCCAGGTACATTTTCATTTAAAAGAAAAAGGTAGAAGTTAAATTGTTTTCCACCTGAAACCTCACTGGCCTTAAAGATTCTTCTGTGATTAACATGTAAAAATCAAACCTCGGTTCGAAGTGGAGTGGTGAATCTGAGCAGCGTGCGTGCGTACGTGCGTGCGTGCGTGCGTGTATGTGTGTGTGTGTGTGTTGAGTGTGCCTGGCCTGCACAAAACAGCGCCCCTCCTTTAACTAGTGTGTTGTGTGTGGCCACTCAAGGTATTGCCAGGCTACGGACACGGCCAGCCAGCCAGCCAGCCACCCACCCACCCAGGGACATACCCACGGATATACCTGTCTATTGGGAGTGCTTTCACCACTCCAAAAATATATATATTTTTGCACTACACCCATGCTAAACGCCTAGCTCTTTCAGTGTTTAATGTGACATAGCAAAGCATAAATGCAAACATGTACCATATATATCATATGAATTTTTGGAATTGAGACAAAGTCAATGTATGATGATGATTTGTTAAGTTAAAATTTATGTTAGTGTTGTTTTTTAAACCAAATATCCCCCAGGGTCAAAATGACCCGAACAGAACGAAGGTGTAGTGAATCTGAACAGAACTTAAGGGTTAAACCACCTCACTCCTCTTATCTGAGAGCAGCAGCGCGCCGTGATTTATGACTCACAATTATGGCCGTCACGTTTAGCGGTCCTCCGCGTTCGCACGCGTCAATTCATCAGCCGGGGAGACGCGCCATGCTAATGACAATAACGTACACACAGCCTCAAGTAATGACATTTAAACATCTTGACGTTTACACACAGCCTTAAGCAGGCTACTTATGAAGCCTACTGTATGCAATATGCTGCGTGTCTGCATGATGGGGTCCACCCTATGTTCCCCAGGTTCTATGTTCCCCACTTATCCCCCCAAAAAGGTTCTATGTTCCCCAGGTTCTATGTTCCCCACTTATCCCCCCAAAAAGGTTCTATGTTCCCAGGTTCTATGTTCCCCACTTATCCCCCCAAAAAGGTTCTATGTTCCCCAGGTTCTATGTTCCCCACTTATCCCCCCAAAAAGGTTCTATGTTCCCCACCCACCCTCCCCACAAAAAGGTTCTATATTCCCCAGGTTCTATGTTCCCCACCCACCCTCCCCACAAAAAGGTTCTATATTCCCCAGGTTCTATGTTCCCCACTTATCCCCCCAAAAAGGTTCTATATTCCCCAGGTTCTATGTTCCCCACTTATCCCCCCAAAAAGGTTCTATATTCCCCAGGTTCTATGTTCCCCACTTATCCCCCCAAAAAGGTTCTATATTCCCCAGGTTCCATGTTCCCCACCCACCCTCCCCACAAAAAGGTTCTATATTCCTGAGCTTGTAGATCTGCTATTTTTCACTGGTTAAAGCATACAATAATTCTAGGCCTAAAGCGGTTAAACATCTTGACGTTTACACGCAGCCTTAAGCAGGCTACCTATGAAGCCTGTATGCAACATGCTGTGCGTCAAACAGGGAGATAAATAATTGCGTGTCTGAATGATCACAACGCATGATGTAAGTAGACTTGCTTGGACCAATAGGAAGCAGCGGTTTGTGCTGTGTGTGTGTGTGTGCGTGCGTGCGTGCGTGCACGGGGTAACATTTAGATCAGGGGTCTTCAACGTTTTCAGGCCAAGGACCCCTTAGTTGAGAGAGAGATGAAGCAGGGACCCCCACAACCTGTTCATAGATTCCATATACAGTTTACAGTTTAGGCATTTAGCAGACGCTTTTAATCCAAAGCGACTTACAATAAGCAGATAACATCACAATACTAAACAAGATAATATGTCAGTACATCATCAACAATATAACAAATGCAAATGGATATCTATCTAGAAAAAACACAATGTAATCAAAGTTCTAAGAACCTAAAAAACAAAAACAAATGCTAAGTATATAAGTACATGTAGTTTCATTGTTTGACAGCACAATCATCAGTGTATTTTGGATTCATGTCAATTTGTGTTTTCAGATATTTAACCACTTGAACTGTCAATACTTGTACTTGTACACTGTACAATCTCTCTTTTTTTTTTATACTTCTCTGTAACTTTGTAAGTAACTTTAAACTGCTGTGCTGCCTCCGGGCGACTGATCTTCCCCCTGGGGATAATAAAGGTATCTTTCTATCTATACTTGGTTGCGGGCGGCGATGTCACTTACCGAAGATAAGCACCTCCAATGTACAACAAGGGTTGTTTTCACCCAGAGTCTTCACAGCTGAATAGTGATACCAGGGGGGAAAGAGGAGCGACCGAGCTCTCAAAAAGTTAAAAGAGGAGGAGGGTACTTTATTACATTAGGAATTAACTGTTTTACTGCTACGGTCGTTCCCGTTCGCCCCAATAAACCCTTTTGCAAATCCCGCCCCATTCTGCCCTGTTACTATGATGGGACATTAACCCTGGGCAGATTGTTTTTATAGTGGAAGTGGATGGTTTTTTTTTTTCACTTCATAGCCTCATTACAGCTATATAAAGACCTAAGGAAAAACACCTAGGTGATATTAATAAAAAGGGAAGACAAAGGTACAGTAGTTACATTGCAAAACAGGGGATTTA
Organism: Nannobrachium achirus; assembly: GCF_963921795.1. Classification (NCBI taxonomy): domain Eukaryota; kingdom Metazoa; phylum Chordata; class Actinopteri; order Myctophiformes; family Myctophidae; genus Nannobrachium; species Nannobrachium achirus. Next base: position 2,058,437 of record NC_137831.1, read on the forward strand.
CCCGAAAATATATGTTTTAATTTGTTTAATCCCAGTGGGACAGAATCCTCTTTGCAGATTCTTTTATAGTGGTAGTGGATGCGATTTTTTTTCCCTTCATAGCCTCATTACAGCTATATAAAGTACCACAAAAAACACATCTACGTGATATTAATAAAAAGGGAAGAAAAAGGTACAGTAATTACATAGCAAAACAGTAGTTTTCCCCCGAAAAATAAATGTTTTAATTAGTTTAATCCTCTGGATCAGAGATAGAAAGAGAAGCGCATTGCATCTTGGGTACTAGGAAGAGGACAGAGAGAATGTTTCTCCTCACATAATAGGCTGGCTTTTCGTAATTCTGCCCATTTAAATTATATGTACCCAATCGTGACTCTTAGACCATTGATAAGGTACATGTGAACTAGTTTGTTGAAGCTTATTCGTTATGATGAGCGAGATCGCTTGACGCTTGCCGTCGCTATCACCGTACCGGCCGATCTCCGTGTCGCGCACTGCGGACAGTTTTTGAAAGGCTGAAGCAACATTCTCCACTGCACAAACTCCACCCCCGATAGCAAAAAGTGAATGTTTTTTTCTGGTTGGCCAGTCAGGGAGTCTCGGGGACCAATCAGAAGGCTGACAAACGGTCTATTCTCTGTGTAACGCCGCGCCAATACGGCCGTTCGTTCGTTTACCTTGTTGATGTCCGTAAGCTGATGAGGGGTCGCGCTGCCGTGTACTGTAATCACATTGCCCGCAGTGATGGTCTTAAAAATCCCTTATGCGTTAACATCAACGGAGACCAATTCTTTTCCGTGTTGATTTCTCTGGCCCTGAGGCTCTGTGGCCAGAGACTGGTCTCAATGGATGGCAACACATAACGGCCAAATTCACATTAATTCTTGCATGACGCCGCCCTCTGCTGCCTGGTCTGCCAAAGTGCATGTTGCACAATCAAAAATAATAATAATAATAATAAATAAATAAATAAATGTCTATCTATCTACTATAACGTCGCAAAGGTAAGACGCTTTTTGCTGGCACCAGACCCAATAAATAAATAAAACATCTGGCAGTAATAGAGTTAATAATAAAAGCCAACATGTTTCAACCAACGCAGGGTCTTCATCACTATATTATAGTGATACCAGGGTCTTCATCATAGTAAGGGGAACATAAGAAAATCTGCAAAGTAAATCGTTACCAAGAAATGTCTTCACCAATGTGTTTCTAAAGGTGTGTAATAATATGTGCTAAAAGGTTGAAATTCAACTCCCGGGGGAAACCTCCTAAAACAATTATTTGTGTTCGTGTCCCATTAACTTTAGTGAAAAAATACGAAAATAAATCTGCTTTAAGTAGCATGTGAGGGGTCAAACTAGGGGTTTGTCATCCATTGCAAGCATTTGTTTTGCACAAAAAACATTCCGTGGGCTACAAATGGCCCCATGCACAAAACGGTGAAAATTGATGATTCATCACTAAAACATCGTTTTTTTCCATCACATGTTTTAAGAGAAACGGTGTCCTAAACATAAAGTGATGAAGGTCTAAACCGACCAAAATGTTGTAATTTAATTCCAATTCAAAAAATTTTTATTGCATTTTTTGAAGACGGTATTTTTGAGGGAGGGTGAATGCCAAAGTGCAGCCGGCTCCGGGCCGCGACGTTTTCGGCCGGCCGCGACTAATATTGACTAATATCAACTAATATTGACTAATATCGACTAATATTGACTAATATTGACTAATATTGACTAATATTGACTAATATCGGCCGGTTCAGTGCGATAATTGGACCCTCGTTTTGTCCTCTGCTAGCACATTTGTCGGTGTGTACCTTTCTACAACACTTTACACTAACGGGGGTTGCCTGTCACCCCCCACAAGTCAACGTGTGTGTGTGTGTGTGGGGGGGGGGGGGGTTCCTTGACGTGATAATGTCAGATAATCACTGCTCTAGTCTTTCTATTCATCACCCTCCTCCATTCATGTCTCTCCTATGACACACAGAGAACACAATATGACTGCTCTAGTCTTTCTATTCATCACCCTCCTCCATTCATGTCTCTCCTATGACACACAGAGAACACAATATGACCGCCTCTCTGCCTCTCACACTGATCACCCTCCTCCATTCATGTGTCTCCTATGATACACAGAGAATACAATATGACCGCCTCTCTGCCTCTCACAGTGAAATCTCACACCAGGGTACAGCAGGCCTTACATACGAGTGCTTCTGTTATGATGATTATTACACTGATGTTCTACGCTATCTCACATCCTTTAAAACGCTCAGACGATGAGCGGGAGAGCAAGAAGAGATAGCGCTGCAGGGGGGGGGGGGGGGGGGTTTAAAGTTCGCTGACTGGTGAAATCAGGGTAATTAAAAAAGGGGGAGGGGGGATGCATGGGGATGGGGCCATGGGGGGAAAGTGGCTAATTTGCATAGATTAGCGCTTCGATCATCGCTCACCGGGATTTGTTCGAGGTGGTAAAGGAAAAACTTCCGCGGCAGCGTTTCTTGACAAGGCCCCAAAATCAAAGAGCGTCCAGCGATGGGTAAAACATCGATAACAGTTTATAGAGAGCGCGTCGTTCAGCCCTTCCCCCGCGGTGCGCGCTAACGCTAATTAGCATTGCGGCGGCGTGTCACACTCACACACCGAGGAGGCTCCGTCAATATGGTTGTGGTGTGTGTGTGTGTGTGTGTGTGTGTGTGTGTGTGTGTGTGTGTGTGTGTGTGTGTGTGTGTGTGTGTGTGTGTGTGTGTGTGTGTGTGTGTGTGTGTGTGTGTGTGTGTGTGTGTGTGTGTGTGTGCGTGCATGTGTGATGCATCTGATAATGTGTGAATTACATGCTGCCCTATCGGTATCTTCAGGGATCTCCCAGGTTTTGTTCAGTCCAGGGACCCCTTAGCTGATGAGAGATGGAGCAGGGACCCCTTAGCTGATGACAGATGGAGCAGGGACCCCTTAGCATTTTGCATCATCATGTTGCAAAATGCATCACTAGTACATGCTGAAATACTAAAATATCTCAAAACACATATTGAACACAAAAAATAATAATAAGGATTGTGTTGATTGTGTCCCAAACAACAATAAAATAAGATCTGGTTGTCCCAGAGGTGAACTGTATAGACTATAGATACAGTATATTTCTATACTCGCGAGAGGGCACCAACTCAAGCTACAGACATTTATACAGATACCCTCAGTCTCACAAAAAATCTGCTTTAAGTGAGATGTGAGGGGTCAAACTAGGGGTTTTTAATTATTCTGAATCCATTGCAAGCATTTGTTTTGCATGAAAAACATTCCTTGGGCAGGAAATTGCCCCACAAAACGATGGTTTAGTGATGAGTCATCAATTTTCACAATCTTTTGGGGTCCGTTTTTAGCCCAAGGAATGTTTTTCATGCAAAACAAATGCTTGAAATGGATTCAGAATAATTAAAAACCCCTAGTGTCTCACAACGCCTCGCGCTGCGAGGCGTTGTGAGCATGTAGATCGGCTATTTTCACAATGTTTTTTTTTTTTTTTTTTTTTTACATAGGTTTCTATGGTTTCTTGGGCTGGATATGGCAGCCTGGAACGGTTGTTCAAGTGCAGCTAAACTTGGCATGTTAGTAAACATGCCACAATTAACCATAATGCATTGCACCTGTGCAGCTGACCTGCGGAACCTGGGAATATACCATTCTGTCAAGATGTGGAGAATACAAGTGTGGAGAATATCATTATAATACCTTGTTAAAGTGACCATTTTGTAAAATGTTGCATTTGTACTTATTTTACTGTAATTTAACAACATAATAACCAGAACAGATAGACAAAGAGACATTCATGGATTTATATTTAAAAGTTACTTTCATTTTCCCCCCTCGACCCAGGGTATGGCAGTTGCATACCCCTGCCATACCCAATAGACCGTTTGTCAGCCTTCTGATTGGTCCCTGAGACTCCCTGACTGGCCAACCAGAAAAAAAAATCATTCACTTTTTGCTATCGGGGGTGGAGTTGTGCAGTGGGAGAATGTTGCTTCAGTCTTTCAGCACGGTGCGCACTGTGGAGCACGGCGAGCGTGCAGTACGGCCCCGCGCGACAATAACGATTTCGATCATTATAATGAATAAGCTTCAACAGACTAGTTCACATGAACAATATCAATGTAACTAAGAGTTTCGATTGGGTACATATATTTTAAATGGGCAAAATTACGACAGCTAGCCTATTTTGCAGTGGATTTATAGGCTGGCTGATTGCTTCCTACCCAAGATGCACTGCGCTTTCTCTCTCTGTATCTCTCCTCCGATCTTTTCAGAGGATTAAACTAATTAAAACATGTATTTTCGGGGGAAACCCCCTGTTTTGCAATGTAACTACTGTACCTTTGTCTTCCCTTTTTATTAATATCACCTAGATGTTTTTCCTTTGGTACTTTAAATAGCAATAATGAGGCGATGAAAAATCTTTTTCCCCCCATCCACTTCCACTATAAAAGAATCTGCCCAGGTAAATTTGTTCTACCTAGTAACAAGAGCAAAATGGGGCGGGATTGACATACGGTCTAATGACGACCCTGTTCCAATTTCACTGGTTTATCCTGCGTGAGTTTTCCCCCTGGCGATTCTATTAAACTGCCATACCATACCGACCCCCAAACAATTTATTTGTAGATTCTATTAAACTGCCATACCGACCCCCAAACAATGTATTTGTAGATTCTATTAAACTGCCATACCATACCGACCCCCAAACAATGTATTTGTAGATTCTATTAAACTGCCATACCGTACCAACCCCCAAACAATGTATTTGTTGTTTATTTAGTAAAGAGCGGGTAATACGGGGAGAGAGCCCTGTTATTGAACAAACACTTTAGCAGTGATTGCTGTGGGAATATAGAGCCGTTTAACACTGGTTATGACTGAAAGAAATTGTTTAGAGCACCGTTAAGAGGCACTTAAGAAGTACAGCTTCAGTCCGCCCATTGTTTCTGAGATCTCCCCTGATGATAATGCTTAGAGGGATATTTTCACGCGACAGACAGACAGACAGACAGACAGACAGACAGACAGACAGACAGACAGACAGACAGACAGACAGACAGACAGACAGACAGACTCTGAAGAAGCAATGTGGCTGCATTGGATGGAAGGATAAAGTATCATTATTTATAAGTATTTAGCTCACATAACTTTCCTGGTGGTCCTCGTCAGAAAGGAGACACCAGAGCCAGTGGTTCACAGGAACAGGTGTCAGGACAGACATAATAAATATTAAAACAAGGATGGTATTTGAGTTTTAAATGTCAGCACTAATGATAATGATAATGCCATGTCCTGAGCGTGTGTCATGGTTTCCGGAGGGATGTAAAGATCAGCACACACCTTGCGTGTGGGGGGGGGGGGGGGGGGGGACTTGTGGTTTACAGGGCAGTCATCCCAAGTCTCCCGGAAATCAGCGTCTCCTCCCGGAAATCCCGGCCGCTCCCGCAAATGCTTGCCATATCCGGCTGGATCCGGTCGAAAAAACGGATCTGCAACCCGCAATGCGTTCTGATTCGTCGTCGAACTGTCAATCTGGCAAATGGATGATTGTAATTCGCTGTGGGAGATGTGGGCGTCTAAAAGTGACCAACCACTGGTCCCAGATGCAGACTGGGTTCTCTTCTCGAGAGTCGAGACTCAAGCGCGAGAATATAATCAGCTCGTAACAGTAAACAGACAGGTTTTTGACAGGTCTTGCTTAATATGAATAAAATAACGGTACATTACAGCTGTCGGTTCTTTTTCGCTGGACATAGAACTTGACAAGCTGCGTCAGCCTGTGCGACGCACGGCAGCCTGTGTCTCACTGTGACAGAACTTTCTCCCAAATAGGTAAGAAAGACATCATGCTATAAATTAACCCGATTATATTAAGCCTAAAATGGTTCCGCCGCCGTACAAGACCGTTTTTAACAGTTTTTAACCTTTTTTAACTGTAGAAAAATGAGTAAATCAGAGGGAAAAAAAATGATGCGCGCGGGAGCGGGTGCACGCGCACTGCGTGCACGGGGGACCTCCCGGAAATGCTGATCGCCAACTTGGGATGTCTCTTTACAGGGTTACATGCAATAGGGAAAAAAAGCCATGGGTGAACCACTCCTTTAAGTACATTTTGATACCAATACACTTTTAATTCCACACTTTTTTCTTTTTTTTTTTAAACAATATATTTATTGAGTTTTTTTTTTTTTTTTTTTCATTTTTACAGAGAACATCAAACATATATATATATATTTATTTTTTTACAAACATAAAACAAAAACAATCCCGTAACAAAACCACAAAACAATATAAAGAAAAACAACAACAACACAATTACAAAAATAACAATAATAACAATTTACATATTTTCTTTTTGACATACAGAGCACACATACCAACAACACCCAGATTCCCATGCCACAAGGCCGGGTAAGTGGCTGCAGAGGGAAAACGTCGTCTACCCTACTCCATGGTTCCTCCATCAAATGAGAAAGATCGTTGCCCTTGACATAATGAATAAAGTTCCCACATATTTTCTCAAATAGCCCTTGTTTGTTTTTGAGAGTGTATGTGATTCTTTCTAAAGGAAGGCACAAAGACGGTTCCCCAAACCACTGAGCGATGCTAGGTTTCCCTGTCTTTTTCCATGAAAGGGCGATAACCCTTTTGGCTTGTAGGAACCCAAGGTCCAGAAATGTTATCTCGCAATGTTTTATCTTATATGGCCAATCGGGTAAAGGCCTAATAGGAACTTGTAACAGCTGAGCATTTTACTTTTACGTTTTTTAAGTCACGACTTTGAGATACTTTTTTCCACCACTGGTAATAAAAACACGCACGTCATGCATGCTAACCCTTGTTGAAGCGTCTCCCAGACACACAGCTCCTCACAGCTCATCCATTAGTGCTCCGTGATGACCCCGCGCTGCGGCTGCAGACGCTCGCTGTTATAGAGCTCATTAAAACCCATTTAG
>NC_137831.1:2070433-2073255 GCF_963921795.1 Nannobrachium achirus
TCAACTAGTGGTCAGTAGCTCTATAGCAAACCGCGGTCACGTCCGCGTCTTTCGGCCGTTTTTCGCCGCGGACCGGGCCTCACACCCCCGCGTCTGCCTCCACCTCACCGAGATCTATCTTTAGAGGGGTCCCTGGTTCCTGTGCGTTCAGGCATTCCGGAGAAACGGACTCCCTCACCCGAGTATATGCTGTTGTTATGTTGAGGCAAGCTACTTCCTGAGAAGTCAGCAAGATGCGCTGTGATTGGCCGGCAGTGTATAACCCTCGCTGTGATTGGCCGGTAGTGTATGACGACGTAATTTTTCCGCGAAAACGGACCCCGTCGAGGATCACAGAAAACATAAAGAGAAGGCTTTAGAAGCTGAAAATAACGGAGTGGGGGTTCTAAAACTTTAGCGATTTAACAGTTAGGACAATTTTAAGATTTGTTTTATAAAAAAAGTTACATGGTATAACGTTAATTATTACAATCAATGAAAAACTGTCCTGTGAAAAAAATGAAAATGTCACTTAAGCCCTTTGCGCTCAAGCCCTTTGCGCTCCCTAATCGGGAGATAAGCACATATACAATGAGGTACAGTAATTGAGTAGATATATTTGAATTGGTGCGTCCTTGACAAAAATAAAAAAATAAAATGAAATGTCAGATGAGTTTCCCAGATGGAAGGGAATAAGAATGTATAGAGGGTATGGGCATGACATCATCATCATACCAGGAAGTTATGCAGGAACGCCTACTGAGTGGCAAAAACTACTTTCTGGCCTTGACAGCCCAAACATCCTACAGAAAAGTCCTGTCTGATTGCATTAAACGACCTTAAAGGAGTAGGAGGACTTTTCAACCTGTCTTCATATAGGTCCTCACTAATGTTCATAATAAAATAGCACCATTTTTTTCTATTCAGTCAGGGTCTCATAGGAGAGCTGTCAAATCTACCGGTGACATCATCGTTTGACAAAAAAAATGTTTTAATAATATTTTTGAAAATAAATATTTAGATTTTTATTATCACGAGAACAATGGCTTCCACTTTAACATTGCAACATTTTCAGGAATAGAAAGCCTGCGGTTTCCATTAGCTTGCATTTCCCATTGATGATGTCACCGGTAGGAAGGATTTGACCCACCCACAGCTCTCCTATGAGCAGGGCTGTATTAACCATTGGGCCGGTGGGGCCGTTGCCAGGGGCCCTTGGCTCTCAGGGGCCCTTGGCGGAACTGGGCCGCGTGGTCATTGACAATTTACTAAAATTAAATGTATTATGTTAATTAAAAATCAAATGTGTGGGGCCACTCCTCTGTTGTCTACAGGTGCTTTCTTGGCCCACAGATGATCCTCATGGCTTAAATCCAAGTTGGATAGTACGCGTTTGAGGGAGGGGGGTTATGGTGGAGGGTGGGGGGGCCCTAAATAAATTATAGGCCAGGGGCCCTCGGGGGGGTTAATCCGTCCATGCCTATGAGACCCAAACTGAGTAGAAAAAAATTGTGATATTTTAACATGAACATTAGTGAGGACCTATTATATGAAGATAGGTTGAAAAGTGGTGGAGTGCCCCTTTAAACTCACTTTGCACTCGATATGCCACCTCGATATGCCATTCACTTTATGCATGCGCAGCATACCCTCTATTGGCCTAACAGTTTTAATTAAAATCTACAATGATAAGGGTGTACAGCATGTTTGTGCATCCTGACATTGATTGCCATTGTGAGGGTGATTAATCGTCATGGCGATGATGATGTACATGTAACATAAACCATCTTCATCATCATCATCATCAGCAGATCTTACATGACTTCTCATATTTACACTCCATGTAATTAGAAATTACAGAGTCTGATCTTCCTCTAGCTCGCTGCATCCTTTTATTTCATTATTTTATTTTTTATCAGCGGAGATTAATTGTCTTGTCATGGAGTGCATAATTTCATTGGCTAAGTGGTTTAGGGGCACGAGGGCGAGCGAGAGAGAGAGAGAGGGAGAGAGAGAGAGAGAGAGAGAGAGAGAGAGAGAGAGAGAGAGAGAGAGAGAGAGAGAGAGAGAGAGAGAGAGAAAAAAAGGCAATTAAATGATGTCGTCTCACAGTACGTCCGGCTCGCGCACCGAGCGTTTCAATCTTTTGAATAAATTATTTAATGGGGGTGGGAAAAAAACTGGAGTAAATTGGGCCATATAACAAATTAAACATGTTTAACCCTTTTAGGCCTAGAATTATTGAATGCTTTAACTATTGAAGCATAGCAGATATACAAGCTCACAGCGCGGCACCCGAGTGCCGCGCTGCGAGCTTGTAGATCTGCTATTTTTGAAAAAGTCGTGAAAACTTTAGCAAATCTTTGAATATTATGTTTGTAACTCAAATTTGCTTCTGGGTGGTCCCTGGAACTAAATATTTTGAGATGGGGGTCCGTGGCCAGAATACATATCATTTTGGGGGTCCTTCACATGAAAAGGTTTGAGAACCACTGACATAGTAGTCTCTCAAGAACAGACTAACTGAGCTCCAGTTAAGTGAAAAGGACCTTTTCTTTGACGATGGCTGGCCAGATTGCTGGCATAGAAACATAGGGTTTTCAATAAACTTAGATGGATTCAAAAGACACTTTCAAAATTCTAATTTTCACGATTTTTCAAAAATAGCAGATCTACAAGCTCGCAGCGCGGCACTCGGTGCCGCGCTGTGAGCTTGTAGATCTGCTATTTTTTAATAGTTAAAGCATAAAAAAATAATACACAATATATGTGTATACCCGTTCTGAATAGTTTAACCACCGGCCAAGGGAGTGGTGTGCTTGATAATATGGAAATGATTGACT
>NC_137831.1:2073455-2175394 GCF_963921795.1 Nannobrachium achirus
AGGTGTGCTTGATAATATGGAAATGATTGACTCATGGGGGTTAAAATGCAGAGCTCTACACTTATATAACGAGCACAAGATGCACACGCGCTGGAAATGTGTTCTATTGATCGGAGGATTGGATTTTCTCCACGCATCGTGGAGACCACTGTGGAGCAAGGTTGTCACACCAAATTCTGGGCCCTGCTGTGGGTACAAGGATTCACTGCGGGCCCCCCCATGAATGTTCTTCATAGGGGGAGGAGGGCGTTTAACCCATTTAGACTGGGTTAGGGTTAGGCCTAAAACTTTTAACTATTGAAATGTTGCTTAATGCGCCTGAGAGCTGACACCGACAGATGGCTACCAGACCTCCAAAACCAAGAGAAAAAACCTGGGCCTTCTCTGTAGCTGGCCTCACCCTCTGGAACCATTAAGACTCCCTGATCGGGAGATGAGCGTCTCATAAAGGGACGTGCTGGCCATTGGGAAAAGTGGGAACAGCCGGTTCATTCCTGGCCGGTCCAGGCCGGCCATTAGGAAAAAAATAAAAAATAAAATGTAAATCGTCACTGTCGGGCAGAAAACCTTGTATCTCCAAGTTTCAAATGTTTAATTTTTTTCGCAAAGCAAAGCCCTGCTTCATACAAGGCCGTTGCACAAAAGTAGTGAAAACAGCAGATCTACAAGCACCTACCCAGTCAGTGATTTAGCGACCCGGTCCGTCGCTTTAGCGGCACGGTCGGTGATTTACCGGCCCGGTCGGTTGATTTAGCGACCCGGTCGCTGAAAACTACCGACCACGTTGCGACCCGGTTGTAGGTCGCTAAATGATCTCGCTCTCTCTCTCCAAATGTGTAACATACTGTAGTGTAGGTATTGTGTTGAAGTATGTCTGTCACAGATTGCTTTGCGTGATTTTAGGGCAAAATGTGTAGGAGCAGTGTCCAAAAATGTGTTTTGCAAGAATCGGCCTCATGGTGGCGCTAGAAGAGGGCCATGTGAGAATTGATGTTGGGTGGAGGTTGTGGTTTGGCAGGCAAGGAGTGTGTGTGCAAAATTTGGCATGGATCGGGGCAACGGTTGCGGAGATATGAGCAGGGCAAAAGCGTGACGTGTGACAGACTGACGGACTGACTGACGGACTGACTGACAGACAGCTGGTCGAGGTTTTGATAGTAACTATTATTACCAGTAAGACTCCCTAATCGGGAGATAAGCGACCGTAGGTGGCTTTGCAAGAATCGGCCTGATGGTGGCGCTAGAAGAGGGCCATGTGAGAAATGAGGGGTGGGGTCTGCGCGGCGCCGAGGCGGACGAATAGGTACCGGCCCCGGCTCTCCCGGTCGCTCCTAGCCAGAGTTACGGCATTTTATGTGAGCTGCAGTGTAGGGGGTCCTCCACTGGGGGCACCACCACTTTTGCATCCGTTCTGGAGCACCAGGAGTCGGTGGTCCCCGGGAATTCCCCGTGAGCAGCCCCGTTGGGGTGGTCATTTGGTCATTTTTGCACATTTGGGTTTTTTTTTTTTACATCTGGGGGTCCCCCAGGGAGCTGGGGGTCCCTGTAGCTCCGGGGGTCCTTGGAGGTTGTAGTTTGGCAGGTAAGGAGTGTGTGTGCAAAATGTGGCATGGATGGGGGCAACGGTTGTGGAGATATGAGCAGGGGAAAAGTGTGACGTGTGATGTGTCACTCACGGAGGGACATTTTTTTACACCTGGGGGTCCCCCAGGGACCTGGGGGTCCCTGGAGCTCCGGGGGTCTTTTTTTTTATATTTTTTTATTATTTTTATAAAACATACGTGAACCACTTCAGCCAATATCTTATGGCCAATGTGTCATCGTTGTGAGCTTTTAGATCTGCTATTTCCAAAAGATTTTGAAACATTTTGTACCCTACATTTGAAAACTTGTGGAAATGGGACATTTTACATAAAGAGCACTGACTGATACCAATACTTTACTCAAATACATTTGAATACGGAACTTCTACTTGTAACAGAGGTAGTTTCTACAAGAGACTTTTACTCAAGTAAAACATGAGGGAGGGAGGGAGGGGGGGGGGGGGGGGATAAAAGTTACTTTTAAATACAAATCAATTTTTTTATTTTATTTATTTTTTCAAATAATGATTTAAAATAAATGAAAAACGTTATGGAAAAAACACGGCTTGCTCATGTATTAGGAGAGTAGTACGAGTCACCAGAACAAAGAATGGGTGTCTTTAATGAATCTATCATGGTTAAAATAAGTTTGAAGTTACAATGGGTGTGTGTGGGGAGAGACTCTGGATCAAGCCTCCCGATAACAGGTACATCAAATATCTAAATATTGAATGAAGCAAATTTTTTAGTAAAGTAAAGAAATGTCTGTACTTTTTCCCTCCACTGTCAGCCTAGTCTGGGATCACTTCACTTTTCAGGATTGTAACCGGTCTGGAGCGGAAACCACAACACGTCATGTTGTAGTACTCAAAGGACTACAATTTGCCGGAAAGATCAAACCGGATTCAGTTTTAACCCAAAATATTCCCCTGCGCTCAAGGACATACTTTTAGGGCCTACCTAATAAACTCCTTGATGCGGAGTAGTTTTGCTTTTGAAAAATTCTTTGGTTTTGGTATCTGCATCTTTTCGTCCAACTTTTAGCGACTGGCAAGACTACACTAGGCTACTCGAGCATTTTAATAGGGATTGGGGAAACAAACGGAGGGAACCAAATCAAAGCGACGCCGCTTCTAGTGGTTTCCGCGCTTTAGGCGGAAACCAAACGGCCTGTAGTGAACGAACACCAGGCTCTCTCTCAGAGAGGTTACTGTCAGCCAGTCAGCCGGTGTCACAAGCTGCTGGCTCGCCCCCAGGGCTGGAAGCACACAGAGGAATATAACAGCTAGAGAGTGACAGAAGCCAGGGTGATTTCTCTAGGATGTTAACACAGAGGAATATAACAGCTAGAGAGTGACAGAAGCCAGGGTGATTTCTCTAGGATGTTAACACAGAGGAATATAACAGCTAGAGGGTGACAGAAGCCAGGGTGATTTCTCTAGGATGTTAACACAGAGGAATATAACAGCTAGAGAGTGACAGAAGCCAGGGTGATTTCTCTAGGATGTTAACACAGAGGAATATAACAGCTAGAGGGTGACAGAAGCCAGGGTGATTTCTCTAGGATGTTAACACAGAGGAATATAACAGCTAGAGGGTGACAGAAGCCAGGGTGATTTCTCTAGGATGTTAACACAGAGGAATATAACAGCTAGAGGGTGACAGAAGCCAGGGTGATTTCTCTAGGATGTTAACACAGAGGAATATAACAGCTAGAGAGTGACAGAAGCCAGGGTGATTTCTCTAGGATGTTAACACAGAGGAATATAACAGCTAGAGAGTGACAGAAGCCAGGGTGATTTCTCTAGGATGTTAACACAGAGGAATATAACAGCTAGAGGGTGACAGAAGCCAGGGTGATTTCTCTAGGATGTTAACACAGAGGAATATAACAGCTAGAGGGTGACAGAAGCCAGGGTGATTTCTCTAGGATGTTAACACAGAGGAATATAACAGCTAGAGGGTGACAGAAGCCAGGGTGATTTCTCTAGGATGTTAACACAGAGGAATATAACAGCTAGAGAGTGACAGAAGCCAGGGTGATTTCTCTAGGATGTTAACACAGAGGACTATAACAGCTAGAGAGTGACAGAAGCCAGGGTGATTTCTCTAGGATGTTAACACAGAGGAATATAACAGCTAGAGGGTGACAGAAGCCAGGGTGATTTCTCTAGGATGTTAACACAGAGGAATATAACAGCTAGAGGGTGACAGAAGCCAGGGTGATTTCTCTAGGATGTTAACACAGAGGAATATAACAGCTAGAGGGTGACAGAAGCCAGGGTGATTTCTCTAGGATGTTAACACAGAGGAATATAACAGCTAGAGAGTGACAGAAGCCAGGGTGATTTCTCTAGGATGTTAACACAGAGGAATATAACAGCTAGAGAGTGACAGAAGCCAGGGTGATTTCTCTAGGATGTTAACACAGAGGAATATAACAGCTAGAGGGTGACAGAAGCCAGGGTGATTTCTCTAGGATGTTAACACAGAGGAATATAACAGCTAGAGAGTGACAGAAGCCAGGGTGATTTCTCTAGGATGTTAACACAGAGGAATATAACAGCTAGAGGGTGACAGAAGCCAGGGTGATTTCTCTAGGATGTTAACACAGAGGAATATAACAGCTAGAGGGTGACAGAAGCCAGGGTGATTTCTCTAGGATGTTAACACAGAGGAATATAACAGCTAGAGGGTGACAGAAGCCAGGGTGATTTCTCTAGGATGTTAACACAGAGGAATATAACAGCTAGAGGGTGACAGAAGCCAGGGTGATTTCTCTAGGATGTTAACACAGAGGAATATAACAGCTAGAGAGTGACAGAAGCCAGGGTGATTTCTCTAGGATGTTAACACAGAGGAATATAACAGCTAGAGAGTGACAGAAGCCAGGGTGATTTCTCTAGGATGTTAACACAGAGGAATATAACAGCTAGAGGGTGACAGAAGCCAGGGTGATTTATCTAGGATGTTAACACAGAGGAATATAACAGCTAGAGGGTGACAGAAGCCAGGGTGATTTCTCTAGGATGTTAACACAGAGGAATATAACAGCTAGAGGGTGACAGAAGCCAGGGTGATTTCTCTAGGATGTTAACACAGAGGAATATAACAGCTAGAGAGTGACAGAAGCCAGGGTGATTTCTCTAGGATGTTAACACAGAGGAATATAACAGCTAGAGGGTGACAGAAGCCAGGGTGATTTCTCTAGGATGTTAACACAGAGGAATATAACAGCTAGAGGGTGACAGAAGCCAGGGTGATTTCTCTAGGATGTTAACACAGAGGAATATAACAGCTAGAGGGTGACAGAAGCCAGGGTGATTTCTCTAGGATGTTAACACAGAGGAATATAACAGCTAGAGGGTGACAGAAGCCAGGGTGATTTCTCTAGGATGTTAACACAGAGGAATATAACAGCTAGAGGGTGACAGAAGCCAGGGTGATTTCTCTAGGATGTTAACACAGAGGAATATAACAGCTAGAGGGTGACAGAAGCCAGGGTGATTTCTCTAGGATGTTAACACAGAGGAATATAACAGCTAGAGGGTGACAGAAGCCAGGGTGATTTCTCTAGGATGTTAACACAGAGGAATATAACAGCTAGAGGGTGACAGAAGCCAGGGTGATTTCTCTAGGATGTTAACACAGAGGAATATAACAGCTAGAGGGTGACAGAAGCCAGGGTGATTTCTCTAGGATGTTAACACAGAGGAATATAACAGCTAGAGGGTGACAGAAGCCAGGGTGATTTCTCTAGGATGTTAACACAGAGGAATATAACAGCTAGAGAGTGACAGAAGCCAGGGTGATTTCTCTAGGATGTTAACACAGAGGAATATAACAGCTAGAGAGTGACAGAAGCCAGGGTGATTTCTCTAGGATGTTAACACAGAGGAATATAACAGCTAGAGGGTGACAGAAGCCAGGGTGATTTCTCTAGGATGTTAACACAGAGGAATATAACAGCTAGAGAGTGACAGAAGCCAGGGTGATTTCTCTAGGATGTTAACACAGAGGAATATAACAGCTAGAGGGTGACAGAAGCCAGGGTGATTTCTCTAGGATGTTAACACAGAGGAATATAACAGCTAGAGGGTGACAGAAGCCAGGGTGATTTCTCTAGGATGTTAACACAGAGGAATATAACAGCTAGAGGGTGACAGAAGCCAGGGTGATTTCTCTAGGATGTTAACACAGAGGAATATAACAGCTAGAGAGTGACAGAAGCCAGGGTGATTTCTCTAGGATGTTAACACAGAGGAATATAACAGCTAGAGGGTGACAGAAGCCAGGGTGATTTCTCTAGGATGTTAACACAGAGGAATATAACAGCTAGAGAGTGACAGAAGCCAGGGTGATTTCTCTAGGATGTTAACACAGAGGAATATAACAGCTAGAGGGTGACAGAAGCCAGGGTGATTTCTCTAGGATGTTAACACAGAGGAATATAACAGCTAGAGGGTGACAGAAGCCAGGGTGATTTCTCTAGGATGTTAACACAGAGGAATATAACAGCTAGAGGGTGACAGAAGCCAGGGTGATTTCTCTAGGATGTTAACACAGAGGAATATAACAGCTAGAGGGTGACAGAAGCCAGGGTGATTTCTCTAGGATGTTAACACAGAGGAATATAACAGCTAGAGAGTGACAGAAGCCAGGGTGATTTCTCTAGGATGTTAACACAGAGGAATATAACAGCTAGAGAGTGACAGAAGCCAGGGTGATTTCTCTAGGATGTTAACACAGAGGAATATAACAGCTAGAGAGTGACAGAAGCCAGGGTGATTTCTCTAGGATGTTAACACAGAGGAATATAACAGCTAGAGAGTGACAGAAGCCAGGGTGATTTCTCTAGGATGTTAACACAGAGGAATATAACAGCTAGAGGGTGACAGAAGCCAGGGTGATTTCTCTAGGATGTTAACACAGAGGAATATAACAGCTAGAGAGTGACAGAAGCCAGGGTGATTTCTCTAGGATGTTAACACAGAGGAATATAACAGCTAGAGAGTGACAGAAGCCAGGGTGATTTCTCTAGGATGTTAACACAGAGGAATATAACAGCTAGAGGGTGACAGAAGCCAGGGTGATTTCTCTAGGATGTTAACACAGAGGAATATAACAGCTAGAGGGTGACAGAAGCCAGGGTGATTTCTCTAGGATGTTAACACAGAGGAATATAACAGCTAGAGGGTGACAGAAGCCAGGGTGATTTCTCTAGGATGTTAACACAGAGGAATATAACAGCTAGAGGGTGACAGAAGCCAGGGTGATTTCTCTAGGATGTTAACACAGAGGAATATAACAGCTAGAGGGTGACAGAAGCCAGGGTGATTTCTCTAGGATGTTAACACAGAGGAATATAACAGCTAGAGGGTGACAGAAGCCAGGGTGATTTCTCTAGGATGTTAACACAGAGGAATATAACAGCTAGAGAGTGACAGAAGCCAGGGTGATTTCTCTAGGATGTTAACACAGAGGAATATAACAGCTAGAGAGTGACAGAAGCCAGGGTGATTTCTCTAGGATGTTAACACAGAGGAATATAACAGCTAGAGGGTGACAGAAGCCAGGGTGATTTCTCTAGGATGTTAACACAGAGGAATATAACAGCTAGAGGGTCACAGAAGCCAGGGTGATTTCTCTAGGATGTTAACACAGAGGAATATAACAGCTAGAGAGTGACAGAAGCCAGGGTGATTTCTCTAGGATGTTAACACAGAGGAATATAACAGC
This sequence comes from Nannobrachium achirus, assembly GCF_963921795.1. Classification (NCBI taxonomy): domain Eukaryota; kingdom Metazoa; phylum Chordata; class Actinopteri; order Myctophiformes; family Myctophidae; genus Nannobrachium; species Nannobrachium achirus. Next base: position 2,080,778 of record NC_137831.1, read on the forward strand.
TAGAGAGTGACAGAAGCCAGGGTGATTTCTCTAGGATGTTAACACAGAGGAATATAACAGCTAGAGGGTGACAGAAGCCAGGGTGATTTCTCTAGGATGTTAACACAGAGGAATATAACAGCTAGAGGGTGACAGAAGCCAGGGTGATTTCTCTAGGATGTTAACACAGAGGAATATAACAGCTAGAGAGTGACAGAAGCCAGGGTGATTTCTCTAGGATGTTAACACAGAGGAATATAACAGCTAGAGGGTGACAGAAGCCAGGGTGATTTCTCTAGGATGTTAACACAGAGGAATATAACAGCTAGAGGGTGACAGAAGCCAGGGTGATTTCTCTAGGATGTTAACACAGAGGAATATAACAGCTAGAGGGTGACAGAAGCCAGGGTGATTTCTCTAGGATGTTAACACAGAGGAATATAACAGCTAGAGGGTGACAGAAGCCAGGGTGATTTCTCTAGGATGTTAACACAGAGGAATATAACAGCTAGAGGGTGACAGAAGCCAGGGTGATTTCTCTAGGATGTTAACACAGAGGAATATAACAGCTAGAGGGTGACAGAAGCCAGGGTGATTTCTCTAGGATGTTAACACAGAGGAATATAACAGCTAGAGGGTGACAGAAGCCAGGGTGATTTCTCTAGGATGTTAACACAGAGGAATATAACAGCTAGAGGGTGACAGAAGCCAGGGTGATTTCTCCTGGATGTTATATGGTCTCATTTAGAGCTTCATTCAGTCCTATTAGCAGCACACAATGAAACAGAGCTCATTTGGATGAGAATGAATCCTTCTCTCTGGGGAAAACATTCTGTCAGTTTGTAAAGTATAGTTTCAGTCTCCAGAGGAACAGGGACGTGCTGGGCCCCTGATTCAGCCCGGGAAAAAGAGTTGTAGAGGCCCTCATTGCAGCGCTATAGAGAGAGATCTCTCTCTATAGCGCTGCTGCTACTCAATGATTTGCCATTTCAGATCATGACAAGTGACAAGCCAGTGGGCCAATTACTGTACATGAGTTATATTTCGTCGTTGTCGGGTGGAAACCTTGTATGTCCAAAACCGTTTGTTATGTATTTATCATTTAAAAAATGTATTAAACTAGTGAAAACAGCCGATCTACAAGCACACAACGCCTCGCGGTGTGTGCTTGTAGATCTGCTGTTTTCACTACTTTTGTGCGACGGCCTTGTATGATGAAGCAGGGCTTTGCTTTGCGAAAAAATGTACACATTTGAAACTTGGAGATACGAGGTTTCTGCCCGACAGTGACGATTTACTTTGTTGGCCGCCCAGCCCCCAAAATAGAACGAAGGCCAACATTTTAATTTTATTTTTTTTTCCTAATGGCCGTCCTGGACCGGCCGGGAATGAACCGGCCGTTCGGGAGTTGTCCCGCTTTTCCCAATGGCCAGCACGTCCCTGAGAGGAACTGCTCCCAGAAAACATTGTCAGTTTGTAAAGTATCGTTTCAGGCTCCCAGAGAGCAGGGCGTGCAACGAGGCAGATAAGAACAGATCCCTGGCTTTTAACTCTTTTCCTGCTATTAACGAGAGCGCTCGCCCCATCTTTCACGCAGCGCACAGCCATGAACGAGCGGCCGTTGCAGTGGCGTTAGTTCAGCAAAAGCTAGGGTATGGCAAAGATGGGAGTCCTCATGGAAAAGAGGCATTACATTTTGGATAACACGGCTCTATTGTGAAAATAGCAGATCTACATGCTCACAACGCCTCGCGCTGCGAGGTGTTGTGAGCATGTAGATCGGCTGTCTGAAAAAACGAGTTTTGACAGTTTTTTACACAGGTTTCTACGGTTTCTTGGGCTGGATATGGCAGCCTGGAACGGTTGTTCAAGTGCAGCTAAACTTGGCATGTTAGTAAACGTGCTACAATTAACAACCAGTAAGACTCCCTAGTCGGGAGAAAAGCGACCGTCAGGTCACAGTATACACAAAGAGGCCTGTAAGTGGCATTGGTTCCACCCACAAGTTTGTGCGACAAACGGTTGATGAGTAAAGCCAAATAAAGTTTTGGACAATCAGAGTAGGGGGCGGGGCAAAGTTAAACCAATTAAGGTGAAGGACTCTTAATGAAGTTAATTGACACCACCCACAAGTGTGTACGACAAACAGTTGATGAATAATGCCAAATAAAGTGTGGGCCAATCAGAGGAGGGGGCGGGGGCCGGGGCTAAGTTAAACCAATTAAGGTGAAGGACTCTTAATCATGTCAATTGACCACACACACAACTTTGTACGACAAACGGTTGATGAGTAAAGCCAAATAAAGTTTTGGCCAATGAGGGGAGGGGGCGGGGCAAAGTTAAACCAATGAAGGTGAAGGACTGTTGGAGCAGCAGGAGTCGGTGGTCTCCGGGAATTCCCCGTGAGCAGCCCAGTTGGGGTGTTGATTTGGTCATTTTTGCACTATTTGGCGGCGGTGGCAGGGGGTCCTGAAGGTTGCAATAATGCATTGCACCTGTGCAGCTGACCTGCAGAACCTGGGAATATACCATTCTGTCAAGATGGGGAGAATACAAGTGTGGAGAATATAATTATAATACCTTGTTAAAGTGACCATTTTGTTAAATGTTGCATTTGTTGTTATTTTACTGTAATTTAACAACATAATAACCAGCACAGATAGACAAAGAGACATTCATGGATTTATATTTAAAAGTAACTTTTATTTCCCCCCCTGGACCCAGGGTATGGCAGCTGCATACCCCTGCCATACCTGATGTACGGTGATGTGTTGCTACATGTCAACACTGTACAGAACATCCTGACTCCTGGTTAGTCAAGCTCAGTTAATCCTGCATCCTTCAGCTTAACCTGGGGATCATTTTACACTCATGACTTTAGGGTGTTCAACCTCCCCTTTAAAAGGCTACACTAGGACTATATCATTCTCAGTCGCAGGCACACACACACTCACACGCATGCACACACGCACATGCACACACGCGCGCACACGCACACACTATAATGACACTTTATAGGATGTGACATACAAACGCACACAAACGCATGCACATACACACACACACACACCATAATGGCACTTTATAGGATGTGACATACATACACATGCACACACACACACACGCACGCACGCACGCACGCACGCACGCACGCACGCACGCACGCACGCACGCACGCACGCACACACACACACACACACACACACACACACACACACACACATACACATCAGCCTGCATGTCGTCGATGTCGGGTGGAAACCTTGTACGTCCAAAACCGTTTGTTTTGTATTTATCATTTAAAAAATGATTCAAACTAGTGAAAACAGCCGATCTACAAGCACACAACGCCTCGCACCGCGAGGTGTTGTGTGCTTGTAGATCTGCTGTTTTCACTACTTTTGTGCGACGGCCTTGTATGATGAAGCAGGGCTTTGCTTTGCAAAGAAACGTACAAATTTGAAACTTGGAGATACGAGGTTTCTGCCCGACAGTGAGGATATAAAGGAGGGGAGATGTTCAGAGTCACAGTAGGCACGTGCACACATAGACATCAAAGGGGGCTTGAGCCCCTGCCCTTTTACCCCTGTCTGTAAAAAGTGCCCTCTCCAGATCATGAATGTAGTTTTTACTATGGTGAAAGAAATGCAAATGCCCCCTCTTTCCATGCCATACCTGAAGGCAGCGTTCAAGAGAATTACCTTGTCCAAACTCTCCTGAACTTCAATGCAACATCTTATGTTGAAAGACTATCGAAAATAGCTGTGATGTGCTGTCAAACGATGAAACTATATGGAATCTATGAACAGGTTGTGGGGGTCCCTGCTTCATCTCTCTCTCAACTAAGGGGTCCCTGCTTCATCTCTCTCTCAACTAAGGGGTCCCTGCTTCATCTCTCTCTCAACTAAGGGGTACGTTGAAGACCCCTGCTTTTAAGAGTGCATCAGAATTTGTTGTCAAAATGAACACTGGCAGGTTGAGAGTGCTTAAAGGCAGAGATCATTTTAATCGCTGCATGGAATTCAACAAATAAATAAATAAAATAAAAACAGTTACATAATGATCATTTATACGAGCTAGATCTGTCCCAAGCCGACCCGCAACATAATAACACCCCCCCCCCACACACACACACACACACACACACACACACACACACACACACACACACACACACACCACATCACACTCCATTGGCTGGTGATGGAGTGTAAAGTACTACAGAATGACCACACTGCTGCTTCACTGTACCACTACACACACACACACACACGCACGCACGCACGCATGCACGCACGCACGCACGCACGCATGCACGCACGCACGCACACACACACACATACACACACACACACACACACACACACACACACACGCACACAGAGACACTATTTTATATTTAACAGCGGAGAGGTTTTCCAGAGCGTAGCAATTATAGCAGGGTTTTGAAAGCTAGACATTTACAGTGTTCATTTATGGGCTCATATTGTACGGTCTGTCAGTACTGCTAGCTGGTAGCTACCTCCCTCCACTGATTATTTAATACATCAATTATTGTGCAGACACAATTATTGTGCAAAGAAATAGCAGATCTACGAGCTTTAGATCTGCTATTTTTGAAAAAAATTGAAAATTAGAATTTTGACCCGATTCTATAAGTGTCTTTTGAATCCTTCTAAGGTTTTTTTTTTTTTTTTTACAATCAGAAATGACTTTTCTGTTTGGATGTATGGGCTGTCAATGGCAGAAATTAGTTTTTTGCCACTCAGTAGACGTTCCTGCATAACTTCCAGCAACAGTGATGTCACGCGCATACCCTCTATACAAACAAGTATTATTGAACTCAAGTCTCCATGTGAGTAATCAATAGAAAAAAGGTAATTTTGGGGGTGAACTACTCCTTTAACTCATATTATGCCATAAACGTACTATACGTCTTTGATCTCCAGTGCCATAAACGCACTTTACGTCTTTTTAATTAATCAAAAGTTTTATCTTTCATAACATCATTTTAATTTAAAAAAAATCGCTCCAAACGTTAGCCGTTAGCCTCCGTGACCGGAGCGCCACGACCGATTTGACTGTAGCACCGGTGAACACAGTCCGGCGGGAAAACCGGTATAACCGAACATTGGTTCCGGCCACCTTAATGTTAATAATGAACGTTCGTTTATACACTTCCCGTGCTTCCCAGACGAAGTATAAGTACTCAAAAAACTCGAAAAAATAACGCGGTTCTAACCGTGCCATCCATTCGGCATGGTTCATTCGATTGAACAAGCCCTTGAAAGCGATCGCCAGGGCTCCGAAGTGTTATAGCATGTTAGCAAAAAGGCCCGGCCAAAATGTAAACAACTAGTCCCGATCAAAAAAAGATGGACGTGTCTCTTTCTTCTTTTATTTGTCGAATAGATAGTAGGAGACCACCACCTGGTGGTTTTCAAAGGCCATCGCACTCTAGAGAACACAGAGTCCCAATGACAGCATGAACATATGATGATGATCAAGACATCTTACACATGTTCTATTGAAGCCCAAATCTAATGATAGGATATATATATATATAAATATACATTTTTTCCTTTGTAAGAGGGGTAGTGTGGCTTTCGATAGAAGCATAGATTTATATATGTAATTTAAGTACAAAACATGATTTTGGCCCCCATAAAAAGGTAAAATTAAACAAAATGGATGGCACCAGTTTTGTAGATTCCCCAAAATGACTTTTTTTCTATTGATTAGTCACGCCATGGAGACTTGAGTTCAATAATATTTTTGTTTTTTTGTCACATTCCTAAGACAAAAATTTGATTCGAGTAAATTTACCCCCATTGATTCCAGATGGGGACCCGTTTCGAAACGGGTCCCCATCTGGAACGAATGGGTGTAAATTTGTTGTTATCCCATTTTTGTCTTAGGCAAAAACCAAAAAATATGATTGAACTCTAGTCTCCATGGCGTGTCATTTTGGGGGTGAACTACTCCTTTAAGGCATAAGAGCTGGTGCTTAAGACAATCAAAATACAGCCCTGAATGACAGACAGATAGGACACAGTACAGCAGAAGACCCCTTAACACTTTGCCGTCCGAAATAGAATGGTGGTTGGTAGATTAGCCGTGAAATTTCTATTATTGTATTGTGATCTGAGACATAATATTAAGTTTATAAACATGACCCCGCCGCCCTTCCTTCTTGGACAGCACCGTTGTTTTTTCTTTTTTTTTCCCCCCAGGTCATAAACTCACCGTGATTATCTGGTTCTCCGTTGGGATAGAATGGGGGTTTTGGCCGATCATCGATCTCCCCGTGCGTTTCGCGTGCGCGATCCCTTCACGTAAATGTCCCCGCAAATAATCCATGTGCGACTCAAAAGCAGAACTGAAAATTTTCGCTAGCATAGCCCCTAGCATGGCTGCTGTAGAAGCACCAGGGTACAGACAGTAACCGAATAGGGTAATGTGCCTTGGAAAAGGAAAGGCCAATGACATCACTTCTGCTTCATGTCAGCCCAGCCATGAGCTATCAATGCACGAGTGGTGACTAGAGAAGGTTAGACGATCGCCGATTTTCGGATCAAAATCATTTATTCCGGTTTTAATGACAAAATCCGGGAATGTACGGCGTGGCTGAGACTCCCCGCTGGGATGTGCGATAGAGTACGGTTTTAACATTAAGGGGCTCCCCGTGGCTTTGAAAGGGTTAAAGGACAACTTTAGTTTTTTACAACAAGGGTTCATATTTTAGATTGTAATTAAAGAATGTAAAAGATGAGTGTTAAAACTATTTCATTTGCTTCTTTCTATTGTTTTAGAGATTCTTATTTCAGTGGTTGGGGGCTGCGTACAAGTGGCTAAATATGCCATTTTACACAGAATAAGGCCATTCCCAAGATACAACGCAACCTTTCATGGTTGGATGTGACTTATGGGGGCTAGAAGTGTTACTGTAAATAGCAATAAAGAAACTGCTGGCTTATTGTGTCTAAAAATACATATTTAGCCACTTGTACGCATGCCCCCATGCGTACGCATGCCCCACATTTTAGCACGGTAAACGCGATAAAACGATAGAACGAAGCAAATGAAAACATTTTAACACTCACTTTTTCTTTTCTCTCATTAAGTGTGCCTGCCATGCAATGGCAAAACACTTATTGTAATCCGCCATACTTGATTAATTAAGTGTGCCTGCCATGCAATGGCAAAACACTTATTGTAATCCGCCATACTTAATTAGGGTAGTTAATGATGATCCCACAAATTTGGTGCGGTAATAACTGCCGCACAATTATGCCACCGCCGCAATATATACATCAAAACGTGCGGCTCGGCCGGGAATGGTGTGCTATTACTTTTCTAAGAGAAAAGTTGTATCGTTTAATTGATATTAATTTATTAGTGAATTCATTTTACCCATTGACTTATAATGGGAATCGCAAAAACTCACATTAAATATTTTTTTTCTCGCAAACCATAGGGGCTACAGTTTCAAAACTTGGAGAGGAGATTTATAATGATATCAAGGATTAAATAAGAAATAATTTCGTCAGTTGGCCTCATGGTGGCGCTATAACAGTCCACTTTACCTTTCGGCCTGTAACTCTTGAACCGTGGGTCGGAAAATGAAAATTCTTTTTTCCCTGGATTCCTTGGGTCATGACGCATCTCCTCATATAGGCCACGCCCATTTGCGTCAGGATAGATTTTCCGCCATTTTGAATTTTCTTCAAAACACACTTTTTGCTCCTTTTCCTACATATTTCTCCAAATGTCACAAAAATCGATACACACGATCTATGGACTCATGCGATAAACATTAAACGATATTTTGATAGTCCATACCGTTCTTCCGTAACAGGGTTCCAAAGTTAGCGGGAGGAGCCCGTTTTGTAAGAAGTAGCCATAAATCACAAACGAAACATCCAGTCAACACCAAATTTTAACCACAAGTGGGGGGCGCTATACTGAACATATACCCAAAAGCATTTCCACTTCGACCCATAGGGGGCACCACAAACGCGCAAAACTTAACCGTTTCATGCCAAAACGTGTTTTTCAGGGGGAACGACCCTCTCAAAACGAAACACAAACGATCTCGGGAGCGACGGGACAACGTAATCGCCTTGCGGAACTTGTGGGAGGAGCCTATTTCTTAAAAACAAGAAACCATATTGCTAATGCTAACACATGCTAATGCTAAAAAATGCTAATGCTAACAAAGATGCTAATGTTAACACATACAAGGTTGCACACACTTAGCGAGCTGCAGGCACACTTAAAATTTCTTTGAAATGTTCTTTTCTAGTTACAATCTAAAATATGAACCCTTGTTGCAAGAAAACAAAATTGTGCTTTAAGGGTCCCTGGGTCCAACTTTGAGAACGAAGACTCATCTTGAAAGTGAATTGAGATGAATTGCGAAATTAGGTATTTTTTGTCGCTTTATTCCCTTGTCCCCCGAACTTTTAATTCAAGGCACAAGCTGACATTATTGTTGCTGGAGGCTAATGACTCGCTGGTAGGCTAATACCGCTTCATGACAAGACAGCCTTTCAGTTCCACTGTGTATAAATAACCCCACACTCAATTTGAACTAAGCAGTCGCTTAATGCCGGATTTGTCGTCTTTTAAATTACATTAAAATGTGGAATTGACTTCCAACGTTCTGCATGAACCGTGTGTCTTAACGCTTCCCTTGCAGAAATGCTCTGTCCTGATACCTTTGGAGTCTGGAAAGATTTGACTGAACCACTGGCAGAGAGCAAGTTAATTTGCATTAACTTGATTAAAGATTTCAAGGTACTTCTCTTCTTCTCTTTTACTATTCTAAAAAAAATAAACGAGTAGCTTGCAGCGTGTTCCCTTTTTCCCTAACGTTAGTTTGACGAGTTATATTTATGGGTCCACTCTGCTTATGACAAGTATGACGAGTTTGAAAAAAAAAAAAAAAAAAAATCTTTGATTTTTTATTTATTTATTTATTTTATTTTTTTGGACCCCATTAAATCTAGTAAACATGATTTCAATCGCAATTTTGCATGTTCCACTCCCCATACAACCCCATCTTTCATACAGGGCAGCCATCTTTGCTTACATAACATGTAAAACATAATGGCTATTATCTCAAGAATGCCTGAACGGATTTCCAATCTGATTTTTTTGTTTGAAAGCTGTGAACAAACTGCACAAACATGGTGCATGATCTGTGCATGGACGTGCATGATCTGTGCACTATAAATTACATGGGAGTCTATGGAGACTTATGGCAGGATATCCTGAAAAAATGGCATTCAAAATGGCAGGAAATTAGTTAATGTGGTAACTTATTAAATTGTCCATGCAACTTCTGTGCAGAGAACGATGGTTTATTGTTCCAAAGCCAGGCAGGGAACATTCAGTATACACAGCACTTTCTCACAGTTAATTCTCTTACAAACTTCTTAGTTACTTCTCCCACTAATATCATTCCCAGACACACACCCGCCATGTCTTGCTCCGAAGCCCACCCCCTTAAAGGCACAGGCTTGGCATATAACAAGCGCATTCTTTCCCAATAACCAGTGACGCACCTGTCACTCTCCTTCAGGACCCTCCCCGTATCCTGCACCACCAAGTGACAATAACGACCTTAAAGGAGTAGTTCACCCCCAAAATGACTTTTTTTCTATTGATAAGTCATGCCATGGAGACTAGAGTTCAATATTTTTTTTTTGTTTTTTGTCGCATTCCTAAGACAAAAATGTGATAACAATAAATGTACCCCCATTCATTCCGGATGGTGACCCGTTTCGAAACGGGTCACCATCCGGAATCAATGGGGGTAAATTTACTCTAATCAAATTTTTGTCTTAGGAATGTGACAAAAACCAAAAAATATTATTGAACTCTACTCTCCATGGCATGACTAATCAATAGAAAAAAAGTCATTTTGGGGGTGAACTACTCCTTTAAGCAACGCTACGGCAACGGCAGAAGACAACGGTAATCGGAAATGATCCGCGCTCGATAGATAAACCTGCCGTCGCCGCAGCCGTCTCTACTACGACAGAAGGTCCCTTCCCACGTAGCGCCTACTCCGTCTGCTGCGTGTACGCGTCGCCATGGGAACCAATAAAGCATTCAGTGAAAGGGGTGGGAACCCGTCGCCGCCGAGGCTTTGCTTAACCATTTTGACCGCTATGGCGATTTTACGTCATAGAAGCCGTAGTCCGCCTGGCATTGCCGTCCTGAAAATCATCGAGCTTAAAGTCGCTATTACCAGGCAACCGCTGACACACCTCTGCATCTGTCACTCGCTTTCAAGCCCCTCCCTCCCCGTAATCTGTACACTAGAAATATCTTTGTCTGGAGCCTGGTTTCGTTGCGAGTTCATCAAACTTTACTAGGCGACCGCGGCTATCTATACTCGCCCTAGCTTTCAGGCATGTGCACACATAGACATCAAAGGGGGCTTGAGCCCCTGCCCTTTTACCCATCTGTAAAAAGTGTCCTCTCCAGACCATGAATGCAGTTTTTACTATGGTGAAAGAAATGAAAATGCCCCCTCTTTCCATGCCATACCTGAAGGCAGCATTCAAGAGAATTAATGACCTTGTCCAAACTCTCCTGAACTTGAATGCAGCATCTTATGTTGAAAGAATTGCCCTCTCTGTGTAGAAATCCATGCCGTTACGCCACATCTCCAGTATTCCCTTGATTATGCTTAGTTCAGTGTGGGATCAAGTACTGGAAATAGCCGACCTCCAAGCTCACAACGCGGCACGACATGTTGTGAGCTTGGAGGTCGGCTATTTTCAATATTTTAACCAAAAGGCCCTTTTAGAAATGTCAGCCCCTGCCCCTCTAACATTCTCTGCACGTCCCTACTAGCTGTATTGGAAGGGGAGATGCGACGACAGCTACGACCTGCGACATGTCGCTTCCTGAGTCTTGGGACGTTCCGCCTTCGACGCTGCCGATTGGACAGAGGGGGAAAAGCAGCATCTGTGTAGAGAAAGTATATTTTTCCCATCAGTGCACAGTATGCATGCCAGGCCTGGGAGGTGGCGTGGAAACATTGCATGTCCAAAATACAGTTAAAATATCAGATATTCAACCTCACAGCGTTTTGCATCATGCAACTCTCTGGTAGAGCATGCATGTTTTGCATGGCAGCAACTATATGCATAGGAGCAGATGTTTGAATTCAAATGAATCGCATTTCATACCGTTGGGAGTCTATAGCTCTCCTGGGCGTACACGCTCGTGTGTGTGTGTGTGTGTGTGTGTGTGTGTGTGTGTGTGTGTGTGTGTGTGTGTGTGTGTGTGTGTGTGTGTGTGTGTGTGTGTGTGTGTGTGTGTGTGTGTGTGTGTGTGTGTGTGCGTGCGTGCGTGCGTGCGTGCGTGCGTGCGTGCGTGCGTGCGTGCGTGCGTGCGTGCGTGCGTGCGTGCGTGCGTGCGTGCGTGCGTGCGTGCGCGGGTGAATTGGAGAATAATTGAAATGTAATTTGCTTTGCAGAAACACTCTTAATGCTTTCACAGCCATGCAGTTATGAGCAGCATCCTGGAAACCATACATTAAAGCAGAGAGCTGAGACATGTGTTTACTAGATGATGATGATGATGATTGTGCTCCTAACTGGATTCCTGCTGCTGCTGTGGTGATGATGATGATGATGATGATGATGATGATGATGATGATGATGTGTGTGTGCCCAGGGACGTGCTGGGCCCCTGATTCAGCCCGGGAAAAAGAGTTGTAGAGGCCCTCATTGCGCGCTATAGAGAGAGATCTCTCTCTATAGCGCTGCTGCTACTCAAAGATTTGTCGGGTGGAAACCTTGTATGTCCAAAACTGTTTGTTTTGTATTTATCATTTTAAAAATGATTTAAACTAGTGAAAACAGCCGATCTACAAGCACACAACGCCTCGCACCGCGAGGCGTTGTGTGCTTGTAGATCTGCTGTTTTCACTACTTTTGTGCGACGGCCTTGTATGATGAAGCAGGGCTTTGCTTTGCGAAAAAATTTACACATTTGAAACTTGGAGATACGAGGTTTCTGCCCGACAGTGACGATTTACTTTGTTGGCCGCCCAGCCCCCAAAATGGAACGAAGGCCGACATTTTATTTTTATTTTTTTCCTAATGGCCCGGCCTGGACCGGCCGGGAATGAACCGGCCGTTTGGGAGTTGTCCCGCTTCCCAATGGCCAGCACGTCCCTGTGTGTGCCGCATAGACTGTAAAAATAATATCGACGATGCGAAGCCATTGGTTTCTAACTTTCTATGCGGCGAAAATGCCGCTTTTTTGTCCCTTGTATGTGTGTCGCCATCATTGTTTGAATGGTACCCCAGGAATCATAAGGAATGCTATTGGCTGCCAACGGTCACGTGCAACCGCAGGGATACATGGGAGAATGTGGTCGGAGCCTCACAAAATAAAACACACGAAGAAGAACACAGCCGGCTGGTATCAGTTTAGTTGGCCACGCCCCCCGCAACTCATTATTATCATCAATTTTAACTCATTCTGAGCCCAGGACATTAACGGATTAGGGGGTCCAGAGTGCCCCCTCCCGGCCCCATTAACGGCCGCTGTCTTATTTTGAAGGCCAGAAGTCTAGACCGGAAGTACTTCCGGTCTGACGTCATCGGATCGTGCGCCGGAACCGATGCGTGTCCACGTGGAGTTGTGTAATGGCCGACCGGGAGCTTTTATAACTGTGTAAAATAAGCGAGCATCTGCCTCCATCCTAGCTTCTAAAGTGTAGTTTTGAGATAATGGACATTAAAGATGAGATCGGCCGTCCACCTCAATGTTATGGGATGACTATTGTGTGCTCGTGGAGCCGTGATGATGACAAATCAGCGCGGATTTCGTCTCCGGAGCGTCGGCCATTGTACTAGGTATTTTTACTCGCCGTTACAGTAATATATTACTTTTCCCGCGACATCGCGTGGATGGCACTATAGATACTCTATTACTTTTCCCGCGACATCGCGGGGTTGGCTTTTAATGAGTTAACATAAATGGGACCATATTTGCTCAAAATGCATATCATGTTTTTTTTTTCACTAGCGACAGGAACCATAAAGTATTTATGACGATGTTTATTAACTCATTTTGTGCTCCAGACATGAACGGGTTAAAATGTCCAGCGCGCCATTCGCCTGCTCCGTCCGCGGCCAGTCTCTTACTTTGAAGGCCAGAAGTCGATTGCGCAAACATTTCCTTTTTGACGTCATGACGTCATTCACCGGAAGTGATCATCGTCCCATGCGGTTGGAGTAATGGCGGATCATTCCCTTTCAGCTTGTGTTATTATAGCGAGAATCCAATGCCATCCTTGGCTTCAAAAGTGTTTTTTGGAGAAAATGGGCATTAAAGATGAGATAGACCGTCGGCTTCCATGTTAAAGCTGAAAAATATTAAAAACTATACAATGCAATTGTTTTACTAATATTGTGAGCAATATCGATATCGAGGTATTCAACAACGTTATCGAATATCCAAGGTTATGTGTGTTTGATGGAGGCCCGTTTACGGCGATAGCAGACAGTCAAGGACGCCGTGGGGTCGTCCGCTCAGCACGTTGTCCTGTGTTCTGCTCCCCCCCCCCCCAACAATATTGATCTTAGGGCTCTGCTGAATTTGCATTTCATATCACTTTTCCCCCCTCATTTAAAATGGTGATTGCGGATGTCTCTCCCGGGAGCCTGGGAACAAATGGTCGACGGGGGAGAATCTGCCGGCTGCCCCCGCTTCAGGGAGGGGAGGGGAGGGGAGGGGAAAGGAGGGGAGGGGAGGGGAGGGGAGGGGGATGCGATAGCGATCATTGGTGCAGCTCTAACGAGCTTATCATGGCAGAGTAAATAGTGGTGTTGTGCTGATTGCCTCAGGTCTGCCATCCATCGCTCCTCCTCTGTGCATGATGTGTCAGGACGATCAGGGATGGAAGGATGGACCGGAGGAGAATCACTAAGAGGCCCTGCATGTCCTGGTGGTGCAGGGCTTTCAGAGTACATTCACTGTTACTGCTTGTACCCATTAATAGTCGGGGGATATCTTAAAAAGTCCTGGAATAAATTCCTTACCAAAACATTTCTTCACCAATGTGTTTGTAAAGGTGTCTAGTAACACATCTCACAAAGACTGAAATTCAGTTTCCCTAGGAGAATCCTTGACAGCTGCTGAAAGTTGGGGTCCCATTAAATTAACTATACAGGATAAAACACACCGAAATAAATATGCTAGGGGTTTTTGGCATTTGGTTTGCACACAAAACATTCCTTGGGGTGAAGGGGGCTCCCACAAATCTGTGAAAAGTGATGACTAATCACTAAACCATAGTGTTGTGAGGCCTTTTTTTTAGCCCAAGGAATGTTTTTGTGCAAAACAAATGCTTGCAATGGATTCAGAATCATGAAAAACCCCCCTCACATGCTACTAAAAGCACATTTATTTTGGTGTGTTTTATCCTGTATAGTTAATTTAGCAGCTGTCAAGGATTCTCTTAGGGAAACAGAATTTCAGTCTTTGTGAGATGTGTTACTAGACACCTTTACAAACACATTGGTGAAGATTTTTTTTGGTAAGGAATTTATTCCAGGATATGACACTATTTCTGAAGATATCCCCCGACTATAAGAAGCCTTTTCCAAATGTGTTTTTGTCTCCACCGCAGCCGAAGGTGTAAAATGTAAAATGTAAATTGTTACTAAAATAAAGAGAACAGAGTATTTGACCTGGCTGTATAAAGTCCTATGGGGGCTTCTATCAGCTGAGCTCTGGTCTCTCATAATCACATGTGATTTGGCTTCTATCAGCTGAGCTCTCGTCAAAGATATTTAATTAATGAAGATGGCTCATCCTCATTGGATCCACTAGAGTGCGACATGGTACACAAATCCTACAAATAGACTCCTAAGTGGGCGCCGGCTTTGATGGCAAATCTCGTGCACGTCCTGTTTACTGGTGCTATAGATCTGTTTACTGGTGCTATAGATCTGTTTACTGGTGCTATAGATCTGTTTATGATTACTGGTGCTATAGATCTGTTTACTGGTGCTATAGATCTGTTTACTGGTGCTATAGATCTGTTTATGATTACTGGTGCTATAGATCTGTTTACTGGTGCTATAGATCTGTTTACTGGTGCTATAGATCTGTTTACTGGTTCTATAGATCTGTTTACTGGTGCTATAGATCGGTTTACTGGTGCTATAGATCTGTTTACTGGTGCTATAGATCTGATTACTGGTGCTATAGATCCCGCGAGAGTGTGTTGCTGGGGACAGCTAAAGAGCAATAATAAAGTTGATTTTCTCAGTTGTTGTGTCGCTGAAAAAAGCCACTTTAGTATGACAATTTTGTTAATATTATGTGGCTTGTGATGATCTGGTCCAATATTTAGTTCAGTGAGCACAGCTTCTGAACTATTATTTTGCTCTGTGTTCACGTTAGCTCTCTCATTGTAAATGAATAGACTCCAAACATGCTTCCGCCTCCTAAAAAGGTATCTACCTACGTCACACAGAAACGGGAAGTACAGGTCTTTTGCACCCTCTTGCTATCGCCCTCTTGGCTCTGGTCTCTCATAATCACATGTGATTTGCCAACTGGGCTTCCAGTAATCAAGTGTCCAGAGAATATTGATCTGAAATAATCCTTTGTCAAGCAAATCAAGGTGATTGATTACAGTTTGCAAGGCAAGGGGGACATCATGGAGAGCCTTTTTAAGCATTAAAACCCTATGGGTGGACAGACCGGAGTCCCTCAGGGATACATACTGGGTCAGCTCCTTCCCCCCCCCCCCCCCCCCCCGCGACACCAAAATCTCTTTTCCGAAATGAGTAAATCAATGGCTCAATGGTGAGCTGGTGATCCATTTTTTGGAGCTGTGTGGAACACAAGCTCCCTATACGTGGCCGTGTGTGTGGGTCTGTCTGTCTCCGTCCGTGTCTGTCTGTATGTAGCCTAAACGTCGGCGCGTAACTAGTGCCGCACCATTTACGCCACTCGCGCAATATATACATCAAAATGTGCGGCTCGGCCGGGAATGGTGTGCTATTACCTTTCGTTCCGATCCGCCTTACCATGCCGACGTAATCGGCAAAAAACGACGCTTAATTGTCCCCATTGACTTATAATGGGACAATGCAAGAAATCACTTTCAAGTATTTTTCTCTCGTAAACCATAGGAGCTACAGTTTCAAACCTCGGAGAGGAGATTCATAATGATTTTAAGAATGAATCGAAAAATAATTACATCACTCGGCCTCATGGTGGCGCTATAACGGCCCACTTTACGTTTTGCCCCGTAACTCTTGAACCGTAGATCGGAAAATTAAAATTCTTTTTTCCCTGGATTCCTTGGGTCAAGACGCATCTCCCCATATAGGCCACGCCCATTTGCGCCAGGATATATTTTCCGCCATCTTGAATTTTCTCCAAAACACACTTTTTGCTCCTTTTCCTACATATTTTCTTCAAATGTCACAAAAATCGGTACACATGATCCTGGGTGACCAGAGAGGTGCTGTTGAGTCTAGCCTGCCCTGAGCATCAACTGCAATACACACACACACACACACACACACACACACACACACACACACACACACACACACACACACACACACACACACAGCTCCACTTCGAACAGAGGTTCGATTTTTTCTTTTCTGCTCGTAGCTTGTAGATCTGCTATTTTAGCAAAATGGTGAAAATTTCAAATCCTTCTAAGGTTTTTTTTGAAAAACCTATGTTTCTGGCAGGAACTTGTACAAGCTTGGGTACCCACTAGACGCCTCTCTCTCTCTCTCTCTCTCTCTCTCTCTCTCTCTCTCTCTCTCTCTCCCAGCCACGCTACACACAGTTGCGTGAAACATCTTCTCCCTAGCGTCTCAGAATGAGGGGGGGGGGGGAGGGGAGGGGGTTCCAATGCATTGTCAATGGAAGGTTGTTTGGTGTTTTGTCGTTGCCGTGTCTCTTGCTCAACCGAAGGCTGTCTTTTGGCCAAGAGACACGGCAACGACAAAACACCAAACAACCTTCCATTGACAATGCATTGGACCTTCCCCTCCCCCCCATCATTCTGAGACATTACGGAGAAGATGTTTCACGCAACTGTGTGTAGCGCGCCTCTCTCTCTCTCTCTCTCTCTCTCGCCACCCTGGGGTGTTGTTGTTGCTATTGAGCGACGTTCTGAGCTTTCACTCAGTCAGTATAAGAGCAATTCCCCCGAAACTGATGCAATTTGGCAACAGAGAGAGAGAGAGAGAGAGAGAGAGAGAGAGAGAGAGAGAGAGAGAGAGAGAGAGAGAGCGGAGCTCCCAACCAGGGACGTGCTGGCCATTGGGAAAAGCGGGACAACTCCAACGGCCGGTTCATTCCCGGCCGGTCCAGGCCGGCCATTAGGAAAAAAATAATATAAAATGTCAGCCTTCGTTCCATTTTGGGGGCTGGGCGGTCAGCAAAGTAAATCGTCACTGTCGGGCAGAAACCTCGTATCTCCAAGTTTCAAATTTGTTCATTCTTTTCGCAAGGCAAAGCCCTGCTTCATCATACAAGGCCGTCGCACAAAAGTAGTGAAAACAGCAGATCTACAAGCACACAACGCCGTAGATCGGCTGTTTTCACTAGTTTAAATCATTTTTTAAATGATAAATACAAAACAAACGGTTTTGGACATACAAGGTTTCCACCCGACAACGACAAAATATAACTCATGTACAGTAATTGGCCCACTGGCTTGTCAATCGTCATGATCTGAAATGGCAAATCTTTGAGTAGCAGCAGCGCTATAGAGAGAGATCTCTCTCTATAGCGCGCAATGAGGGCCTCTACAACTCTTTTTCCCGGGCTGAATCAGGGGCCCAGCACGTCCCTGCTCCCAACGCCTCCATTCCATTCTGGCTGTCCCCCCAATTAGAGCTTAAATCCATAGGCTCATTAGAGTCTGCTGCGGGCCGAAGCTCCTTGGTTCCCCTGATGTCTCTCTCTCACGCTAACAAGACCAACTCTGTTAACATTTCCAATTATTCAGAGGAAATGTGACAGTGGCGCCGAAAGAAGTCCTATGTTTTATTCTTTTTTTTCCCCCCACCACCTTTATTTTTATTCTCCAAATTAATACTTTAAGACAGCTTCCTTTCCTGTGACCTGCTCCGGAGGATTCAGGAGGAACGCAGCGCGTCCACATGGGGATAAAACCATGCTGTTGTAATGAGGTTAAAACTACATATCGTACTGTAGTAATTGCGACCGTCAGGGAGCAAGTTGCGATGAAGTGTGTGTCACACTTTGCGGTAACACTTTGTCTGTCACACTAGTTGTCTGTCAAGCTAACAGCACCCTCTAGTGTAATAATGTTATAGGGCAATAAGTCCTCTTCTTTCATCTGTCATCTCCTTGATGATTGGTTGGCAACATTTTATTTCACAAGATTTCGCGTTACTTAGAGGAGGCCATACATAGGTGTAACAGTGTAATAGTGTAATAGACTGTGTGTGTGTGTGTGTGTGTGTGTGTGTGTGTGTGTGTGTGTGTGTGTGTGTGTGTGTGTGTGTGTGTGTGTGTGTGTGTGTGTGTGTGTGTGTGTGTGTGTGTGTGTGTGTGTGTGTGTGCGTGCGTGCGTGCGTGCGTGCGTGCGTGCGCGCGCGCCTCATTTTAAAAAGTCTGTTGTTTCTGCACGCCCTGGCGGTCGCTTCTCGCCTTTAGGGAGTCTTAAGGTCTTTGCAAACTGCTGCGTTTTTCGGGCCGAATATCGGAGTGAATTTCGGAGTGCGTGAATAAAAAAATCAACCTCACGTTATGTCAATCACATTTGCACACTGCCGCCGGTTCCGTATTTATTTTCGGACCAGGTTTGATTTTTTCCGATTTTCGCAGCTGTCTCACTGAGTCCCTTAGTCTCTCTCCCTTTCCTCTCTCTCTCGGATTTCCAAAACGCAACGAAAACAAGCAGTGCAGTGTGCAACCACCTTTACTTGTGAGGTTACTTAGAACTACATGCTGTTGTAATGAGGTTAACATTACATTGTGTGATTCTATGCTCGATTAGCTCCAGAGTCACATGTTATGAGGCTGAAACGTAGGCCTACACGTCTTGTTAGAAGAGTATTTATAAGGTCAGAGTGTTGTACTGTTAATGTGCTTGAAACAATAAGACGTATATTGTGTAATTGGATCACTGGATATGGACTTTATTGAATAATGAAGGAAAACAAAAACATTCTAAAAACATTATTCTAATAATATATAATATAATATAAAGACAGCTGTTTCAATGAGCAGAATGACACGCACGCACGCACGCGCGCACGCGCACACACGCACACACGCACGCACGCACGCACACACACACACACACACACACACACACACACACACACACACACACACACACACACACACACACACACACACACACACACACACACACACACACACACACACACACACACACAGGAACCGTAAGGAGAAACATGACTTCATTTCCCATCAGCCCGTTGCAAAAAAAAAAGGACGACCATAAAACGTCAAAACCATGAACGTCCACACAGGAATAATAAAGCAGCTCGTATTGGCTGCTCGAGTTTAACGATTTAATCTGTGGTTTATTTCATCTTCAGTGTTGTTTTATGTGTTCATTAACACACCGGTAATATAGAAAGTTAAATTAACAGCCTCTTTGTGTTGAAATGCATAACAAACATCCACTTTTTCCTTCTCTTGGTGTTAGTTTTTGGTCGGCCCTCCTCAGAACACGTTCCTCTCTGTCGTTCTGTAGGGACTCTCTCTGTCCCAGGTGTTTCCACCAGGTGGGCGTGGTTTTCATCCCATAGCTCTAGGCCTGTAACCACGCCCACCTGATCTAAACACCTGGGACAAGAGTCCCTCTGAGGCAGCGTACCAGAACAGAAGAAGAGAGAAAAACAAACCGTTGCAGCAACATGTGTGAGGAGAGGAGCTTCCAGCCTGTCAGCCATGTGATCTTCGACATGGACGGACTGATACTAGGTTATTAAAACATTATTTAATGTCCTTGGGTTAACAAACAACACGTCTTTACTGTTACATTGTTTTGAAAGTTAGTTTCTGTTTTAAAAGGGGAAAAACTAGAAAGGACACAGTCCTTGTATTGGGATGTACTCAGGGACGTGCTGGGCCCCTGATTCAGCCAGGGAAAAAGAGTTGTAGAGGCCCTCATTGCGCGCTATAGAGAGAGATCTCTCTATAGCACTGCTGCTACTTTGCCATTTCAGATCATCAAGTAACAAGCCAGTGGGCCAATTACATGAGTTATATTTCGTTGTTGTCGGGTGGAAACCTTGTACGTCCAAAACTGTTTGTTTTGTATTTATCATTTTAAAAATGATTTAAACTAGTGAAAACAGCCGATCTACAAGCACACAACGCCTCGCACCGCGAGGCTTTGTGTGCTTGTAGATCTGCTGTTTTCACTAGTTTTGTGCAACGGCCTTGTATGATGAAGCAGGGCTTTGCTTTGCAAAACATTTATAAATTTGATACTTGGAGATTCAAGGTTTCAGTGACGATTTACTTTGTTGGCCGCCCAGCCCCCAAAATGGAACGAAGGCCGACATTTTATTTTTTATTTTTTTCCTAATGGCCGGCCTGGACCAGCTGGGAATGAACCGGCCATTCGGGAGTTTTCCCAATGGCCAGCACGTCCCTGGATGTACTGTTGCATTTTTTTGACAGTTAGTTTTTGTTCTAAAAGGAGAAACAACAACAACAGCCTGTAGCCTGTTACTAGGTTAACAATAACACTATCTTTATTTGATCTTACATTCTTTAGTTGTGGTTCTAAAGGGAAACAAATATCAACAGCAGACTGTAGTGTTTGTATCTCTGCTGCTGCTGCTGCCTTGTCAGTCAGTTCTGTCTGAGCTGGGGCTGGCTGGAGGAAAATAGCAGATCTACAAGCTCACATTGTAACGCGTTGTGAGCTTGTAGATCTGCTATTTCAGGTCTGTTTTACTAAAGCATAGTGAAGTGATATTGATGAATGTGATAAAGCCACAAAAGCATGTCATAAATATCAGGCTACATTTCACTTAAACGCCAGAGCTTAACTCTGCATGTAAATAAGACTTTTTTTATTAATGTGAGAGATCGGGACATAATTCTGTTGGTCCTCCCAAATGTAGAACTTGAATATCTCAAAAGTAGTATTTCAGCATGGCATCATTCATTCAGCAGCCATATCTTCAAAACTGTTGGGTCAATCTCCACAACCAATATATCATTTTGTAGCTATGATTCCCAGCTTTCAAATGAAGTGTGAAAATGAAAAAGAAAAAAAAAAACAATCAAATGATCTCGCGGCACCCCTGGACTGCCGTCACAGCACCCCAGGGTGCCCCGTCACCCACTTTGAAAACCCCTGCATTAGAGGGTAGGAGAGGACGCGCACATTTTATTTAACAATAAATGAATCATCTTATTGATTATGTGCGATGAGGAAATGCTTCTCCAGAGGCATTGAGTGGCGCGTCGCAGCCCATTGATCCCTGGCTGATTGATCACACCACGCACCTGTCATCTGATCACAACATAAATAGATGTAGATAGATAGATAGATACCTTTATTATCCCAAGGGGGAAATTCAGTTGTCCAGTTGTAGCACAGCAGTATACAGTTATTTACAAAGTTACAGAGAAGTAGGAAAAGATAGATAAGAGGGAAAAAAAGAGCAGTACAGTACCAATAAAGAGAAGGTGTATCAATAGAGGGGGCGAATAATATATAAGTATACATAAAGTGTCTTACAAAAAGAGACCATAGCAGTCAATGCTAGTTAGTGCAACAAGTATCTCACTGTCATTGTTAAGAATACTCAGAAACTACCAACACAACCTAGTAGTGCAGAGTCAAAAATCAGTGCGAAAGAACAAACAAAAAAAAAAACAGCTCAGAGAAGAAGAAACTAGGAAGTGTGTCACCACAAGACGCACATGAGCACTCTCCCTGGAAGGTCCTTAGAGGTCAAAGTCAGTACAGCAATAGTTCCGTCAGTCTAGGTTAGGAAGGAAGTCCTTTTCAAGCGTCCGTTATGTGTCTCGTTGTACAGCTTAAGGGCAGCCGTTACAAAAGATTTTCCTAGTCTTTCACATCTCCGTCCTGGGTAGGCAAAGCTGTGTTGTGGGTGTTGTAATACAGGGGATCTCAAAGTGTGGTCCGGGGACCCCGTGTAGGGGTCCTCGAGGGAGGTCCAGGGGGTCCGCATGTAGCACACTGTCATCAAAATCCTTTTTAACCA
Organism: Nannobrachium achirus; assembly: GCF_963921795.1. Taxonomy (NCBI): domain Eukaryota; kingdom Metazoa; phylum Chordata; class Actinopteri; order Myctophiformes; family Myctophidae; genus Nannobrachium; species Nannobrachium achirus. The sequence continues at coordinate 2,103,028 of NC_137831.1, forward strand.
TTTTATCCGTTAACTAGTTGGCTATTCAAAATAATAGCAGATCTACAAGCTCACAGCCCATCACTTTGTGCCGCGCTGCGAGCTTGTACATCAGTGTTGTTTTTGACAGCAAATTCAGATTTTGTTTTAGTGATAGTCTTTTGAATTAAATGTCATTTAGTTTTAGTCATAATTTAGTCACCTGAAAAGTTTAGGTTTTAGTCAAATTTCAGTCGATTAAATATACGATTTTTTTTGACCAAATCTTCAGTTGATTTAGTCGACTGAAATGTATTTTGGCAGGCCTTGATGACATTGTAATGTAATGGCTACAGAAAAAAATCAATGACCATACATGAAGCTAGTTAGTTTGTTTTTAGGTTTTTAGAACTTTGATTATATTGTGTTTTTTCTAGATAGATATCCATTTGCATTTGTTATATTCTTGATGATGTACTGACATATTATCTTGTTTATTATAGTGATGTATTATCTGCTTATTGTAAGTCGCTTTGGATTAAAAGCGTCTGCTAAATGCCTAAACTGTAAACTGTAAACTGCCTTAAATAATCATGTGCGGTATTGTTGTCCTCTCCCTCTCAGACACAGAGAGACTGTACACGGTCTCGTTCCAGGAGGTGTGTGACCGCTTCGGGGTTCGCTACACCTGGGCGGTGAAGTCCAAGGTGATGGGCATGAAGGCTCTGGAGGCTGCCCAGGTCATCTGTGAGGAACTGGCACTGCCCATGAGCGCCCAGGAGCTGCTCACTGAAACCAGGAGGATCCAGGAGAACATCTTCTCCTCTGCACAACTCATGCCAGGTACAGTAGGAGATATTCTCCTCTGCCCAGCTCAGTAATTAGAATGGGTTAATGGGTTAAAGGACAACTCCATCCTAAATCACATCTTTCCTACTTATATTGATCCAAAAGACTGTCCATGGTGTCTATTAGGCAGAAATGCTCCTGTTGTCCAGTTTCCCCAGCAGAACCCAGCAGCTCTCATAGCATAGAGTGGAGCATATAAGCCTATTGCTGTTACACTATTTGTTGAGGTCAAAAGTAAAAACAAAAAAATGTCATGAATGTGTTACTAGTTGTCATTACAAACACATCCATGCCATCATTGTCCCACACAAGCCACCACACTGCTAAACAGATGTTTTATGTGTTTTGCCAAGTCCCGGAAATGATGCCCTTTGATTGGCCAGTACAGTCACTTTAATTGGCACTTGTGCCGAATGCTCACCCCAAAACATAACTTATAAGACTGTGGTGGCTTGTATGGGACAACCAAGGCATGGATGTGTTTGTAATGACAACTAGTAACACATTGATGAAAAATAAAAATGTGTAAAAGCGATAGGCTGTTTGGCCTAAACATGGAGATGTTATGCTATGAGAGCTGCTGGGTTCTGCTGGGGGAAACTGGACAACAGGGGCATTTCTGCCTAATAGACCCCATGGACAGTCATTTTGGAACAATAAAATACAACACTACAGTATGTTACACTATAGACCCCATGGACAGTCTTTATGGAACAATAAAATACAACACTACAGTATGTTACACTATAGACCCCATGGACAGTCTTTTTGGAACAATAAAATACAACACTACAGTATGTTACACTATAGACCCCATGGACAGTCTTTATGGAACAATAAAATACAACACTACAGTATGTTACACTATAGACCCCATGGACAGTCTTTTTGGAACAATAAAATACAACACTACAGTATGTTACACTATAGACCCCATGGACAGTCTTTATGGAACAATAAAATACAACACTACAGTATGTTACACTATAGACCCCATGGACAGTCTTTTTGGAACAATAAAATACAACACTACAGTATGTTACACTATAGACCCCATGGACAGTCTTTATGGAACAATAAAATACAACACTACAGTATGTTACACTATAGACCCCATGGACAGTCTTTTTGGAACAATAAAATACAACACTACAGTATGTTACACTATAGACCCCATGGACAGTCTTTATGGAACAATAAAATACAACACTACAGTATGTTACACTATAGACCCCATGGACAGTCTTTATGGAACAATAAAATACAACACTACAGTATGTTACACTATAGACCCCATGGACAGTCTTTATGGAACAATAAAATACAACACTACAGTATGTTACACTATAGACCCCATGGACAGTCTTTATGGAACAATAAAATACAACACTACAGTATGTTACACTATAGACCCCATGGACAGTCTTTATGGAACAATAAAATACAACACTACAGTATGTTACACTATAGACCCCATGGACAGTCTTTTTGGAACAATAAAATACAACACTACAGTATGTTACACTATAGACCCCATGGACAGTCTTTATGGAACAATAAAATACAACACTACAGTATGTTACACTATAGACCCCATGGACAGTCTTTATGGAACAATAAAATACAACACTACAGTATGTTACACTATAGACCCCATGGACAGTCTTTATGGAACAATAAAATACAACACTACAGTATGTTACACTATAGACCCCATGGACAGTCTTTATGGAACAATAAAATACAACACTACAGTATGCTACACTATAGACCCCATGGACAGTCTTTATGGAACAATAAAATACAACACTACAGTATGTTACACTATAGACCCCATGGACAGTCTTTATGGAACAATAAAATACAACACTGCAGTATGTTACACTATAGACCCCATGGACAGTCTTTTTGGAACAATAAAATACAACACTACAGTATGTTACACTATAGACCCCATGGACAGTCTTTATGGAACAATAAAATACAACACTACAGTATGTTACACTATAGACCCCATGGACAGTCTTTATGGAACAATAAAATACAACACTACAGTATGTTACACTATAGACCCCATGGACAGTCTTTATGGAACAATAAAATACAACACTACAGTATGTTACACTATAGACCCCATGGACAGTCTTTATGGAACAATAAAATACAACACTACAGTATGTTACACTATAGACCCCATGGACAGTCTTTATGGAACAATAAAATACAACACTACAGTATGTTACACTATAGACCCCATGGACAGTCTTTATGGAACAATAAAATACAACACTACAGTATGTTACACTATAGACCCCATGGACAGTCTTTATGGAACAATAAAATACAACACTACAGTATGTTACACTATAGACCCCATGGACAGTCTTTATGGAACAATAAAATACAACACTACAGTATGTTACACTATAGACCCCATGGACAGTCTTTATGGAACAATAAAATACAACACTACAGTATGTTACACTATAGACCCCATGGACAGTCTTTATGGAACAATAAAATACAACACTACAGTATGTTACACTATAGACCCCATGGACAGTCTTTATGGAACAATAAAATACAACACTACAGTATGTTACACTATAGACCCCATGGACAGTCTTTATGGAACAATAAAATACAACACTACAGTATGTTACACTATAGACCCCATGGACAGTCTTTATGGAACAATAAAATACAACACTACAGTATGTTACACTATAGACCCCATGGACAGTCTTTTTGGAACAATAAAATACAACACTACAGTATGTTACACTATAGACCCCATGGACAGTCTTTATGGAACAATAAAATACAACACTACAGTATGTTACACTATAGACCCCATGGACAGTCTTTATGGAACAATAAAATACAACACTACAGTATGTTACACTATAGACCCCATGGACAGTCTTTATGGAACAATAAAATACAACACTACAGTATGTTACACTATAGACCCCATGGACAGTCTTTATGGAACAATAAAATACAACACTACAGTATGTTACACTATAGACCCCATGGACAGTCTTTATGGAACAATAAAATACAACACTACAGTATGTTACACTATAGACCCCATGGACAGTCTTTATGGAACAATAAAATACAACACTACAGTATGTTACACTATAGACCCCATGGACAGTCTTTATGGAACAATAAAATACAACACTACAGTATGTTACACTATAGACCCCATGGACAGTCTTTATGGAACAATAAAATACAACACTACAGTATGTTACACTATAGACCCCATGGACAGTCTTTATGGAACAATAAAATACAACACTACAGTATGTTACACTATAGACCCCATGGACAGTCTTTATGGAACAATAAAATACAACACTACAGTATGTTACACTATAGACCCCATGGACAGTCTTTATGGAACAATAAAATACAACACTACAGTATGTTACACTATAGACCCCATGGACAGTCTTTATGGAACAATAAAATACAACACTACAGTATGTTACACTATAGACCCCATGGACAGTCTTTATGGAACAATAAAATACAACACTACAGTATGTTACACTATAGACCCCATGGACAGTCTTTATGGAACAATAAAATACAACACTACAGTATGTTACACTATAGACCCCATGGACAGTCTTTATGGAACAATAAAATACAACACTACAGTATGTTACACTATAGACCCCATGGACAGTCTTTATGGAACAATAAAATACAACACTACAGTATGTTACACTATAGACCCCATGGACAGTCTTTATGGAACAATAAAATACAACACTACAGTATGTTACACTATAGACCCCATGGACAGTCTTTATGGAACAATAAAATACAACACTACAGTATGTTACACTATAGACCCCATGGACAGTCTTTATGGAACAATAAAATACAACACTACAGTATGTTACACTATAGACCCCATGGACAGTCTTTATGGAACAATAAAATACAACACTACAGTATGTTACACTATAGACCCCATGGACAGTCTTTATGGAACAATAAAATACAACACTACAGTATGTTACACTATAGACCCCATGGACAGTCTTTATGGAACAATAAAATACAACACTACAGTATGTTACACTATAGATACTGTAAAGCCCTTATCAGAGTCCAGGGTGAAGAGCCTATCACCGTATATTTTAGGTGATCAGCTATCCACCTAAAGTGAGAAAACAAGTGGAGGCCATCATAGTCAGTCACGGTGAAGTCCTATCACTGTGACTGACTGGTCTAGATCGACCAATCAGTGAACGGGGTGACGGGTCGATCTGTCTGATAGTAAAAACAGAGAGATGTGTCGGGACTTATTGTGTCTAAAAAGACATATTTAGCCACTTGTACGCATGCCCCACATTTTACCACGGTAAACGTGATAAAACAATAGAACAAAGCAAATGAAAACATTTTAACACTCACTTTTTCTTTTCTCTCATTACAATCTAAAATATGAACCCTTGTTGTAAAAAAACAAAGTTGTCCTTTAACTCAGCAGTGGTTCTCAGGCTTTTTGGAGAAACACAGTGATGTGTATTTGGGCCCATCAGACTCCCATCTCAAAAAGTATTTCATGAAGCCAGATTGTACATGCTGTATGCAGTGCAACTCTAGTTGGTCACTGCGTTGGGAACGGGACACTAACTGAGGTAAATAAATGTGGCTCGTTGCATGCATAATGTTGCACAGCTTAACCAGTTTGAGTGTCATTTACACAAACCCACCTCCACGTTGCACTCATTTATTGATTAAAAGATAAAAGCCTTTTTATCTGTCTCTCTCACTCCACAACCCAGCGCACTTGTTGTCATAGCAACGGGTAATATTTGCATACTTGAATAAACAAAGTGCGCTGCACTTAAACACCCTCTCCAATGATGTCCTCATCAGAGTCACGGTCATAATTAAGAGTACACACCGCCTCTGATGCCGGCTGCACCGATGTCTTTAAGCCATTAAGATTTAAAAAAAGAAACATTTATTTGTTTTCTGAGAAAGAAAATAGATGTTCCTATATCAGTGGTTCTCAAACCTTTTCATGTCAAGGACCCCCAAAATGTTATCAGGGGTGAGATGCCTCACGTGCAAGCACGCGCACGTCACGAATTTAGAGGGGCACCACTTCTAATATCCACATCACACCACTGAATGTTATGTATTTGGCCGCAGACCCCCATCTCAAAATAGTTTGTTTCAGAGAACCCCAGAAGCAAAGAAATTAGTTAAAAATGTTTGCTTTGAAAAAATATATATATTTTCGTACGATTTTTACCACTTTTCAAGATCTGCCACGTTATGAGCTTGTATATCTGCTTTTATTATTATCCCCAGATTTTGTAACCATTTTTTTCACCCAGTGCCAACTGCCCAAGCTGTAATCCTGGACTCTGCTCTCCCTCTGCCAACCTGGGCAGAGCCCCAAACTGAGCTCATGCTTCCTTCAGTACATGAGGAGTGAGCAGGCCGCTTCTTATCACCTGACAGGGGGGATTTCCCCAGAATGGACGTAGCGTGTGGAAAGAACACGTTATTCCAACCTGTTCCTTTCCCCCTCCATCAGGCGCCCCGGCTGGCCAGGGGGAGGCAGTATAGAGACTAGGATTACTGTTTTACTGGGGGGATCGAACCCGGGACTGTGAGGCGACCGCGCCGCCACCGTGCCATCGTGGCCCGTGTTTTCTCCAATCTTGTAAAAACGTTGACACTAATGTTTAAAAAAAAGAAAAAATTCCACAGCTGTGGTGTTTTTGCCATTTAACCATTTCTTTTTATAGATTTTTAAAAATGTTCACAAACAACATAAAATCACAAAAACAAAACACTGTAAAACAGAACAGACTACAGAGTCCTCCATTTTTCAAGTCCACTTTTCCTGTTCACACTATTTTCGAGAGCAGGCTCTGACATCGTAATCCTTCAAACAACTACATGCATTTCTTTGATCTAATCTCATAAAATATGACTAGAATAGTATATTTGTTCAGTGTTTTACCGCTTTGTTTTGATACCTCCGGCTCCTACTGTAGTTCCAAACATGAAATGACATTATTTTTATCACATTCTATTCTCTCAGTGTTCCAATAACTCTCTAGAGAAGACTGTCTGTCTGGAGCAAAGCGGCTGTTTTTTGGCAGTTCCATTTCTTTGAGGAGAATTCCTGATTCTTCTCTCAGTCGATGGAGAAACATGACTTTGTCAAAAGAAGCAGACAACTTTCTCTCTCTAAGGGTCGTTTCACACTCTAATAAGGAACCTAACTAATTTCGGTTCGGGAGGGCTCCCCGACCCGAGATTATTTAGGTTCGGGGGGAGTTCATCCATACTTTCTTAACGGCTAGTGCCGAAGTCGCATGTAAATATTGGAGGTCCGTGGCATGACAACGTTTGTGGCCGATGAATGAGCGTTGCAGAGCGGATACATATTTGACTGGCCCTCGCGCTGCACACTGAATGACTGGAGGTCCAGTGAGTAGCAGCTCCAGTAGGCAGCAGCACCAGCGGGGTCTCTTCTCTCTCTCTCTCTCTCTCTCTCTCTCTCACTCACACTCACAAACGCTCGATCAATCTACAAGCTCACATTATAGACGTGCCGCCTCCCTTGCTGCATGCATGTCATCACACAGTCACAACTCGTCGTGGAAAACAACACGGAACACTAGCAATTAGCAAAGTTGTGTTTAAGCACTTCTTTAGTCTTAAAAACGGCAGTGCGATACACGCAGCAAAGCTGTGTGTGTGTGTGTGTGTGTGTGTGTGTGTGTGTGTGTGTGTGTGTGTGTGTGTGTGTGTGTGTGTGTGTGTGTGTGTGTGTGTGTGTGTGTGTGTGTGTGTGTGTGTGTGTGTGTCGCGTGCGCGCCTCCCAGCGAGAACCTGACAATGTATCCGCTCTGCGACGATCAATACACGGCCAGACAAGCATTGGAAGTCGGCGTGCCTCCCTCCCAAACGACCGCTGTTTCATGGGTTCACAGCCGAGCATATGAACTTGGAGCCAGGATGAATGAATGAGAAGACACCGCTGAGTACCGAAATTAAGTCGGGAGGTCACAACATTTCTCCAGCACCGTGGAGCCGAATTTAGTCGGTTGACGCCCCCCGAACCGGGGGATGCGAACCATATTTGGGTTCGCCTAGTGCCGAACCGAAATTAGTTAGGCTCCTTATAACGGTATGAATCGACCCTAACACATTAAGACGATTCTACTTAAAGGGATATTCCACTTTCAACAGGGATACAGCTTATGGGCTTTTCTCCACACCCATTGTAACTTCAAACTCCATTTTAACCATGATAGATTCATTAAAAAAACACCCATTATTTTTTCTGGTAACTCATATTACCCTCCTAATACGTGAGCAGGCCGTGTTTTTTCAATAACCTTTTTCATTTATTTTTAATACATTTTTATTGTATTTAATTTTTTCCATTTTTTCCAAAGAACTATTAAAAATAAAAGAAAAAAGTTATTGAAAAAAACATAGCCTGCTCACGTATTAGGAGGGTAGTAAGAGTCACCAGAAAAAACAATGGGTGAGTTTGAAGTTACAATGGGTGTGTGTGGGGAGAGGCCCTGGGCCTGGAGGGCCTGATAACATTTACATCACATATCTAAATATTCAATCAAGTGAATTAAAAACTGTTCAGGGTGTTCATAAAAGCGATACAATGACCAAAGGTTTTTTTGGAAAGTGGAATTTCCCTTTAAGTATTGACGGTTCAAGTGGTTAAATATCTGAAAACACGAATTGACATGAATCCAAAATACACTGATGATTGTGCTGTCAAACAATGAAACTATATGGAATCTATGAACAGGTTGTGGGGGTCCCTGCTTCATCCCTCTCTCAACTAAGGGGTCCCTGCTTCATCTCTCTCTCAACTAAGGGGTCCCTGTTTCATCTCTCTCTCAGCTAAGGGGTCCCTGCTTCATCTCTCTCTCTCAACTAAGGGGTCCCTGCTTCATCTCTCTCAACTAAGGTGTCCCTGCTTCATCTCTCTCTCAGCTAAGGGGTCCCTGCTTCATCTCTCTCTCAACCAAGGGGTCCTTGGCCTGAAAACGTTGAAGACCCCTGGTGTATGCATTAACTCTTTTACATGTATTTGTACCTTTAACTCTCTCTCTCTCTCTCTCCCCCAGGTGTGGAGAGGTTGGTACACCACCTCCATGCCAGCGGCGTGCCCATGGCGGTGGCCACCAGCTCAGCGGGTGCCACCTTCCAGATGAAGACCCTTCACCACGGGGTCTTCTTCAGCCTGTTCCACCACATCGTGCTGGGGGACGACCCGGACGTGAAGGCTGCCAAACCCCAGCCAGACCCCTTCCTGGTGTGTGCCGGGCGCTTCAGCCCCCCCGCCCCCCCGGGGAAGGTAAGGGAGACCACCAGAACCAACCACATGCCTTTGTTCTGTTTTTGTGGGGAAAGCTTTGGCAGGAAAATAAGCAGATGGGCAAGCTCACAGCGCGTCACAACGCAACTGACGCACCGCCGTCCAAATAATTGTGACCGAAGGTCGCATTTACCCTGAGAAATCTTGTAGCGTGTCTGACTGTCTGTACGTACAGGAAGTGATGTCACAGGATGTCAGTGAGTCACAGTGATGTGGTACAGAATGACTCATATATGGGCATGAAAAGGTGGAGATTTCTGATGTCATAAATCCCAGGCCGAAAATGAGAATGTTAGGGTACCCCCTTATGCCCATATATGGAGATCCACAGGCATCAAACCAAGGCCCTAACTCACCAAGGCCCTGCTTGGCATTACTAATTAACATACGTTTTTTGCCCATATATGGAGATTCCTATATCTCCATATATGGGAGATAAGTGTCCGCCAGATAAGTGTCAGGTCGCAGCGTGATTTTAGGGCAAAATGTGTAGGAGCAGTGTCCAAAATGTGTTTAAAAAAATCGGCCTGATGGTGACGCTATATGGCACAGATCCATGTTGATGACATGAGTGTAGACATACTGTGTAGCGATTTGCGTCATTTTAGGGCAAAATTTGTAGGAGCAGTGTCCAAAAATGTGTTTTACAAGAAACTGCCTCATGGTGGCGCTAGAAGAGGGCCATGTGAGAAATGGAGGTTGTGGTTTGGCAGGCAAGGAGTGTGTGTGCAAATTTTGGCATGGATCGGGGCAACGGTGGCGGAGATATGAGCAGGGCAAAAGTGTGACCTGTGATGTGTGACAGACAGACTGACAGACAGCCGGTGGAGGTTTTGTCTTTATTGTTCCCGAAGGGAAATTTGTCTTCACAAGTCTGTTCAACACAAAAGACATGATTATGACATTTTACATGACGATTTATTGTCACTCAAATAATTGCGATTAACGATTTAATTGTGTTTTTTGTCGTTGACAATTACATTACCTGTTTGGGTCGTAGGCTTTGAAGTTACACATGGCAGATATGACACCTAACCTAACCTATACAAAGAAATTACTGACATATTTGACAACTTTATAACCTAAAAAGAACCTTGATAGTGGAAATAGCCGATCTACAAGCTCACAGCGCGTCGCATCGCGAGACATTTTGATAACCAAAAAAAAAGAACAGTTGTTGTGGGCTCAGTGGGTGAAAAACAACAGACTGAGTGCATGTTGAAATGACCCCTGACATGTTTGAAAGTGAAGTCAGAGGCGTCAATTGGGTATGGCAGGGGTATGCAGCTGCCATACCCTGGGTCCAGGGGGGTCCAGGGGTATGCAGCTGCCATACCCTGGGTCCAGGGGGGTCCAGGGGTATGCAGCTGCCATACCCTGGGTCCAGGGCGGTCCAGGGGTATGCAGCTGCCATACCCTGGGTCCAGGGGGGGGGGGGGGGGGTATGGTATTGTATTCTCCCCATCTTGACAGAATGGTATATTCCCAGGTTCCGCAGGTCAGCTGCACAGGTGCAATGCATTGTTGTTAATTGTGACACGTTTACTAACATGCCAAGTTTAGCTGCACTTGAACAACCGTTCCAGGCTGCCATATCCAGCCTAAAAAAACCTTAGAGACCTGTGTAAAAAACGGACAAAAGTTTATTTTTAGCTTTTTTTCAGACATTGTGAAAATAGCAGATCTACATGCTCACAACGCCTCGCAGCATGTAGATCTGCTATTTTCACAATAGAACCTTGTTATACAAAATGTAATGCCTCTTTTCCATGAGGACTTCCATCTTTGCCATACCCTAGCTTTTTGCTGAACTGACACCACTGCAGAGTGCACGTTGAAATGACCCCTGACATGTCTGAAAGTGAAGCATCCCTTCAAGGAGGTGAAAGCTTTTCTTCCATCTTTGTTTGGCAGCTCTTCTTCCTCAGTCCTCAGAGGAAGAGCAGTGTTTTGTTCTGTGCTCTTCTTCCTCAGTCCTCAGAGCAACAGCAGTGTTTTGTTCTGTGCTCTTCTTCCTCAGTCCTCAGAGCAACAGCAGTGTTTTGTTCTGTGTTCTGAGGTTCTCCTAAGAGGTGAACTCTAGACTCTGCCCTGCAGCGCTGGAAGGCTCTGTTTGAATACAGAGCTACGCTGGGTGTTTGTGATGAGGCATGCTCTGACATGGTTTAGTCCAGGGGTCCTCAACGTTTTCAGGCCAAGGACCCCTTAGTCGAGAGAGAGAGAGAGAGAGATGAAGCAGGGACCCCCATAACCCATAGATACCATATAGTTTAATTGTTTGACAGCACAATCATCAGTGTATTTTGGATTAATTTGTGTCACTACTTAAAGGACAACTTTAGTTTTTTACAACAAGGGTTCATATTTTAGATTTTAATTAAAGAATATAAAAGATGAGTGTTAAAATGATTTCATTTACTTCTTTCTATTGTTTTAGAGATTCTTATTTCAGTGGTTGGGGGCATGCGTACAAGTGGCTAAATATGTCCTTTTACACAGAATAAGCCCATTCCCAAGATACAACGCAACCTTTCATGGTTGGATGTGACTTATGGGGGCTAGAAGTGTTACTGTAAATAGCAATAAAGAAACTGCTGGCTTTTTGTGTCTAAAAAGACATATTTAGCCACTTGTACGCATGCCCCCATGCGTACGCAATTTACGCATGCCCCACATTTTAGCATGGTAAACGCGATAAAACAATAGAACGAAGCAAATGAAAACATTTTAACACTCACTTTTTCTTTTCTTTAATTACAATCTAAAATATGAACCCTTGTTGTAAAAAAAAAAACTACAAGCTCATCACAAGCTTGCAGATCGGCTATTCTCAGCAAATAGGTTTGGTAAAAAAGTACAGAGTGAAAGGTCAAGTTTACTAATTTTAGTGGCTTAATGTCTGAAAAACATAAAACGTGAATCCAACATAGACTCATCACAGTGCTGTCAAACAGGTCTATGAATCTATCAGCTGTGACACATTTTGAGCTTGTAGATCTGCTATTTTCAAGAGATTTTTGAACATTGATTTCATGCATTTGAAAAGGTGTGAGAAGTACATTCTGCCTGTACTTTTGCTTGAGTACATTTTGACTTGAAAGTAAAAATATATTGTTGTTGGTCGAGAACTGGGAACCCTTCGGAATAACTCTTTGTGCTCTAATGACGGTTTCTCTACCCCTGAGCCATGCCGCCCCCTCATGTGGCCTATACCAGTCACTTATTATTTTGGTCTCGTTTTCATGGACCCTGGATGCGTATTTCTCTCGCTAAAGCTGGCAAAACCGATCGCCTCCGCAGCGTTGCTGATCGCATGGTTTGAAATGGGGCATTAACGAAAAAGTCGACAAGTCGACTTAATTTCACAAGTCGACTCCCACTAGAGAAAGTCGAAAGTCGAAGTAAAAAAAAAAAAAAGCTTTCTATTGTGAAAATAGCAGATCTACATGTGCGAGGCGTTGTGAGCATAGATCGGCTATTTTCACAATTTCTGCCTCTATATATTTGACAATCTGGACAATGTTAAACTTGGCATTTTAGAGGTATTAAAAAGTCCTTAAATTGTCACTATAAATGTGCAGATACCCTCTATACACTTAAACTTTATGTTGTTTTTTTTACTGTTGAGAGAGAAAACAATGTTGCACATTAAGTTAATCATCTGGGGACCCCCTAAAATAATTGGGGGGGTCGTGTGACTCGTGTGTGATGTGATGACGTCATCAAACGATAAAGTCGACTTCAACTCAACTTTTTACTGAGTCGAGTCGACTTGCAAAAATCACAAGTCGTTGATGCCCTGGTTTGAAACGACCGTTGAAATGAACTTTGTGGCCTCTTTTTGTCGGTTCAGCAACGACGCCGTTGTGTACTTTTTGACCTGCAGGACCGATAGAAAACAAAGTCTCCACTTGAAGTTGGGAGTTTCTGCTGCTGTGGGCTTTTAGGAGGGAAAGAAACGCCAGCTGTCAGTTCCATTCAGGTCACACATTAAGGTGTTGAAGTCTCTTAACAAAAGCAGTTTGTCACAGACAGAACGCCGCAGTGCAGGACAGCACTGGATCACACAAATGCTACATACTGCAAGGGGGAGGGGGGAGGGGGGAAGGGGGGGGGGGGGGGGGTTACAGAAGTAAAAAAAAGTGGGTGAAATGTATTTCTTGTTTTTGCAGTACGTGTTTAGTTTTTACTGGAATCAGTTACACATCGACACTCCGAAAAACATTGCTATCCCGACCACCTAAACCTAAGCTTAACCCTAACCCTAACCTCATTGAAACTAACGCTGGTGAATGCTAACCTGGTGTTCGGCATGGAGATGTTTCGGAATGGAAACCCGCCCCCGTTGGGATCAGAATGGGCTTCATCGTCACATCACAGGTTTAAAGAAGTAACGAAGTGGGTGTCCTCTTTATAAACCTGATTCTAGTTTGATGTACAAACGTGGGCTTCAAAAACTCATTGACTGCCAACAATAAACTTTGACTTTGAGTCTGTTTGTGCCCGGCTAGCTCAGTCGGTAGAGCTCTCGCCTTTGTACCGCAAGGTCATGGGTTCGATTCCGGGCACCGCCAACTCAGCGTATGAGTAGCACGGCTTGGCAAGTCCTGCGGCAAGTACTGGGAGCTGATGGTAGGTGTGGCACTCCACCTCAGCAGTCCATCTCCCAGGGGTCTAGCGCATTGTAACGGGGACAGACTCCCGCGTGTTACCGGCTGATACCGACAATAAGCCACTCCTAACCTACTTATTTTAGAGTGACACGTTATGATATTCTTACTTTTTATCTCTTTTACTGCTATGGACGTTCCCGTTCGCCCCATTTTTTACGGCGGCGCGTTGCCAATACGGCTCGTTCTTTTTTACCTTGTTTTGATGACTGTAAGCTGATGAGGGGTCGCGCAGGTGTGTACAGTAAAAACATCTCCCGTAATGCTGCTCTCAAATCTCTACCTCACGTAAACATCAATGATGTCCAATTCACTTCCTGGCTGTTCACTGTGGATCTATTGCTCTGATGCGATTCTGTGGTCTGAATGTATGGCAGGCGGAGCGGCCCATTTCACATTAATTCTTGCATAAGGCTGCCCTCTGCTGCCAGTATGGCCAAAGTACACATCTGACTGCCCATTGCAAGATGAATTTGTTTAGAAAGAATCAATAGATCATTTTCTATAACATCGCAAAGGGAAGCTGCTTTTTGCTGGCACCAGACCCAATACATAAATAATAACATCTGGCAGTAAAACTGTTAAAAAGGTCGCAGTGTGACCGGTGTGCAGACGTGCACGATCGCAGTCCATCGCAGACCGGATCTTTGTGTGTTGAGTTCTATATAAAATAGAGAACGGATAGCCCAGATATTCATTTCAATGAAAGTTGCTAAGCAGGGACGTGCAGAGAATGTTAGAGAGGCAGGGGCTGGCATTTCTAAAAGGGTCTTTTGGTGGAAACATCGAAAATAGCCCACCTCCAAGCTCATTTGGAGGTGGGCTATTTCCGGTGCTTGATACCACACTGAACTAAGCATAATCAAGTCAATATCAACTCAAAATGGAGATGTGGCGTAACGGCATGGATTTCTATGACATCTGACATCATACATACAATCCCTTTTATGCCCATACATGGAGATCCCTGTCTGTAGAACCAGCCACACGGATATGGGCTGTCTTCCTCCATATATGGGCATTCCCATATGAAGTCCTGTTAGATATGGTCTTAATATTGATGACATCAGGGATCTCCATATGGGCATAAAAGGGATTCTGTTAGTCGTTCCCATGACATCACAGCGATGTCAAAGCGTGATGCCAACAATCCCTCAACAGCGACTTCTTTTTTTTAGAACTCAGAGAGAGAGAGGGAAAAATAAAATGCCATGGATCACTGGAGTGGATTTTTCTGTTAAAACCTTTCAATACAAACCAAACATCGTGGTGGACAGATTTATGGTTCCGAGTTAGCCATAAAGTGTAACTCTTATAGAGAACTTTATTGAGTGTACTGTTACTGCTTCTGTGGAATGGGGGAAATGCTCTCTGCCGTGTTTGTGTTTGCTCTGCTGTACAGAAAACCAGTGGATTGGGTCAAAACGAGTGCTAATGTAGATCGTCTACTTTTACATTTGTTTTGGTCGTAGAGGGACGTGGCGCCCCTCTACAGATCCGGGAGGGCAAGGCGCAGGCGGCCGTGGTGGTCCGCGGTCCCGGCGGACCATCAAAGGGACCGAAAAAGAGCGCCGCCACGATAATCAATCAAACAGCTAGGCTAGGCTACATATATACTGTATCTCAGATAGCATACATGCTAGGCTAGCTTGCTTCCCCAGTGTTGTTGTAGTCCAGCCAATAAAGGTTATTTGACCATGTTCACCACAACGTTAATCGTCGCTATTGTTGTAAAGACGCAATGAAGACCTGTGTGGCTTCTAAAACGTTGTCCAATGTCCACCACATCTATAAATAATAGCGGTGTCCAGTTGTGAACTTGTTGTGACTGAATGAAGAGGACGGGGAGAGGAGGCGGGTCGCTAGACTCCGAGCAGTGAGCTGTGTCAACAGTAGCAGAACTGAGCTCCACTAGACTCACTCAGTATATACACAAACATAAATACAATACAGAATTAATGTAATGCTATCGGAAAATACACGTAGGCAGTAGGCTATACGTTAACATTTGTAAGATAAACTATATTTTAATTGGATACTTTTAATTTTTTTCCCCAACTAGTCGGTATTCATAAACTGGACCGGTTTGATTGATTGATTGAAAGACTTTATTGTCAGTTTGCATAGGAAAAGGTACAGTTTCATGACGGTACCGTTCACTGGTACAAGGTCTACTAAAAGGAGATCCATGAAAAGACTAAGCTTATTTCCACAGGAAACCATTTGAGTATCTCATATAAGTATCATCAAGTAAACCGAATCGAACCGGTAAAACCGAAAACCGTCGGCGTCACAACACTACATAGTAGTTCCTCATCAAAATGCATCCGTTCAACACACCGCAATTTTTTTTCCCATGGAATGCGTTTCATGTCTGCTTTCAGAAAGAGGTGCGGCAGCAACCCGCCGCAATCACACACATAAAAGGCGGAGGGTTGAAATAATTGAAAATGATTGAGATGTTGCAGCAGTGTGTGTGTGGGTGTGAGTTCTTTTTATTCCCTTCTTCTTATTCTCCTCCGGCTTAATTTAGCAGTGAAACATCTCCTCCTCTAATAGATACATCCTCACCTCCACCATGACAGAGCTACAAATAGCTGTGCCCGTAGCACTGCTGGGTGCAACCTGCTTTATAATCTGGAGACAGGAGCGCTTAGAGCTGGCATTTCTCTGGAGGAGATATGAGACCCCCCCGCTTCCATGGGGGGGAGTAACCAATGATGATAGAGAGAAGGAGAGGGGGAGGGAGAGAGAGGGAGGGAAGAAAGGGAGAGAGAGAGGGAGAGGGGGATTGAGAGAGCGAAAGGGGAAGGGCTAGAGAGAGAGAGAGAGGGAGGGAGGGTGTGAGAGAGAGAGAGAGAGAGAGAGGGAGAGAGAGGAGGGAGGGAGGGAAGAAAGTTAGAGAGGGAGAGGGGGATTGAGAGAACGAGAGGGGAAGGGCTAGAGAAAGAGAGAGCGGGAGGGTGTGAGAGATAGAGACACAGAGGAGAGAGAGAGAGAGAGAGAGAGAGAGAGAGAGAGAGAGAGGAACACACACCACTGACTATTGCCGATGATGGAGAGGTTATTATATAGCTTTATGTATTGAGAGGCACTCTTGCCGATTTCAGAAGAGACTCGTCGCCAATTGCAAGATATTTAAAAAGTTATTTGGGGCCATGATGATAACCTCTTCTTCCCACTAAGGATTTATATTGTCTGTGTTATTGTTTACAACCACAATTATTCACGTGTTTTCGCCAGGTTTTAAGGTCTTATTTTAGTTGTTTCTCCTAAGCTCGAGGCCCTCTTTGCCCATCGGCCCCACCGTTGCGCTTAGGTTCACCGGGAAAACCGCCGCCGCGGAGCAGACAGTGTGAGAGAGCGAGGGGGGGAGGAGGGGAGGGGGGGGGGGGGGGGGGGGGGGGGGGGGGGGTCATGAGGGAAGGAAGTAGGAGGATGCCCCAACCACCTAAGCTGACTCCTTTCCAAGTGAAGGAGCAGCGGTTCTACTCCAAGTCTCTCTCGGGTGACTGAACTTCTCACCCTATCTCTAAGGGAGCCACTCATCTGAGGAAACTCATTTCGGCTGCTTGTACCCGCGACCTTATACTTTCAGTCATGACCCACACTTCATGACCATAGGTGAGAGTAGGAAGGAAGATTGCTCGGCAGACAGAGAGCTTTTTAATTCTATACAGGGACAATTAGTCCGCCCAAGTATAGTAATTCACGCACACGCACGCATGCTCACACACACACACACACACACACACACACACACACACACACACACACACACACACACACACACACACACACACACACACACAGATGCAGAAGCCTAGTTCAGTTCTCTATCATTAATCTTACATGGCATTACTCCAAAGCATGGTTTGTAACCTCCTTATTCAAATCAGGTACAATTAAAGAAATGAAGTCAGCGTCGTCGCCGTCCCTCCCCCTCCCCCCATAGCTCACATGTGAAACTGACCTATTAACTGCGTATAGAGCCCTATTTTATACCAAAGCTACTTGAACATATTATACGGGACAGCATTTGCTAAAATATTGCCGATCTACATGCACACAACGCGCTGCGGTTGCGACGCGTTGTGAGCTTGTAGATTGGCTATTTTTTGGGACATAGACATTTGGTAGAGTGAAAAAAAGACTGTATCAAGTATGTTATTTCCAGATCTGTTATACCAATTATAGAGGGTTTAACTCATACTGTGCCGATCCCGAACTAGTTCGGCTTTATTTCAATCCAATACAATGTTTTTTTTTATTAATTCACTTACCCCGAGCTGCTTGTAGAGTCGTGGGTGGTCCTGGCTCGCTAGCCGCTAGCCAGTTAGCCATTCTACTCTGTCCGACGATATATTCCATTAAAAATGGTTTAAAATACATTTTTGAGCTCCCCAATGTTCACCCGATGTTCGGCGCCGCTTCCGATGAGTACACGAGTGTGCCGATCCCGAAGTAGTCCGGCTTTTTTTAATTACATGAATGAAATGATAAGAGGCCTTCTGAAGCCTGGCCTGATTTTTCTAGCTACTAGCCGAAAGCTAGCAACCTCCCGGCCGGCCGTAATTTGCGAACGCAATCGCCAATCTCCGCCTAATCCAATGAAAGACCACATCTTTATAATAATAATAATAATAAAGCTTTATTTGTATAGCACCTTTCATGACATGAAATGCAGCTCAAAGTGCTTTACAGAGCAGAAAATGAAGCACAGTTACTTAACAGAAAAAATAAAATACACATGAATACAATAAAGCAGAACAATAAAAACATAAAACATTGAAGAACAATTTCAGAACAGTGTGGACGTCAATAGCATCAAAGAGATAAAAAAATAATTCAGCTAAAAGCAAGAGTAAAGAAATAGGTCTTGAGCTGTGCTTTAAAGCTATCCACAAAGGCTTATATCTCTGGATTGTGTCTTTGAAAAGCGGCGCGAGGTTTATTTACGGCGAAATCGCCCAAAAATGATCTTTTAGATGACAAAATGGGAATAGCCATTCTGTTAGCATCTTCATCCGGGACATTTCCATGCCGTGCATGAACGTGAGCACGTGAGGTCCTGGAAGGTTAGGTCCTGGAAGCTAAAGCGCTCGCCTATGAGAGATGCGCTGGCATTCTTTGGCCCCTAGAGGGCGCTGGCACTCAATGAGTTAAGTGGTACCGGATATGCAGCTCTGCAAATAAAAGGTGAATTGATCCCAGTGCATGACAGAGGATAGACGGTTATTAATGTGAGTGTTCTTTTTATCACTAAGACCCCACACTGGGAGTCGGCAATCCCCGAGCTATCGCCCCTCCAGGGTTTAACCCATTCAGAACGGGTACACATTATTGTGTATCAGTATTTTATGCTTTAACTATTGAAAAAATAGCAGATATACAAGCTCACAGCGCGGCACCGAGTGCCGCGCTGTGAGCTTGTAGATCTGCTATTTTTGAAAAAATAATGAAAATTAGAATTTTGACCCGATTCTATAAGTGTCTTTTGAATCCTTCCAAGGTTTTTTGAAAAAACGATGTTTCTATGACAGCAATCTGGCCAGCCATCGTCAAAGAAAAGGTCCTTTTCACTTCAACTGGAGCTCAGTTAGTCTGTTCTTGAGAGACTACTATGTCAGTGGTTCTCAAACCTTTTCATGTGAAGGACCCCCAAAATGATATGTATTTGTCCACGGACCCCCATCTCAAAATATTTAGTTCCAGGGACCCCCCCAGAAGCAACATTTTTGTTACAAATATTCGCTTTGAAAATACACATATTCAAAGATTTGTAGAAATTTTCACGACTTTTTCAAAAATAGCAGATCTACAAGCTCGCAGCGCGGCACTCGGTGCCGCGCTGTGAGCTTGTATTTTTCACCGGTTAAAGCACTCAATAATTCTAGGCCCTAAATGGGTTTAAACAGAAAGTCCAAGCTGCAGCGATATAGCGCCGTGAGTGACGGAATCCCCCCTCCCACCCCCCCCTCCTCCTTTCAGCACAGCCGCCATGAAATATTCAAAGCGGTGGACGAGGAGCCGCGAGTGAAAAAAAAAGCGTCCCGACATGCTATTGTGCGTGGAGGCTGAATGAAATGCTCTTAAGAGAAACCCCGACCGCACGGCGTTGATTTAAAACCACTCCACTCACACTCAGCACTCCAGCGCCTTACCCGCTCTTATCTCGCAGTGCGTGCGAGGGTGTGTGTGTGTGTGTGTGTGTGTGTGTGTGTGTGTGTGTGTGTGTGTGTGCGTGTGCGTGTGAGCGTGCATGTGTGCGTGCATGTGTGCGACTCAACTCGCGGTTTGTAATTTTTTTTGTAGAACTGATAATTTTCTTCTACAAATCGCCGCTGTCTGGCAGAAACCTCTTGTCTCCATCGTTCAACACTTAATATTTTAATTTTTTTAATGTTTTTTCTTTATTATATTTTTTTCTTTTCACAGATTAATGCCCTACTTTGTCGCGTACGACGAGTGTCACACAAAAGTAGTGAAAATAGAGGAGGCGTTATTATTATTTAATGTTTTTCTCGCTATTGGAGCATTGTGTGTTCAAACCATAAACGTTTGAACACAATATGAGGTTTGTGTTGCCACAGCAGGCTGCAGGCTTTCTGCCTCACATCACAGATGTGAGGCAGAACAGTGGCGTCAGTTCAGCAAAAGCTAGGGTATGGCAAAGATGGGAGTCCTCATGGAAAGGATGCATTACATTTTGTATAACACTGTTCTATTGTGAAAATAGCCGATCTACATGCTCACAACGCCTCGCAGCGCGAGCATGTAGATCGGGTATTTTCACAACATCTGAAAAAAAAGAGTTTTGTCCGTTTTTTACACAGGTTTCTACGGTTTCTTGGGCTGGATATGGCAGCCTGGAACGGTTGTTCAAGTGCAGCTAAACTTGGCATGTTAGTAAACGTGCCACAATTAACAATAATGCATTGCACCTGTGCAGCTGACCTGCGGAACCTGGGAATATACCATTCTGTCAAGATGGGGAGAATATAATTATAATACCTTGTTAAAGTGACCATTTTGTTAAATTTTGCATTTGTAGTTATTTTACTGTAATTTAACAACATAATAACCAGCACAGATAGACAAAGAGACATTATTTTCCCCCCTGGACCCAGGGTATGGCAGCTGCATACCCCTGCCATACCCAATTGACGCCCTTGATGCAATTGATGCAGAAGGCAGAGCAGTGGCCTGTCCTCGTAATACAGAACTTCACACGTCTCTGTCTCTTCTGGTGCTGTGAGGTCAGGATGTTTCGCCCTCTGACAGTTTTACTTAGAGGAGTAGTTCACCCCCAATATGACTAATAGCAGATCTACAAGCACTCACAGTGTGGTAGAGCTGCTGTTTTCAATAGATGTTTATGCATTTCATTTTACGCATCTCCCCCGGTGGTGTTTGCCACCACTGTCTGCGTGAGCGTCTTCAGAGCTGGTTTATTTTAACGATCAATCAATGGATGGATGGATGGATTGTGTTTCCCAGCTTGGATCGATGACAGCAACTTAAAGCAGCAGAACTTTTTAAAGTTCCTATTTACTGGTGTCACACTTTGAATGGTAAAGTTACAATGACATCACAATCTGAAGTGTTCTGGCCATAAGCATAGTGCTACAAGTTTACACATGCATGCGCACACACACGCACACACACACACACACACACACACACACACACACACACACACACACACACACACACACACACACACACACACACACACACACACACACACACATTCATACAGTGATGTCAGAGGAAACCATGCTTGGCACCAACCTGCTCATCAGGAGCAGTTAAGGGTTCAGAGTCTTGCTCAAGGACTCTTCGACATTAACTCAGGGGGAGCCCGGGATCAAACTGGGAACCCTTCAGGAACCCTCTGTGTTCTAATGACGGTTTCTCTACCCCTGAGCCACTGCTGCCCCAGTACACACAAAACAAACAAAAAACACAACACAAAAAAAAAAAAAAAATCCAGCCCAGAGTGCTTATAGTAAGCGGACATGGCAACCCGATAGCGGCAGCACAGATGATGAAACACCCCCCCCGATCGTTTAGAAGACGCGGCGCGCAATCTGTCACTGTCGCTTATTGACTCACCAATGCATGCAGCACACACACACACACACACACACACACACACACACACACACACACACACACAGGTTTGTATTACTAACACTTGTGAGGACATCGATATCTTAGGATGGAATTTTCTTCCATATTTACAAGTGTGCGTGTGTGCGTTTACAGACCTTAAAGAGGACGTTGTGTTCTGTGAGACGCGTTGTGTTCAGTTGCAACCGCTTAACACATTCCCCGCCATTTAACAATACCTTCGTACTCTATGGTGCCTCTGGTCTCCATAGACTTCCATGTAATTCATAGTGCACGGATCATGCACACCCATGCCTAGATAATGCACCACGTGTGTCCACATTGCTCACAGCTTTCAAACAAAAAAATCCGAATGGAAATCCGTTCAGGCATTCATGAGATACAAGCCATTATGTTTTCCTAAAATGTAAACAAAGATGGCTGCCATGTTTGATAGATGGGGTTGCTATGGGGGTTAAACATGCAATTTCGCGATTTCTATCATGCCTACTACATTTTTTGGGGTCCAAAAAAATTTTTGAAAAAACTTTTTTTTTGAATTTTTTATTTTTTATTTTTTCAAAATGGCGGAAATTCTCGGGACTATCGGGCCTGGCAGGGAAAGACATTAAAATAATCTCGGGACTATCGGGCCTGGCATGCAATGAGTTAAAATGAGTTCAAATTGGTGGTTCAGACATGTCATGTCTGAACAGGCTCCATAAAATCATAAATGTATCCAGCAAGATAGCTGGGGTACGGCTGGAGAGTAAGACCTCTATGTGAAAAGTCATTTCTAGGGATAGAACACCCCCGTTATACAGTCGATATAACCTTATGCCCTCAGGACGACGGTACACAGTACCTGCGTTGAAGGCGAGGGCTTCCAGGACATTTGTCCCTACAAGTATAGGGCTTCTGAACAAACAAGCCCCAGCTCAGTTCCGTGCATGAAATGTTATGACTGGTATTCTCGTTTTGTATCATGTTGTCAGTGAATTGTGAGTTTGTCTTGTCATTCATGTATTGTGGTGTGTATCATGTTGTCAGTGAATTATGAGTTTGTCTTGTCATTCATGTATTGTGTATTATGTGTTGTGATTTTGTGTCCTGATGACTGCTTGGTGCAAAAAGAATTTCCGCAAGGACAAATAAAGCATCTATCTATGTCGCTGTCCATTGGTGGTGGTGCTGAACCACTCATGTCATGTCGCTGTCCATTGGTTGATGTGCTGAACCACTCATGACATGTCGCTGTCCATTGGTGGTGGTGCTGAACCACTCATAGCATGTCGCTGTCCATTGGTGGTGGTGCTGAACCGCTCATGACATGTCGCTGTCCATTGGTGGTGGTGCTGAACCACTCATGACATGTCGCTGTCCATTGGTGGTGGTGCTGAACCACTCATAATAGCATGTCGCTGTCCATTGGTGGTGGTGCTGAACCACTCATATCATGTCGCTGTCCATTGGTGGTGGTGCTGAACCACTCATGTAATGTCGCTGTCCATTGGTGGGGTGCTGAACCACTCATAGCATGTGGTCTATTGGTGACAGTGGTGATTTGATCTACTAAAACAGACTGTTTCTGTCATCTGAAATGTTTCACTTTTAGTCGACTAAATATACTAAATCTACAGTAGATTTTTTACGACTAAAATGTATGTTGGCGGCTGTTGATGGCGTACTTGTAATGCCTGAGCTCGTCATGAACGGTACGGCACACGCCATTTTTGCACCCCTTACATTATAATTTTCACTCCCAGCACCTTATATTTATAGCATATCGTCGTTGTCGGGTGGAAACCTTGTATGTCCAAAACCGTTCATTTTGTATTTATCATCTATAAAATGTACTAAACTAGTGAAAACAGCTGATCTACAAGCACACAACGCCTCGCATCGCGAGGCGTTGTGTGCTTGTAGATCGGCTGTTTTCACTAGTTTTGTGCGACAGTCTTGTATGAGGAAGCAGGGCTTTGTTTTACCAAAAGACGTACACATTTGAAACTTGGAGATACGAGGTTTCTGACCGACAGTGACGATATTTTATGATTATGTTGCGAGGAAAACGTTGAGATAATAGCTATTTTGGTTAGAACTGACTGAAAATAACTTTGTACTTCAAGTTTAAAATTATACTAAATATTTGTGTCCAAATAAATTCCAAATATTATTAAATTATCTCACGGCACCCCAGGGTGCCCCGTCACCCACTTTGAAAAGCCCTGCCAGACGTATGGACACAAACATAATTACCCAGGAATGCACTTGAATCACTTCAGTAATCATGTCTGCTCTGTGGGAGGAAACCAACCTCTGGTTGCTCTCTTGTATCTTTGATGAATGAAAGGAAACCAACCTCTGGTTGCTCTCTTGTCTCTTTGATGAATGAAAGAAAACCAACCTCTGGTTGCTCTCTTGTCTCTTTGATGAATGAAAGGAAACCAACCTCTGGTTGCTCTCTTGTATCTTTGATGAATGAAAGGAAACCAACCTCTGGTTGCTCTCTTGTCTCTTTGATGAATGAAAGGAAACCAACCTCTGGTTGCTCTCTTGTCTCTTTGATGAATGAAAGAAAACCAACCTCTGGTTGCTCTCTTGTCTCTTTGATGAATGAAAGGAAACCAACCTCTGGTTGCTCTCTTGTCTCTTTGATGAATGAAAGGAAACCAACCTCTGGTTGCTCTCTTGTCTCTTTGATGAATGAAAGGAAACCAACCTCTGGTTGCTCTCTTGTCTCTTTGATGAATGAAAGGAAACCAACCTCTGGTTGCTCTCTTGTCTCTTTGATGAATGAAAGGAAACCAACCTCTGGTTGCTCTCTTGTCTCTTTGATGAATGAAAGGAAACCAACCTCTGGTTGCTCTCTTGTCTCTTTGATGAATGAAAGGAAACCAACCTCTGGTTGCTCTCTTGTATCTTTGATGAATGAAAGGAAACCAACCTCTGGTTGCTCTCTTGTCTCTTTGATGAATGAAAGGAAACCAACCTCTGGTTGCTCTCTTGTCTCTTTGATGAATGAAAGGAAACCAACCTCTGGTTGCTCTCTTGTCTCTTTGATGAATGAAAGGAAACCAACCTCTGGTTGCTCTCTTGTCTCTTTGATGAATGAAAGGAAACCAACCTCTGGTTGCTCTCTTGTCTCTTTGATGAATGAAAGGAAACCAACCTCTGGTTGCTCTCTTGTCTCTTTGATGAATGAAAGGAAACCAACCTCTGGTTGCTCTCTTGTCTCTTTGATGAATGAAAGGAAACCAACCTCTGGTTGCTCTCTTGTCTCTTTGATGAATGAAAGGAAACCAACCTCTGGTTGCTCTCTTGTCTCTTTGATGAATGAAAGGAAACCAACCTCTGGTTGCTCTCTTGTCTCTTTGATGAATGAAAGGAAACCAACCTCTGGTTGCTCTCTTGTCTCTTTGATGAATGAAAGGAAACCAACCTCTGGTTGCTCTCTTGTCTCTTTGATGAATGAAAGGAAACCAACCTCTGTTGCTCTCTTGTCTCTTTGATGAATGAAAGGAAACCAACCTCTGGTTGCTCTCTTGTCTCTTTGATGAATGAAAGGAAACCAACCTCTGGTTGCTCTCTTGTCTCTTTGATGAATGAAAGGAAACCAACCTCTGGTTGCTCTCTTGTCTCTTTGATGAATGAAAGGAAACCAACCTCTGTTGCTCTCTTGTCTCTTTGATGAATGAAAGGAAACCAACCTCTGGTTGCTCTCTTGTCTCTTTGATGAATGAAAGCCAGCATTAAATTATAACCCGCCGGAGAGTCTCCTGAGCATTTATTAAATAAACACATAATGATAAAAAAAAAGATACATCTGTTTTATTCTCTGTGTTGACCTGCATGTCTAACAGGCATTTGAAAGTTAAGGTGGTTGCACACTGCTATGTTTTTTTTTTCTTCTTTTTTTTTTTTGCAAAAATTATTTTCAGGTCGAGTAGAGAGAGAGAAGGGAGCAAGGGATCCAGTGGTTGCGAAAATCGTGTTGATGTAACCGTACCCTAACAGAGTATTTCTACATTTGCAGTATTGATACTTTTACTTAAAGGAGTGGCAACACCGGCCGAAAATTAACATTATGATACAGTAGGTCACGTGGTGTTTCTTCAAACAGTCTGAAAAGGAGGCGGGGCCGTATCAGTTAGTAGTGAATGTATACTTCGTCCGTCGTGCGGTGCCGCGCAATGTATACTTCGTCCGTCGTGCGGTGCAGCGCACAACCTTGTTGTTAGCGTGTAGCGTGGCTAGCGCTGCACCGCACGGCTATTTGCGAGAGCTAATGTGTGTGTACACACACACACTCACACACACACGCGCGCGAAAGCACACACACACACAGGCTACACACACAGAGTGTATGAGCCGCGGACCTCCTCTGCGGAGGAGGAGGAGGAGGAGGAGATCGCTGGTCCCTCGTTCTACGGTTGCTCCGGTGTCCCGGGTGCTCACGTCAGGTTAGGGCAAGAGACAGCAGGGTATGGCCGACAAAACCGTCGCATAGACGGGGAGAAGCGTGTTGACCCTCGTACACCTTTTTTGACACCTTTTTTGAAGAAGACATGTACTTTTTTATCGGTCTAACCATTGATTTTATAGCGAATGCTATATCATTTTTACCCCTAGAACTGATAGTTTTAAAGTTGGTTTAGAAAGTCGGAAAGACACCTCAGACAGCTTTTTTTGGGGCAGTTTCAAAAGATAATGATATGGATAATCGACTCCGCCCCTCCCCCCACATTAGCCCAATCAAATTAATTTATTTCGGTTACTGTACAGAAAGTACTACTTTCAGTACAGTAACTACAATAAATTAATTTGATTGGGTCATTTAACATGGGGGTACATGACATCATTAAAAAAATTGGCTAATTTGATAGCCATAATTAGCTGTTTTGGCCGTGTCACGCCCCCTTTAAGTAAAACATGTGAGTACTTTTTCCCTCCACGGCCGCTGTGTGAGAGCTGTCTGCTGCTGCTTGTCAGTGGAACAGGAGGACACATTATTCTGCTAGCACTCCACTGGTGTTTGTGTATGGATCAGGGCAGGGGTGCCCAAAAGGTAGATGGTGATCTACCAGTAGATCACCAAGGGTGTGCAGGTAGACCACATGACAAGCCTCTAAAATGTATAAAATTAAAATATAAAAAGAATATGTCAATATGACATCAAGAAGGGCCTGTCAGCTCCCTTCATGGCTTCTAAAGTAGGCAAACCTCCAATGCAATGCTTTGTTCAAGAGTCAGTAGCATTACAAAGAACCCCAAAACCTACCACTTCCATACAGAATGGGATGAAGACATTTCCCTCAGTATTTCCCATTTATTTCCCCCTTACAGTAAGTGTGTTTGTCTAAAATGTAACACCAGCGCTGCTGTTCCAAAGCCCCCCTCAGGCCCTCAGCTAAAACATTTTGGATGGGTAGATCATATTGAGCTAGTCATTTTAAAAGTAGATCTCACGTCAAAAAAGCGACTTCATTACTTCATTACACAAGTTGACTCCCACCAGAGAAAGTCGAAAGTCGAAGTTGAAATAATAATAATATTAATAATAATACTTTCTATGGTGAAAATAACAGATCTACAAGCTCAGTTCTGAGCATGTAGATCTGCTATTTTCACAATTTCTGCCTCTATACATTTGACAATTGGGCCAATGTTTAGTGCTTGTAGATCGGCTGTTTTCACTAGTTTTGTGCAACAGTCTTGTATGATGAAGCAGGGCTTTGCTTTACCAAAAGACGTACACATTTGAAACTTGGAGATACGAGGTTTCTGCCTGACAGTGACGATATTTTAGTGATTATGTTGTGAGGAAAACGTTGAGATAATAGCCATTTTGGTTAGAACTGACTGAAAATAACTTTGTACTTTGTAAAATTATACTAAATAATATTTTTTCAAGTGTCCAAATCTCGCGGCACCCTTGGACTGCTGTCACTGCACCCACTTTGAAAACCCCTGATTTAAAGTTTACTATGACGTTTTGACAACCTAATCTCTAAGAGTTGTGAGGAGAGCTCTTCATCTCTCCATTCTAATCTCTAAGAGTTGTGAGGAGAGCTCTTCATCTCTCCATTCTAATCTCTAAGAGTTGTGAGGAGAGCTCTTCATCTCTCATTCTAATCTCTAAGAGTTGTGAGGAGAGCTCTTCATCTCTCATTCTAATCTCTAAGAGATGTGAGGAGAGCTCTTCATCTCTCCATTCTAATCTCTAAGAGTTGTGAGGAGAGCTCTTCATCTCTCCATTCTAATCTCTAAGAGTTGTGAGGAGAGCTCTTCATCTCTCCATTCTAATCTCTAAGAGTTGTGAGGAGAGCTCTTCATCTCTCCATTCTAATCTCTAAGAGTTGTGAGGAGAGCTCTTCATCTCTCATTCTAATCTCTAAGAGTTGTGAGGAGAGCTCTTAATCTCCATTCTAATCTCTAAGAGTTGTGAGGAGAGCTCTTCATCTCCATTCTAATCTCTAAGAGTTGTGAGGAGAGCTCTTCATCTCCATTCTAATCTCTAAGAGTTGTGAGGAGAGCTCTTCATCTCCATTCTAATCTCTAAGAGTTGTGAGGAGAGCTCTTCATCTCTCCATTCTAATCTCTAAGAGATGTGAGGAGAGCTCTTCATCTCTCATTCTAATCTCTAAGAGTTGTGAGGAGAGCTCTTCATCTCTCATTCTAATCTCTAAGAGTTGTGAGGAGAGCTCTTCATCTCTCCATTCTAATCTCTAAGAGTTGTGAGGAGAGCTCTTCATCTCCATTCTAATCTCTAAGAGTTGTGAGGAGAGCTCTTCATCTCCATTCTAATCTCTAAGAGTTGTGAGGAGAGCTCTTCATCTCTCATTCTAATCTCTAAGAGTTGTGAGGAGAGCTCTTCATCTCCATTCTAATCTCTAAGAGTTGTGAGGAGAGCTCTTCATCTCCATTCTAATCTCTAAGAGTTGTGAGGAGAGCTCTTCATCTCTCCATTCTAATCTCTAAGAGATGTGAGGAGAGCTCTTCATCTCCATTCTAATCTCTAAGAGTTGTGAGGAGAGCTCTTCATCTCCATTCTAATCTCTAAGAGTTGTGAGGAGAGCTCTTCATCTCCATTCTAATCTCTAAGAGTTGTGAGGAGAGCTCTTCATCTCCATTCTAATCTCTAAGAGATGTGAGGAGAGCTCGTCATCTCCATTCTAATCTCTAAGAGTTGTGAGGAGAGCTCTTCATCTCCATTCTAATCTCTAAGAGTTGTGAGGAGAGCTCTTCATCTCTCCATTCTAATCTCTAAGAGTTGTGAGGAGAGCTCTTCATCTCTCATTCTAATCTCTAAGAGTTGTGAGGAGAGCTCTTCATCTCCATTCTAATCTCTAAGAGTTGTGAGGAGAGCTCTTCATCTCTCCATTCTAATCTCTAAGAGTTGTGAGGAGAGCTCTTCATCTCTCCATTCTAATCTCTAAGAGTTGTGAGGAGAGCTCTTCATCTCCATTCTAATCTCTAAGAGATGTGAGGAGAGCTCTTCATCTCTCCATTCTAATCTCTAAGAGTTGTGAGGAGAGCTCTTCATCTCTCACTGCCATCTCCATCTCCTAATCTCTCAACAACACATTCAGAGCTGCGCTGCTGCGCCTGTCAGCAGCTCCAAGATACAACGTGAATAGAGTTAGGAATGTTAAAGGTAGGCTCAGTGATTTCACTTAACTCTCTTAACTCATATCCTGCCATTTTGAATGCCATTTTTTCAGGCTATCCCGCCAGAAGTCTCCATAGACTTCCATGTAATTTATAGTGCACAGATCATGCACGCCCATGCACAGATCATGCACAGATCATGCACCATGTTTGTGCAGGCTGTTCACAGCTTTCAAACAAAAGAATCCGATTGGAAATCCGTTCAGGCATTCTTGAGATAATAGCCATTATGTTTTACATGTTATGTAAGCAAAGATGGCTGCCCTGTATGAAAGATGGGGTTGTATGGGGGTGGAACATGCAAAATCGCGATTGAAATCATGTTTACTAGATTTAATGGGGTCCAAAAATATATATATTTTTTTTTCAAACTCGTCATACTCGTCATAAGCAGAGTGGACCCATAAATATAACTAGTCATAAGCAGTAGATGAGTTAAGGTGGTTCCACATGGTACGCGGTCACCGCCTGCTAGCAATTCATTTTCACTGGGAGGCGGGCGGCTATCTTGGCCGCGCAGCGAAGTTTTGGGGCGGCGAGGCGATCCCCCGCGAGCGTGCTCATTTGTGCATGCGTACGCGGGGCGGTGAGAGATGGATCTTTTTGAAATATGGCCGCCGCTGGTCCAAGCAGGATCCCCCACGGCAACCGCTGCCCGTCTGTAGAGTGCCTTACTGACACACTAAGGATTTAAGGACTGTCTTAAACTGCCATCAAAGTAGCTTAAAAGTAGCTTTCCTTTGTGATTTTATACAAAAATATCCATCCATTATCTCCAAACCCAATCTTTTGGATAAAACAAGCCCAACGTCACTTATAATAAGCAGACATGGCAACACCGTTCAACATTCTGAAAAATGGCTATATGCTGTAGTTTTGGAAATATGAGGTTTCCAGCCGACAGTGACGGTCTTATGTCTTTGCCAGCAAGCTTTAAATGAATACGTTTGATGTTCTGTCTGTTGTTGAGTTGTGGACAGAATGTTTGTATTGCATTCCTAAACCATCGTTCAATTAACGTCCCAGTTTGTCGATAGAGAGAAAAAGTGATTTTAAAGAAAGCTGCAGAAAGTTAGAGATTTACTTTGAAAGATTTGAATAGACTCCGTCTTACTCTGCTGCTGTAATGGATTCATCCTAAAACTAAACTATTCCCCCCCAAATGAGAACTTATTCTGTTTCCCTGTTTCTCCTCCTCTGTGTCAGAAACTCACTCATCTGTCCTGCTCATTTCCACCATGGACAGCCAGCTCCACACGTCACTCAACTCTCCATGACAGACTGGAACTTTTCCACAGTGGATGAGTTTCTATGCTAAACTTTTATTTTTAGACTTGACCGGCCTTATTTGAATGTGTCAATTATTACAGACACAGCAACTTTTCATTCATAGTCCAATACAGCAGAGGTCTTCAACAGGGGGTCCAGGACCCCTAGGGGGTCCTCAGAGTTACTACAGGGGGTCCTCCAAATCTTTGTGTGATAGAAACTTTTTTTTTCTCCTTTTTTATATTAACCTCTTGAACCCTAGCCTCCATATTCTGAGAACCGTTGCCAAAAATAGACGATCTACAAGCTCACAACGCCTCGCAGAAAAGGTTTGGTGTGGAGGGGAAAACAGAGTGAAAGGTCAAGTTTATTAAGTATTGACGGTTCAAGTGGTTAAATATCTGTAAACACAAATTGACATGAATCCAAAATACACTGATGATTGTGCTGTCAAACAATGAAACTATATGGAATCTATGAACAGGTTGTGGGGGTCCCTGCTTCATCTCTCTCTCAGCTAAGACGTCAATAGGCTTTAGCCCGCCCACGCTGAAGTAGAATCTCCGTGCGAAGGATCAGACTCTCTTCCCAAAACGAAGTGTGTGATAGTCTGACGCTTGCAGTCAGGCTAATATTCTATTGAGACTATATATATATATATATATATATATATGAGGTGGAACCATGAGGTAAAGTGGTACTACAATTGGAATGTTACAGAGAAGATTAGGATTGACACATGACTTTAATAGAGATTCATGAGAATTCAACTTGATACAGAGGACGCGCTTGGACATGTTGCAACTGAATTGTGATGTAGCTTTGATCATCTATAAAACTAGTCTGACATGTCTGGACTAAAACATTAATGGTTTTTGCTCTGGAAGATTTTGTCTGTTTTGTAGGCTAGAGTATTGTGTGTGTGTGTGTGTGTGTGTGTGTGTGTGTGTGTGTGTGTGTGTGTGTGTGTGCGTGTGCGTGTGTGTGTCTGTATGAGTCTGTTGGGTAGTGTTTGTTTTATCTCTATTGCAAGGCTGTGTTCCCTGAGTCTGTTGCTAGTCAAGGCTTCCCTCAGCTCTGGGCCGTTCTGGGCCATTCTGGGCCATTCTGGGCCGTTCACTGTGATTCTAAGGTATTCTGACAATACATGTTCTCCATTTATGGCTCAATTGCATTCGATTTTGCTTTGGTTTTGCGTTGTCTCTTTCCAGTATGTTCTGGTAGCTTTCTGAATTGAATTGAATTGAACAAGCGGACGAAATGGGTTTCCTCAGACGGGTGGCTGGTATCTCCCTTAGAGCAGGGGTTTTCAAAGTGGGTGACGGGGCACCCTGGGGTGCCGCGAGGTAATTTGATAATATTTGGAATTTATTTGGACACTTGAAAAAATATTTAGTTTCATTTTAAACCTGAAGTACACAGTTATTTTCAGTCAGTTCTAACCAACATGGCCGTTATCTCAACGTTTTCCTCGCAACATAATCACTAAAATATCGTCACTGTCAGGTATAAACCTCTGTCGCACAAAACTAGTGAAAACAGCAGATCTACAAGCACACGTTGTGTGCTTGTAGATCAGCTGTTTTCACTAGTTTAGAACATTTTATAGATGATAAATACAAAACGAACGGTTTTGGACATACAAGGTTTCCACCCGGCAACGATGATATGCTATAAATATAAGGTGCTGGGAGTGAAAATTATAATGTAGGGGTGATTAAATTATAATGTAGGGGTGATTAAATTATAATGTAGGGGTGCCTCGGATTAAAAAAAATATGTATGGGGTGACCTGAGACAAAAAAGTTTGGGAACCCCTGCCTTATGCCTCATTCACACTACAGATATGTAGTTGAACGTTTTGCTTGGTAATTCAATGTAATCTCAATGGAAACCAGCTTTAAAGGCTGGATTCCAAGGACAGCCGACACGCCCAGCCTTTAAAGCTGGTTTCCATTGAGATTACATTGAATTACCAAGCTAAACGTTCAACTATATATCTGTAGTGTGAATGAGGCATAAAGCTGGTTTCCATTGAGATTACATTGAATTACCAAGCTAAACGTTCAACTATATATCTGTAGTGTGAATGAGGCATAAAGCTGGTTTCCATTGAGATTACATTGAATTACCAAGCAAAACGTTCAACTATATATCTGTAGTGTGAATGAGGCATAAGAGATTGGGTGAGAAGTTCAGTCACCCGAGAGAGACTTGGAGTAGAACCGCTGCTCCTTCACTTGGAAAGGAGTCAGCTTAGGTGGTTGGGGCATCTAGTACGGATGCCCCCCGAGCGCCTTCCTAGGAAGGTCCTCGATGCACGTCCCACTGGGAGGAGACCCCGTGGCAGACCAAAGACCATATGGAGGGATTATATCTCCAGACTGGCCTGGGAACGCCTCGGTATACTCCCAGAGGGAGTGGAGGAAGTTGCTCGGGATAAGGAAATCTGGAGGTCTCAGTTGGAACTGTTACCCCCGCGACCTGACTCCGGATAAGCGGTTGAAGATGGATGAACATTTTGAGTTGATTAAGTCATGTATACACACACGTGGTAGAGCAAGGGTCTTCAACAGGGGGTCCAGGACCCAGAGTTATTACACGGGGTCCTCTGAATCTTTGAGTGATAGAAACCTTTTTCATATTAACCACGTGTGGCCACATAAAAATCCAATTTTAACTCTTTCTGTATACTTTTTTGGAAAAAATCTTCCTCCTAGTATAATCATAATACCTGATAATCATGTTTTAGAGGGGGGGAAAATCATGGCACCACCTCTTTAACGACACACACACACACACACACACAAACACACACACACACACACACACACACACACACACACACACACACACACACACACACACACACACACACACACACACACACACACACAGGGTTAGGGTCAGTGTCTCTAATGGCTGTGAGGTCATGCAGTGAGCAGCTCACAGCAGACCAGCTACCAGCCAGCCTAACGTCAGTGAGTGATACACTGCACTTTGCATTACATTGTTTCCTGTTTATTTTTTACGACGCTACAACTGAATTATACATTAGGAACGCATTGAAGTGTACCTTAAACCCATTTAGGCCTAGAGTTATTGAATGCTTTAGCCATTGAAAAATAGCAGACATACAAGCTCACAGCGCGGCACCGCGTGCCGCGCTGCGAGCTTGTAGATATGCTATTTTTTTTAAAAAGTTGTGAAAATGTGTGCAAATCTTTGAATACATGTATTTTTAAAGCGAACGTTTGTAACTCAGATTTTGCTCCTGGGTGGTCCCTGGAAGTAAATATTTTGAGATGGGGGTCCGTGGCCCAAATACATATCATTTTGGGGGTCCTTCACATGAAAAGGTTTGAGAACCACTGACATAGTAGTCTCTCAAGAACAGACTAACTGAGCTCCATTTAAGTGAAAAGGACCTTTTCTTTGATGATGGCTGGCCAGATTGCTGACATAGAAACATAGTTTTTTTTTTTTTTTTTTCAAAAAATCTTAGAAGGATTCAAAAGACACTTATAGAATCGGGTCAAAATTCTAATTTTCAAGATTTTTCAAAAATAGCAGATCTACAAGCTCGCACTCGGTGCCGCGCTGTGAGCTTGTATATCTGCTATTTTTCAATAGTTAAAGCATAAAATAATGATACACTATAATGTGTACCTGTTCTGAATGGATTAACACAGCGCTACGCATAATGAGGCATCATGCAAGAGAGAGAGAGAGAGACAGACGTTGTAACGCTCGATAAGACATGAGATGCGGGCCTGTACTGTACATAACAATCAACAAAAGGATGTGTTTTACTTTTTTTCCATACACCACTCAAGTACAGTTGACAGCACACACGGTGCTGGCTGTGTTCTGCTGTGTAGGGAGAGGTGTACTCTGTAGAGGCCTGTACTGTAGGCTGTGTTCTGCTGTGTAGGGAGAGGCGTACTCTCTGTAGAGGCCTGTACTGTAGGCTGTGTTCTGCTGTGTAGGGAGAGGTGTACTCTGTAGAGGCCTGTACTGTAGGCTGTGTTCTGCTGTGTAGGGAGAGGCGTACTCTGTAGAGGCCTGTACTGTAGGCTGTGTTCTGCTGTGTAGGGAGAGGTGTACTCTGTAGAGGCCTGTACTGTAGGCTGTGTTCTGCTGTGTAGGGAGAGGCGTACTCTGTAGAGGCCTGTACTGTAGGCTGTGTTCTGCTGTGTAGGGAGAGGTGTACTCTGTAGAGGCCTGTACTGTAGGCTGTGTTCTGCTGTGTAGGGAGAGGTGTACTCTGTAGAGGCCTGTACTGTAGGCTGTGTTCTGCTGTGTAGGAGAGGTGTACTCTGTAGAGGCCTGTACTGTAGGCTGTGTTCTGCTGTGTAGGGAGAGGTGTACTCTGTAGAGGCCTGTACTGTAGGCTGTGTTCTGCTGTGTAGGGAGAGGTGTACTCTGTAGAGGCCTGTACTGTAGGCTGTGTTCTGCTGTGTAGGGAGAGGTGTACTCTGTAGAGGCCTGTACTGTAGGCTGTGTTCTGCTGTGTAGGGAGAGGTGTACTCTGTAGAGGCCTGTACTGTAGGCTGTGTTCTGCTGTGTAGGGAGAGGTGTACTCTGTAGAGGCCTGTACTGTAGGCTGTGTTCTGCTGTGTAGGGAGAGGCGTACTCTGTAGAGGCCTGTACTGTAGGCTGTGTTCTGCTGTGTAGGGAGAGGTGTACTCTGTAGAGGCCTGTACTGTAGGCTGTGTTCTGCTGTGTAGGGAGAGGTGTACTCTGTAGAGGCCTGTACTGTAGGCTGTGTTCTGCTGTGTAGGGAGAGGTGTACTCTGTAGAGGCCTGTACTGTAGGCTGTGTTCTGCTGTGTAGGGAGAGGTGTACTCTGTAGAGGCCTGTACTGTAGGCTGTGTTCTGCTGTGTAGGGAGAGGTGTACTCTGTAGAGGCCTGTACTGTAGGCTGTGTTCTGCTGTGTAGGGAGAGGCGTACTCTGTAGAGGCCTGTACTGTAGGCTGTGTTCTGCTGTGTAGGGAGAGGCGTACTCTGTAGAGGCCTGTACTGTAGGCTGTGTTCTGCTGTGTAGGGAGAGGCGTACTCTGTAGAGGCCTGTACTGTAGGCTGTGTTCTGCTGTGTAGGGAGAGGCGTACTCTGTAGAGGCCTGTACTGTAGGCTGTGTTCTGCTGTGTAGGGAGAGGTGTACTCTGTAGAGGCCTGTACTGTAGGCTGTGTTCTGGTGTGTAGGGAGAGGCGTACTCTGTAGAGGCCTGTACTGTAGGCTGTGTTCTGCTGTGTAGGGAGAGGCGTACTCTGTAGAGGCCTGTACTGTAGGCTGTGTTCTGCTGTGTAGGGAGAGGTGTACTCTGTAGAGGCCTGTACTGTAGGCTGTGTTCTGCTGTGTAGGGAGAGGTGTACTCTGTAGAGGCCTGTACTGTATGTAGGCCTGGCTTACACAACCGTAACACATTCACATTTGCATTTAGACAGAAGGGAAATGAGTTGCCTTTGAATCAGATAAGATCCACTCGACGGATTTTATCGTCTTTGTCGGGTGGAAACCTTGTAAGTCCGAAAACTGCGACTTTCCGGGATTGTAATTAAAATATAGGAAATGTAGCAGATCTGCAAGATCCACTTTTTTATTTTCTTTTATACATTTTTATCCCACAATTTTGTAACCCATTTTTTCACCCAGTGCCAATTGCCTATGTAATCCTGGGCTCTGCTCTCCCTCTGCCGCGGCTGGGGAGACAACGGACTGAACTCATGCTTCCTTCAATGCAGTCCAAGTTGCTTCTTTTCACCTGACAGGGGGGATTTCCCTGGGATGGACGTAGCATGTGGAAGGAACACGTTATTCCAACCAGTTCCTTTCCCCTCCATCAGGCGCCCCGGCTGGCCAGGGGGAGGCAGTATAGAGACCAGGATTACTGCATGTTTTTGTGAGGGTATCAACCCTAGGAGACACGGGGAGAACATGCAAACTCTACAAAGAAAGGCCCTATCGCCGACCCCACCTAGGGTGTGGGCACTGATAACGTGGAGGGAGGAGCACGCCACCAGCAACCACAGCGTCCCCCGGCGGGAATCGAACCCAGGACCTTCTAGCTGTGAGGGGAAGCGCTAACCACTGCGCCACCGTGCTTCCTGCGAGATCCACTTTTGATGCTTGTTGTATAGCTTACAGTTTACAGTTTACAGTTTAGGC
Organism: Nannobrachium achirus; assembly: GCF_963921795.1. Taxonomy (NCBI): domain Eukaryota; kingdom Metazoa; phylum Chordata; class Actinopteri; order Myctophiformes; family Myctophidae; genus Nannobrachium; species Nannobrachium achirus. The sequence continues at coordinate 2,140,138 of NC_137831.1, forward strand.
ATTTAGCAGACGCTTTTAATCCAAAGCGACTTACAATAAGCAGATAAAACATCACAATAATAAACAAGATAATATGTCAGTACATCAACAGCAATATAACAAATGCAAATGAATATCTATCTAGAAAAAAACACAATATAATCAAAGTTCTAAAAACCTAAAAAACAAATGCTAACTAGCTTCAATATGGTCATTGATTTTTCTGTAGTGCTAAGGGTTTAGGTGGAGTCTGAAAAGGTGAGTCTTCAGTCCACGGCGAAAGCTAGCGAGTGAGTCCGTTGTTCTAAGTGCGACAGGGAGTTTATTCCACAGCTTGGGGGCCAGGAGGGCAAACTGTCTCGGACGAGTGGATTTTTGTATAGTTCACGAATAAAAAACAGAAACAGTTAAACTATGGAGATAAGAGGTCTCTATAGTGGTGTTGGTGAGCCCACAGAGATGAGAAGTGGCTGAGAGGGTTGGACAACCATTCACACACAGTGGATGTGAAAATGTTGCCTCTTATCAATGACAGAAAACACTGTATAGGCCTTTCTTTTTAATAAATTCCATTTGGACCTTCATATATAGAATTCAATCCTGAATGGTTTTTGTTGTGGAATTGAACAGTATTGTTCATCTGTAGTCGCTGTCTGGTGGAGGCCTCTAAAACCGTTTTTTATGGTCTTAAAATAAATGTACAGATTCTTCTAATTATTTGAGTGACAATTAATCGTCATGTAAAATGTCATATCGTGACAGCCCTATATCTCAGAGGCAAATATTGTACTTTTACTCCTCTACAGTTATTTGAAAACCTTAGTCACTATGTTACTTAGTTCACAGGTCATTAGGAGCAGGTGTGATTCCTTCCTTGGATAAACAGATGGGGCCATGCTTGGCTTTGCCCCCGGGCAGCCGGGCACAACGTTTCAGCAGGTTTCGTCATGCCCAGTGCCCCCTGCACATAACACTCTGTTCAGAGACTCTGAAATATGTTATTAAAGTAGAGGAGAAAGCTCCTTTCAGGACCTGGAGGTTGGTGCAGTGCTTGAGGCCCAGGCAGGTAGGGCTTAAGGTTGTTAGTTACTGTAGGAATGGATGGCATTCCGGAGATGTTTATGGCGTTACCGAGGCATGGGCACGGAATGGAAGGTGGGACTCATTGCTTTACAAAAGGCCACGGCACGCGCGCACGTACTGTGTGTGTACACACACACACACACACACACACACACACACACACACACACACACACACACACACACACACACACAGTGTTGTGATTTGAATCGTAGTGGACACATGAGGTGGACCAGTGGTTCTCTATCTTTTTAGAGAGCCAAAATATATATATATATTTGTAAATATATTTTTGGGGTCTTTTTGCCTGCAGAGTGCAGTAACTACATTTTTGGACACAACAACTTATTTGTGTCGCCCAAAGGTCAAATTAACCTTCATGATATTGGAGGATGAACAATTAGCTCAAGAACAGATCAGTTTAATATCACTTTTATGCCTCGTTTGGCATCATTATCTCATTTGGCTCATCAGTTGTAACACTTTTCTGTTTGTAGTTAGTGCACTCTGCAGGGCAGAGGTAGACATGTGGACTGGCATGTTCAATGTACTCATAATATACATACTTGTTTTTTTCACTCTCTATCAAATGTCTTTGCCAAAAAAAAGCGATTCTCTCCCCTGCTGGTGTTGAGTGTTCAGTCACCTGTTTTGAATGATTTCAGTGCATTGAATGAGAAATTATCAAGTGTTTTCAAGTGTTTGAATGGTCTGGTATCTCGGATACTCAATTCTGGGTATCCCGGTATCTCACAGTGGACGGTTGATCAAAACAATGAAACAGTGGCTTGATTAGTAGTGAAATGTCGACATCTAGTGGTCAACCTCAGAGGTACACAATAACAAAAACTGAGCTGAATTCCAGCATCGATCTAGAGGCCATGGATTCTCTGTTCCCCGGTGTAACACTCCACGCCACAGACCCCGACGGAGCGGTGCGGTATTGGGCGCCGATGTGGGAACGGCGGCCAATCCCACTCAGCCACGTTACCGAGATATGTGCCGTTATGGACAGAATAGTAAATATTCAGTCCCTCACTATCCACGTCTACCCCACTGCACGTCTCCAGCACTATCCACGTCAAAGATAAATGCACAAAAAAGGAGTCACATCATCCGTTCATTAGCTCAGTCAGTAGAGCACGGATGCAACAAACCCACGGCTTGGGTTCGATTCCCGTGAGGGGAATATAATATTCGAGGCGACAGATATCGGCGCATGCGTACATCAAAGTGCACGGAAACAGGATACCCTGTGGATACCCCGTGGATACCCCGTGGATTCAAACGTCTGATAAATGGTGAAAAAGTCCGATTGAATGCGAAGAGAGCAGTCGAAGCTGGTGGTTCAGTGTTGTAGTGTGGTGTTGTGTAGTGTTGTGTAGTGTTGTGTGCATGCTTTCTGTTCAGGTCTCGCTACATGTCACAAGCTATAAGACATCTTGAGGCGGCTCAAGCGACCATCGCAGCGCTCGGCGGTGTCTCACATGGCTCGAGGTCGTTTGAGACGGCGTGCCTCCGTCGATGTCAAAGACTATATTTGGTTGGCGGGGAAAATAGTGGCACAATCGGCATGCGAACCCGGGAGGTGGATTGGGAGTCTAATAGTCTCGCGTAGCCAGACAACTATTCCACCATCTCCGAGTCTGGAACGGCAGCTCCCGAACGGCGAGTATCAGAAGTAGCCACTGCTGCACTGAACTGTAGTCCCATTGGAAACATAACAGAAACACAATAGCTCGGACAAAGTCATTCGAGCGGCCTATTCTTGTTATGGGTGTATAGTTTAAGAAAACATTTGAAAACATCATGGAGGTAACACCAATAACACCAGAGAAAGACGAAATAACGCCCCCAAAAGGAAAGGAGACATAACGCTTCCAGTAGGACATGTTATTGCTACTGCACCAAGGGAGCCAAGAGAGCTTCCCGCGCCATACATCTGGCATACGCCCATGCCTGATGATTTCACCAGTCTGCACGTGGAACCTGCATTTCCAAGGTCATCTAGCGCCACCATCAGGCCGATTATTGCGAAACACATTTTTGGACACTGCTCCTACAGATTTTGACCTAAAATCACACAAAGCGGTACACAGTATCTCTAAAGTCATGCCATCAACATGGATCTGTCCCATTTCCCATATTCCCTCCTGATTGGCTACCATTGCCTTCTAAAGTTTGGGTATGCATACTGGGCCCTGATTGGTCCCTCACTACTTCGGAGGGAGTGAAATCCAATCACAACTGAGCGGTGCCAGACCAAATCTGACGAGGGCGATTCGTTTTTATTTTCGGCGTGGAGATTTGTTGTAGAGGGGGAATGGGGCAAAGTATTGAGGGTTTATGGGGTTTACTGACTGAACATACACATTTACATGATTCCTATCATCACAACGCTACCCATTGATAGATGCTGTCAAACAAGTCTTTTAAGCTATCTGTGAAACCTATTAAAAATATTAATCTGCAACAAAATCTCTCAGCTAAGGGGTCCCTGGCCTGAAAGTGTAACGTCTAAGACCCCTGATCTAACACAGTATCTGATGCACGGTGCGGTACAATAATTATGGTGGTGAAATGTCAAGGTCGAGAACGGTGATTAAGACATTAACACGCAGCACGTAATCTCTGAGCAATTAATTATAACCGTAGGTTAATAACACGTTGCTGTGCATGCAACCACGGAACCCTTAATGATAGGGTTTACATGTTTCCATATGTAACTGGTGAAAGATTAATTATAGGTCAACGCAGCAAAGCGATCTTTCTTATCGTTGGACTTTGTGGTTGAACTCGACGCTCGCCGATACTCTGCACCTTAATCCTGCAAGACCCGAATTAATTTCTACTGGACAAAAAAAAAAAAAAAAAAAAATCAGATGGTGTTGTAGAAGTCCTAATCACAGGAAAATGTAATGTTAAAAAATTAATAATGTTTTTGTAAGGTTTTATTGCCATAAATCATAAATCATGCTCTAATTTGCATTTTGGGGATATTTTTCACAATAATAACATGTTCTAGACATTCTAATGATGACGAAAAAATATGTTACAGGCATTTTACTTCTATTTTTTTGAGGAATAGCTTCAGTTAAAAAGTGAGATGTTGTTCGTCCAGAGTAGACGCTGGAATTTCGTATTTATATGCAAATATCGTGGCCAATGGCATTGTAATACTAAACAATAGGATTTAATGGTGATGTTAATGTGAAAAAAGAACAGGAAAACTAATTATATATATATATATTTTTTTTTTAATGTTGCCAAAAAGCAACACTGGGCCTTGCAGGGTTAATCTGATGTACAAACACACTGATGCTCTTCTCTGTACCTTAACTCATCCGCTGCCATAACAAATAAGTACTTAAAAAGACCATTCTGCGTTGTCTTATTACACAATAGGGCCGGGACGATGAGCGATATTATCGTTTATCGCAGGGTTCTTCAACGTTTTCAGGCCAAGGACCCCATAGTTGAGAGAGAGAGATGAAGCAGGGACCCCATAGTTGAGAGAGAGAGATGAAGCAGGGACCCCATAGTTGAGAGAGAGAGATGAAGCAGGGACCCCTTAGCTGAGAGAGAGATGAAGCAGGGACCCCTTAGCTGAGAGAGAGATGAAGCAGGGACCCCTTAGTTGAGAGAGAGATGAAGCAGGGACCCCTTAGCTGAGAGAGAGATGAAGCAGGGACCCCTTAGCTGAGAGAGAGATGAAGCAGGGACCCCTTAGCTGAGAGAGAGATGAAGCAGGGACCCCTTAGCTGAGAGAGAGATGAAGCAGGGACCCCTTAGCTGAGAGAGAGATGAAGCAGGGACCCCTTAGCTGAGAGAAATGAAGCAGGGACCCCTTAGCTGAGAGAGAGATGAAGCAGGGACCCCTTAGCTGAGAGAGAGATGAAGCAGGGACCCCTTACTTGAAAGAGAGATGAAGCAGGGACCCCTTAGCTGAGAGAGAGATGAAGCAGGGACCCCTTACTTGAAAGAGAGATGAAGCAGGGACCCCCACAACCTGTTCATAGATTCCATATAGTTTCATTGTTTGACAGCACAATCATCAGTGTGTTTTGGATTCATGTCAATTTGTGTTTTCAGATATTTAACCACTTGAACCGTCAATACTTAATAAACTTGACCTTTCACTCTGTACTTAGTCTGCACTTTTTCCCCTCTACACCAAACCTCTTTGCCGAAAATAGCCGATCTACAAGCTCACAACGCCTCGCAGCAGCAGCGCGAGGCGTTGTGAGCTTGTAGATCTGCTATTTTTGGCTTAAGGTCTCAGAATATGGACGCTAGGGTTCAAGTGGTTAATATAAAAAAGGAAAAAAAAAGGTTTCTATCACACAAAGATTTGAAGGACCCCCTGTAGTAACTCTGAGGACCCCCTAGGGGTACATTATAATTTTCACTCCCAGCACCTTATATTTATAGCATATCCTCGGTGTCGGGTGGAAACCTTGTATGTCCAAAACCGTTCGTTTTGTATTTATCATCTATAAAATGTACTAAATAGTGAAAAAAGCACATCTACAAGCACACAATGCCTCGCATGGTGAGGCGTTGTGTGCTTGTAGATCTGCTGTTTTCACTAGTTTTGTGCGAGTGCGACAGTCTTGTAACTTGGAAATACAAGGTTTCTGCCCGACAGTGACGATATTTTAGTGATTATGTTGTGAGGAAAACGTTGAGATAACAGCCATTTTGAAACTGAATGAAAACAACTTTGTACTTCAAGTTTAAAATGATAGTAAATATGTCTAAAGTACTAAAGTGTATACTAAATAATAAGTGTCCAAATGAATTCCAAATATTATCAAATGATCTCGCGGCACCCCTGGACTGCCATCGCGGCACCCCAGGGTGCCCCGACACCCCAGGGTGCCCCGTCACCCACTTTGAAAACCCCTGCCCGAGGGGGTCCTCAGAGTTACTACGGGGGGTCCTCCAAATCTTGGTGTGGGAGAACTTTAGCCAAAAATGGCAGATCTACAAGCTCTCAGCTTGTAGATCGGCTATTTTCACAATAGAACCGTGATATACACCAGTAAGACTCCCTAATTGGGAGAGAAGTGACTGTCAGGTTGCATACACAAACCTTGGAAGGCAATGGTAGCCAATCAGGAGGGAATATGAGAAATGGGACAGATCCATGTTGATGACATGACTTTAGAGATACTGTGTACCGCTTTGTGTGATGTTAGGGCAAAATCTGTAGGAGCAGTGTCCGAAAATGTATTTTTTAAAAATCGGCCAGATGGTGGCGCTAGATGGGACAGATGCATTGTGATGGCATGACTTTAGAGATACTGTGTTCCGCTTTGCGTGATTTTAGGGCAAAATCTGTAGGAGCAGTGTCCAAAAATTTGTTTTGCAAGAATCGGCCTCAAGGTGGCGCTAGAAGAGGGTCATGTGAGAAATGATGGAGGTTGTGGTTTGGCAGCCAAGGAGTGTGTGTGCAAAGTTTGTCATGGATCGGGGCAACGGTTGCGGAGATATGAGTAGGGGAAAAGTGTGACGTGTGACGCGTGACAGACTGACAGACGGACTGACGGACTGACAGCCGGTGGAGGTTTTGATAGTAACTGTGACCTGACGGTCGCAAAAATGTAATGCCTCAACTCTTAGCGCTCGTCAGGGTGGGGGTGGAGGGGTGGTCCCCAGTTAAAATATGATTTTTTGGGGGGTCGCAGCCTGAAAAGGTTGAGAACCAGTGAATCTACCCTAACCATAGCTTGTGTCTCCTGTGTGTTGCAGTGCCTGGTATTGGAGGACGCCCCCAACGGTGTGAGGGCGGGTCTGGCAGCGGGCATGCAGGTGGTGATGGTCCCTGACAAGGAGATGGACCCCCGGCTCACCACCGAGGCTACGCTCACCCTGGCCAGCCTGGAGGAGTTCGAACCGCAGCTCTTTGGACTGCCAGCGTACCACTGAACATTAACACACTCCTACAAACATGTATAATAATTAAGCAATATTACACGAGAGGGTGTGGGATAACTGAATTATTTGCACGACTGTGATGCGGTCAGGAACGAGCCGAAGGTCACCAATTATACAACCAAAGTATAGGCTATTCACACTGTGGGGCAATTCACAATTTCAACAATCGCTAATCTGATTCCTTGGAAGTGTTTGACTGACATTAAATAGTCCTTGTTGTTGATTAAAAAGAGCGCAGTCACCGAGGCAGCAATCACCACAGCTGAGCTGTCAGTTCCAATAGGCTATACTTCGCCGTACGACCGTATCGCGCAGCGAAAATAGCTGATCTACAAGTAACAACGCGCCGCGCCGCATGGCGCCGCGTCGCACTGCGTCACGCCGCGTTGTTACTTGTATATCGGCTATTTTCGCTGCACGATACCATTGTATGACAACAACAAGTCCTGGAAACATTTCACAGCCCAAGTAGTTGTCCTGGCTGTATTGAGTTCAAACCTTGACTCTAACTTGTCGAGCTCTTCCTTTGACAAAGCACAATGTCTGGTTGGTTTTGCGTTCTCCTTATCATCCTCATCTAACCATTCATCTAAAGTAAGTTCACCAAATATATCGAAATTAACAGTGAAATCCATTTCCAACGGGATAGTAGTGTAACAAGTTGTTATCCAGTCCGAGTGGCTAGTTTGCACTGCAAGCTGCTACTGTGTTTTCCCCTCCAGAGGGCGCAGCTGTGCCATATATGGGATAATCAGGTGGAGTGGCGGAGTGATACATTCTTCATGTGATTAGGCCCAGGTCTAGCAGTGCATCTGTGCTCGTTTGATGCACGGTTGGAGAGCCTGTTTTCCATTGAGAGCCGGACTACTTGTTGTATAATTATTATAATCATAATAATTATTATAATAATGCCTTTTATTTGTATTGCACTCTTCATTCACAAGGAATATCAGTGTGCCACAGAAAGAAAAACAAATCAATAGCAGATGGACAAGGCTGTTTGCAGCGGAAGATTTCCCCACAATGTAGTCGGGGGCCTTAGGGAGATAGAATGGTAATTTCGCGCTAATCAGCGCCAAATGTTGCACAGATGTATCCCAGGGCATTGCTCTAATGATTTAGCTAGGGCACCCGAGTTGGCGACCTTCGGGGTCGCCACAGCGGCCAAATCAAATTGGGCTCCCATCGACTTTCTATATGGATTCAGCATCATGACAAACCCCTAGTTAGACCCCTCACATCCTACTTAAATACCCAGAAAAGAAATGTTTTTCTGGCTATTTTCCTCCTGTATAGAAAGTCAATGGGAGCCCAACTTGATTTGGCCGCTGTGGCGACCATAAAGGTCGCCGACTCGGGCGCCCTAGCTAAATCATTAGAGCATGCCCTGGGCTACATCTGTGCAAAATTTGACGCTTTTACCAAGTAGGGAATGAGACATTACCCCAGGTGAAGGAGTTTAAGTATCTCGGGGTCTTGTTCACAAGTGAGAGAAAGGGGAAGACGGAGAAGGAGATCAGCCGGAGAATCGGAGCAGCAGGAGCGGTTTTGCAGTCGCTGAATCGCACTGTTGTGAAGAAAAAATAGTTGAGCCGTAAGGCAAAGCTCTCTGTCTTTCGAGCAATCTTCGTTCCCACTCTCACCTATGGTCATGAAGTGTGGGTCATGACCCAAAGTATAAGGTCTCGGGTACAAGCGGCCGAAATGAGTTTTCTCAGAAGGGTGGCTGGTATCTCCCTTAGAGATAGGGTGAGAAGTTCAATCACCCGAGAGAGACTTGGAGTAGAACCGCTGCTCCTTCACTTGGAACGGAGTCAGCTTAGGTGGTTCGGGCATCTAGTACGGATGCCCCCCGAGCACCTTCCTAGGAAGGTCCTCGATGCACGTCCCACTGGGAGGAGACCCCGTGGCAGACCAAAGACCAGATGGAAGGATTATATCTCCAGACTGGCCTGGGAACGCCTCGGTATACTCCCAGAGGGAGTGGAGGAAGTTGCGCAGGATAAGGAAATCTGGAAGTCTCAGTTGGAACTGTTACCCCCGCGACCCGATTCCGGATAAGCGGTTGAAGATGGATGGATGGATGGATAGACTAATATAGCGCGAAATTACCATGTTGTCTCCCTAACGCCCCCGACTATTCCCCACAATGACAGAAAGCTGGAAAGACACTAGTATAGTGCCCTGAGGAACTCCGCTCTAGTGTCTTGATGGTGTACTCTACGTGTTTTTTCCAAGGGTTTTCCCATGGTATCAAAATACTGACATTTGATCCCTGTCCTGTGACAGCAGCAGCAGCACCTCTCACTTCACAAGGGTGTGATTTTTTTCTTCTTTTTTTTATGGTGCCAATCACATAGAAGGTATTACTGCTGACTATAATTACATAAGATTTGACCCAACAAAGCCTTCCTGAACACTTTAGAGCTGGGGCTTTAACTGATTAATTGCGATTAATTAATTACAGAAAAACATTTTAATCGCACTTAGTTTTTGCACCACAGAACCTTCAGTTTGGGGCATACCGATCATAGTGATGCACCAACCAAGAAGAGACAACAAACGCAAAGGGAGAAGTAGCCGATCAGAACGTTTTGCTTGGCCCAGTGGATGAGAAATTCAGATTTAAAAAACTCACTCGTTGATTCACTCGTACAACAAAATGTGTTTTACTTGAAAAAAATGCTTCTCAGGTCAAATATTTATATGTGATTAAACATGCGATTAATTTCGATTAATTAATTACAAAGCATCTGATTAATTAGCTAATTTTTTTTAATCGAGTCCTAGCCCTAGTTTTTAGGCGTTTGTGTGTGCGTGCGCACGTGTGTGCGTGCGTGCGTGCGTCATGGGTAGTACTTGGACATTTCCAGAGATGACTGTATCATAAATCTGTGCTCAAATTGAAGGTAATGTGAAAATTGTGACTTAATGCGGTTTCAGAAAGTCTTCCTGTTAGGCAAATGCATCTAAAGTCAATACATTCACACTGCACAAACATTATGCTTTTCTGATTCTCATTACTTTCTTTCCCCCTCATTTTCCCGTGACTTTGGCTTCCTCGACTGATTTAATTTGGCTGTGGTTGCTGTTCAAACATCATTTGCATATAAACATATTTCTGAGCCGTCAGTGAATGAGTCTTGATGAAACCGCAGCAGGGATTTCCTCCTCACACGATTTATACACACAGTCTGATCATCTATACCGTAGTTAAAGCTGCTGTGTAGCTTTCCTATTCCACTACAGATTTCTGGGGGAGAAGAAAAGAAATAGAGAAAAAATAAATGACAGGGGTGAACCTGTTGCCTTTTTCCTTACAAAGATAACAACCCCATCATTCAGCATCCACCATTTGATGAGATTTAGCCTCTATATACCACTGGCTACAGCTTCTAGATCTGGGGTGCCCACACTTTTTTGACGTGAGATCTACTTTTAAAATGACTAGCTCAACATGATCTACCGATCCAAAATGTTTTAGCTGAGGGCCTGAGGGGGCTTTGGAATAGCAGCACTGGCGTTATATTTTACACAAACACACTTAGGCTACTGTAAGGGGGAAATAAATGGGAAATACTGGGGGAAATGTCTTCATCCCCTTCTGTATGGAAGTGGTAGGTTTTGGGGTTCTTTGTAATGCTACTGACTCTTGAACAAAGTATTACATTGGAGGTTTGCCTACTTTAGAAGCCATGAAGGGAGCTGACAGGCCCTTCTTGATGTCATATTGACATATTCTTTATTATTTTAATGATATATTTTTAGAGGCATGTCATGTGGTCTACCTGCACACCCTTGGTGATCTACTGGTAGATCACCATCTACCTTTTGGGCTCCCTAGATGTACATGTCACCTAGAAGCTGTAGCCAATGGTATAAAGCAGTGGTTCTCAACCTTTCAGGTTAAAAAATAGTACCCTACGAGCACTAAGAGTTGAGGCATTACATGTTGTATAACACGGTTCTATTGTGAAAATAGCAGATCTACATGCTCACAACGCCTCGCGTTACGAGGCGTAGTGAGCATGTAGATCTGCTATTTTCACAATGTCTGCCTCTATATATTTGACAGTTTGGCCAATGTTTAATTTGTCATTTTAGAGGCATTAAAAAGTCCTTAAATTGTCACTTTATAAATGTGCAGATACCCTCTATACACTTGAACTTTAAGCTGGTTTGTTTACTGTTGAGAGAGAAACATTCTTATTCTTAATCCTCTTGGTGCTAGGTAGCACATAAGGTCTTCACCAACGAACGCCAATGCTGTCTGTCTTCTGCCCAATGTTGCTCTTGGCCCCAGGTCCACCCGAGCTCTTTCATCTCTTTCTCCACAGATCTTCTCCTCCACAGAGAGAGAAACATAGTTACACACATTTAGCTTATCATCTGGGGACCCCCCTAAATCATTTGGGGACCCCCCCACATTTTGAGAATCCCTGACTTATAAGTAAGAACATGTGAGCGCTTCTTCCACCACTGCTGGCACTGAGAGTCTAGTTTTCTACTGAGCGGAGACCTGAGCTCTTCCGAGCACAGGTCACCACCAGGCCAGGCGTCCTGGTGGTGCTACTGTATAATAGGCCAATGTAAAAAGGATGGCATGTGTTCTTTGCCAATCTTAGACCTTTCATGGCAGTCGGACGCTGCATGGATGATATGAGGCATTGTGTTCCAAAAATGTGTTCTGCTATTAGTCTACCTGCTGGTGGCGCTATAACAGGCCAATGTGAAAAGGGTAGCATTTGTTCCTTGACGTAGTGGGAATATGTGTGGCAAATTTCACGGTAATCGCAAGCTGCGTTGATGATTTGAGGCATTTGTTCAAAAGCGGAGCATTCATGCAAACTTTGGAAGCCAATATTAGCCATGACTGTAGAGATACTGTCTACCGATTTGTAGGATTTGTGGACAAAATCTCTAAGAGTAGTGTACAGAAATGTGTTTCACAAACATCAGCCTCATGGTGGCGCTAGAACAGGGCCATTTGAAAAATGTGGGGCAGAGGTTCTGAATTGGCACCCAGGGAGTGTGTGTGCTCATTTTAACAGCCACCGGGCCAACGGCGACTGAGATTAGCTGGTAACAAACTGGAGGGACGCACGGACGGACGGACGGATGGACGGACGGACAGGGGCGAAAACATACTCTCCCCCTTCGGCTGGTGGAGACAATGACTCTGGGTTCCAGCCTTCCATCTGTCAGTGTGCTGCTTGTTCATGTTGTTCTACTCTCAGGCTGCTCTCATTGTTTTCACAATGAAACCCAGCAAACCTCGCAGGGTTCCTGTTGGGCACCCCTGGGTGCTTTCTGTGTCTCCTTGCCATTGAGCGTCTCTAAGCTTCTGCTCCATGGAACTGTTCCTGGCTTTGTTGTAGCGTTAACCAATTAAGACCAGGGATTATTTTATGCTTTAACTATTGAAAAATAGCAGATTTACAAGATCTACAAGGCACCGAGTGCCGCGCTGTGAGCTTGTAGATCTGTTTTTTTTTTTTTTCTTTTTTTTAATCGTGAAAATCTTGAAATCCTGAATATATGTTTTACAAAGCAAACTTCTGTAACTGAAATCTCTAGCTGGTTCAGGGGGTCCCTGCGTGGAACAACATATTTTGAGATGGGGGGGCCGGGGGGGGGGGTTATACATGTAATTTTGGGGGTCCTTGACATGAAAAGTTTTGAGAACGACTGACCATAGATGCGTTTTTCAAAAACCTTTGAAGGATTTAGAAGACATAAAAATATTCAAAGACTTTCACAGATCTACCAGTTGGCAGCGCGTCACCTGTGTTCCCGGTCTGAATGGATTCAAATGTGCAAATCACGTGGACCGAAAACAGTCTGGCCTCTGCTAGGCCCCCTCTGTGCATGTGTTTATTTCCCATTGTGCGTTGGGAGCTGAAACTTGGCCTGTGATTACGTGGTGGTTGAGCACACATAAATCCTCAGTTGTAATCGAACTCTGAGAGCATAACAAAAACACTTGGAGTGAAATTAACAGTGAGGATTTCACTGTGGGGGATTCCTGCAGTCTCTGGTTGGTTTCACTGTGGGGGATTCCTGTAGTCTCTGGTTGGTTTCACTTTGGGGGATTCCTGTAGTCTCTGGTTGGTTTCACTGTGGGGGATTCCTGCAGTCTCTGGTTGGTTTCACTGTGGGGGATTCCTGTAGTCTCTGGTTGGTTTCACTGTGGGGGATTCCTGTAGTCTCTGGTTGGTTTCACTGTGGGGGATTCCTGCAGTCTCTGGTTGGTTTCACTGTGGGGGATTCCTGTAGTCTCTGGTTGGTTTCACTGTGGGGGATTCCTGTAGTCTCTGGTTGGTTTCACTTTGGGGGATTCCTGTAGTCTCTGGTTGGTTTCACTGTGGGGGATTCCTGTAGTCTCTGGTTGGTTTCACTGTGGGGGATTCCTGTAGTCTCTGGTTGGTTTCACTTTGGGGGATTCCTGTAGTCTCTGGTTGGTTTCACTTTGGGGGATTCCTGTAGTCTCTGGTTGGTTTCACTGTGGGGGATTCCTGCAGTCTCTGGTTGGTTTCACTGTGGGGGATTCCTGTAGTCTCTGGTTGGTTTCACTGTGGGGGATTCCTGTAGTCTCTGGTTGGTTTCACTGTGGGGGATTCCTGTAGTCTCTGGTTGGTTTCACTGTGGGGGATTCCTGCAGTCTCTGGTTGGTTTCACTGCAGCTCTTCAAACTGAAGGAAAAATGTCACATTCTTTTTATTACTTAAAAATCAAACCTCGGTTCGAAGTGAAGCGGTGAACTTTCATTCTATGTGTTCTAGAGTTATGAACTCTGTGATCTGTACATTCTTTATATTCTGAATGAATTAATGATTTTATCTGGAGGGCAGAATTGTCATGTGAAGCTTGACCAATCCTCAAAGTATCCAATCATCAGACCGAGACGGACACTACACACATATTCTGGACGTACAGGACAGATAAAACCTGTTCATTCTGGACTGAAATGACCATATATGGACATGAGGTGACAGACATTTTGTTTTTGATAAAACCTGTTCATTCTGGACTGAAATTACCATATATGGACATGAGGTGACAGACATTTTGTTTTTGATAAAACCTGTTCATTCTGGACTGAAATGACCATATATGGACATGGGACACAGAAAGCCACTCCTTGGAAGCGGCTTTCACCGCTTCAAAAATGTTATCCCACAATTTTGTAACCCATGTTTCACCCGTGTAAATTATCTAATGTAATCCTGGGCTCTGCTCTCCCTCTGCCAACCTGGGCAGAGCCCTTAACTGACCTCATGCTTCCTTCAGTACATGAGGAGTGAGCAGCAGACCGCTTCTTATCACCTGACGGGGGAGTTTCCCCTGGTTGGACGTAGCGCGTGGAAGGAACACGTTTTTTTTCCCCCCTTCTGAAACATTTCCTAAGTATGAAATAATATGTACATTTATACCACTCTGACTGCATGTATAGGTCAAATTGAAGAATTTACCTGTCAATTTGACCTATAAATGCAGTCAGAGTGGTAGTTTTTTTTTTTTTTTTTTTTTCAGTCACCCGAGTGTTAAAATATTTGGATTATTCACCAGGGCATTTCCTCAGCTTCCAACAAGTTTCAAATGGTCATATTCGTCTTCAAATATTTGTTTTCCAATTTCAACGAATGATACATCATATGAAAGCGTACATACTTTACTTTAATAATCTGTGAAAATGAAAGTAAATTAATTAACACTTATGTTGCTATGATTTTTTCTCTTCAATGTCCCACATTGCCATGGTTACCATAGACTTCCATGTAATTGCGCAATTGTGTAAAAAGTGCACGCCCATGCCTAGCTGATGCACCACGTGTGTGCACACTGTTCACAGCTTTCAAACAAAAAATCTGCTTGGAAATCCGTTCAGGCATTCATGATTTATCAGCCATTATGTTTTCTTCAGATGTAAACAAACATGGCTGCCATGTTTGAAAGAATGGGTTGGTATGGGGGTTAAACATGCAATTTCGCGATTGCGATCATGCCTAATACATTTCTGGAGGACCAAAAAAACTTTTTGAAAAAAAAAAAAATTGAAAAAAAAAAAAAAAATGTTTCAAAAACGGCCCAAACTCGGGGAAACTCGGGTTGGCACAGCGGTAGTACCTTTTCAAACTCGGGAAACTCGGGTTGGCACAGCGGTAGTACCTTTTCAAACTCGGGAAACTCGGGTTGGCACAGCGGTAGTACCTTTTCAAACTCGGGAAACTCGGGTTGGCACAGCGGTAGTACCTTTTCAAACTCGGGAAACTCGGGTTGGCACAGCGGTAGTACCTTTTCAAACTCGGGAAACTCGGGTTGGCACAGCGGTAGTACCTTTTCAAACTCGGGAAACTCGGGGTTGGCACAGCGGTAGTACCTTTTCAAACTCGGGAAACTCGGGGTTGGCACAGCGGTAGTACCTTTTCAAACTCGGGAAACTCGGGTTGGCACAGCGGTAGTACCTTTTCAAACTCGGGAAACTCGGGGTTGGCACAGCGGTAGTACCTTTTCAAACTCGGGAAACTCGGGGTTGGCACCAGATGTGTTAAAAAAAACTGAAAAGTGACCAACGCTCCCTTGCGGCACAAAGCACAGCGACCAGTCACAATTGGGAAGCAGAGGTGTGGCACCAAATCCTGGGCCCTGGGTGCAATGATTCACTGCGGGCCCCCCATGAATGTTCTTCATAAACCTTGGGCCATTGAGCAGCATGGAGCATTGGAGTTTGGAAGTGCTCGTTGGAAACCACTCAACGGTCCTGCATTCCACCTGTTTCTAAATGTCACATAACGCAGGAGGCAGCAGGATGTTGTGTTGTTGAAAACGAGTGCTTCCAAACTCGGACACTTGGAAAAATAAAAACCTGTACAGAATGTCTTGACAGAAAGTAGCTCATAACATGCCTATGGTGGATTTTTATGAAACAAAAACTTGGCAGATAGAAAGTGGATAATTCAAGCTTTCAGTACAGCAGCTATATTGGTGAGTTTAACTTTGTTTAATAAAATCAGATAGGACTTTTCTTTGTGGATGTATGGGCTGTCAGTGGCAGAAATGAGTTTTTTGCCGCTCAGTAGGCGTTCCCACATAACTTCCAGCAACAGTGATGTCACGCGCATACCCTCTATAGTGCAATGATTTACATAAAAATAAAAATAAAATAAAAGTTGAAATAAGGACTTAACCCTTTAACACCTTCTAAGCCAAGGGGAGCCCCTTAATGTTAAAACCGTACTATATCGCACATCCCCCCAGGGACTCTCAGCCACGTCGCACATTCCCGGACTTTGTCTTTAAAACCGGAATAAAAGCTTTTGATCCGAAAATCGGCGATCGTCTAACCTTCCCTAGTCACCACTCGTGCACTGATGGCTCATGCAGACCGTGCATGAAGCAGAGGTGACGTCAGCGCCTCTCCTTCTCCAAGGCACCTTCCACCCATCCGTTTACTGTCTACACACTCGAGCTCCTCCTGCAGCCATGCTTGGGGCTATGCTAGCGAAACTTTTCAGGTCTGTTCTTCAGTCACACATGGACTATTTGCGGGGACATTTACGTGAAAGGATCGCGCACGCGAAACGCACGGGGACATCGACGATCGGCCAAAACCCCCATTCTATCCCAACGGAGATCGAGAAAATCATGGTGAGTTACTGGCCTGGGGGGGAAAAAAAAAGAAAAAACAGCGGCGCTGTTCAAGATGGAGGGGCTGCGGGGTCATGTTTATAAACATAATATTATGTCTCAGATCACAATACAATAATAGAAATTTCACGGCTAATCTACCAACCCCCATTCTATTTCGGACTGCAACGTGTTAAGTGCCTATCCCGAACATGTTCGGGATATTCGGGATCAAAAACAATTTTTTATTTGCTATTTTACTTACCCCGAGCTGCTTGGAGCAACGTGGGTGGTCCCGGCTCGCCCAGCGCTCACCAACGAGAGACGCTAGATGCTCCGACGATTTATTCCATTGAAAATGGTTTAAAATAAAGTTTAGACCCCCCCCAATGTTCACCCAATGTTCATTGTAGGCGGCGCAACGTATTCCAGGGTGCCTATCCCGAACATGTCCGGGATATTTAATAAAATGAATTATTTTATCGGAGGCCTCAATGAAGCCCCGGTCTAGACGTCCATCCTTGGCCGGGACTTAGACTCGGCCATCCACGGGCCGTATTCGCGCTAACGGCCAAATCGCGCCGCCCACTCCAATAATAAATCACATCTTTAGACAGGATTTTCTCCGGATTGTGTCCCCAGACCCAAAGAGAAAGTTTTTTTGCGACTGAAATAGCTTTAGATCGGGCTTCTAAAGGGGTTAGCATTTTGGCTACGTGTCAGCTAGCTTCCTCCTCTCGACACCCATAGCATTGACTGGAGTGAAAACACAAGGCAGTTGGGAGAGGGTCGACGAAAGCTATAAAGAAGGTCTATGGAGAAATTTCTGGCACTCTAGCACCCCTTGTGGCCGGATGGCACTGTATGAGTTAAGGTTTCCGCTCGTGTCAGTTGTGACGATCCATTACA
Organism: Nannobrachium achirus; assembly: GCF_963921795.1. Classification (NCBI taxonomy): domain Eukaryota; kingdom Metazoa; phylum Chordata; class Actinopteri; order Myctophiformes; family Myctophidae; genus Nannobrachium; species Nannobrachium achirus. The sequence goes on from NC_137831.1 coordinate 2,157,676, forward strand.
TATTCTGTTTTATCTGCCTTGTCTTTTTGCAGAGGTATTCTTATTCTCTCTCTCTCTCTCACTGGAGAGTTTTTACAATCCCCAGACAGACCCAAATACTGGCTTTTAAAACCCCTGCTTCTTTCCCTGTTCTCACAGATATGGAGTTCAGGGCTGTTATCTGGAGAGAATGTGTGTGCATCGCTCTCTCTCTCTCTCTCTCTCTCTCTCTCTCTCTCTCTCTCTCTCTCTGTCTCTCGACATTCAAACCCAAGGCTTAGCAAGAGGCCCTTAAGATTGAGTTGGGGAAAAAAGAAAGAAAAATACTTTTAATGTTTGAAATGAGGTCATCTCGACAATGTGCAACCCCCTCCCCCCCTCTCTTTCTCTTGTCCCAGTGTTCGGCGGCCTGGTCTGTCGGGGGGGGGGGGGGGGTCCTTGTCTGAGCACCGATAAGCCCCCCCTGGATATAAGAGCTGACAACAGAGATGAATGTGTCTCAGTGACTTCCAACCTGTCAGCCTCACAGAGCACCAGGGGGCCTAGCATGTCACCCACAGATCCTCTCAGGCACGTGCACACATAGACATCAAAGGGGGCTTGAGCCCCTGCCCTTTTACCTGTCTATAAAAAGTGTCCTCTCCAGACCATGAATGCAGTTTTTACTAAGGTGAAAGAAATGCAAACGCCCCCTCTTTCCATGCCATACCTGAAGGCAGCGTTCAAGAGAATTGCCTTGTCCAAAACTCTCCTGAACTTGAATACAGCATCTTATGTTGAAATAATTCAACACACGTTGTGAGCTTGGAGGTCGGCTATTTTCGGTGCCTCCGCCAAAAGGCCCTTTTAGAAATGTGGAGGGGAAAGGAACTGGGGAAGCTCCCCCCTGTCAGGTGATAAGAAGTGGCCTGCTCCCTCCTCATGCACTGAAGGCAGCATGAGCTTCAGTTCAGGGCTCTGCCCAGGTTGGCAGAGGGAGAGCAGAGCCCAGGATTACAGCTTAGGCAATTGCATGGCACTGGGTGAAAAAATGGTGACAAAATTGTGAGATAAAAATTTAAGGAAAAAATACAAAATAAAATACAGTACTAGTTAGGGCTGTCACAATTATTACATAATCGTCAAATCGTGATTATTTGACATAATCGCGATTATTTTTCATAATCGTCATAATCGTTTCCATGTTGAAAAACTTTCATATATTTAAAAAAGAGTCAAAAAATAGTGGAAATAGCAGATCTACAAGCTCACAATGTGTCGCATCGCGACGCGTTGTGAGCTTGTAGATCGGCTATTTCCACTATCAATGTTCTTTTTTAAGTATAAAGTTGTCAAACATGTCAGTAATTTCTCTGTATATTTAGGTTACGTGTCGTATCTACCATGTACAACTTCAAAGCCTAAAAGTCAAACATAAATGTAATTGTCATTGACAAAAACACAATTAAATCGTTAATCGCAATTATTTGAGGGACAAATAATCGTCATGTCATAATCGTGACAGCCCTAGTACTAGTTACACAACCTCACATTCATTCCTCTCTCTGCACTCTGAAAAGTGTGATCAAATGCTAATCTGTTGCAGTGGAAAGAGAAACGAGGAAGTCAATTAAAATGTGCGTCGGTGCCAAGGCCCTTTTTATGCGAGATAGTAAATAGATTTATGAAAATCCTCTTTGTTCGGCCGTCGGCGGACTTAAAGCAAAACCATGATGTGCAAGGTGACAAAAAAAAACTCTCTTCTCTTCTCTCCTCATTCCTTCCATCCATGAATGAAGGCAGTGGTGCAAAGTAACTACTTGATAGGGCATTAACGACTTGTGATTTTTGCAAGTCGACTCGACTCAGTAAAAAGTTGAGTTGAAGTCGACTTTATCGTTTGATGACGTCATCACATCACATACGACCCCCCAATTAACTTAATGTGAAACATTGTTTTCTCACTCAACTGTAAACAAACCAACATAACGTTTAAGTGTATAGAGTAGACTATAGAGGGTATCTGCACATTTCTAAAGTGACAATTGAAGGACTTTTTAATGCCTCTAAAATGGCAAATTAGACATTGTCCAAATTGTCAAATATATTGAGGCAGAAATTGTGAAAATAGCAGATCTACATGCTCACAACGCCTTGCGGGGCGTTGTGAGCATACAGATCTGCTATTTTCACAATAGAAAGTATTATTTGTATTTAATTTTTCAACTTCGACTTTCGACTTTCTCTGGTGGGAGTCGACTCGTGTAATGAAGTCGACTGAGTCGACTTGTCAACTTTTTCGTTCATGCCCTACTACTTAAAGGGGCACTCCACCACTTTTCAACCTATGTTCATATAATTGGTCCTCACTAAAAAATAGCTTTGTCTTTTTTTTGTATTTTATTTTTTGGCAGGTCAGCCATCATCTTGTGACATCATCGATTGCCAATCCAGCTTATAGAAACTGCAGGCTTTCTATTCCTGAAAAGTTGCAATTTTAAAGTGGAAGCCATTGTTCTCGCGATAATAAAAATCTAAATATTTTTTTTCTCAAAAATATTGATACATTTTTTTTTTTTTTTTTTTTTTTGAAAATTATCATGTCACTAGACGATGGATTCTGAACTTCCCACAGCTCTCCTAGGAGACTTGGACTGAGTAGAAACAAATTGTGATATTTTATCATGAACATTAATGAGGACCTGTTATATGAAGACAGGTTGAAAAGTGGTGAACTACTCCTTTAAGTACAGTACAATGTTTATCTCCACAGCCCAGGCTTGGAGCTGCAGTCTCCTGGGAAGCCAAGAAGCTCAAGAGGAAGCCAGGATCTTGATTGAAGAATGTATCACTGCTGCATGCTGGGAGGAAAACCTCCTATCTGTGTTTGTCAACGATTCATCCATGAATGAATGCCTTTACTAGGGGCTGGCAGGGGCTCAGGAGGGAGAGCCGCCCGTCGCTGTGGAACCCAGGCAGAAGGTTCGATCCCGGCCGGGCTCCCCCAGAGTTAAAGGAGTAGTTCACCCCCAAAATGACTTTTTTTCTATTGATTACTCACATCATGGAGACTTGAGTATCATAATATATATATTTTTTGTTTTTTTATCGCATTCTTAAGACAAAAATATTATTACAATAAATTTACCCCCATTGATTCCGAATGGAGACCCAAATGCATTTGGGTCTCCATTTGGAATCAATGGGGGTAAATTTACTATAATCAAATTTGTGTCTTAGGAATGCGACAAATACAAAAAGGTATTATTGAACTCAAGTCTCCATGGTGTGAGTAATCAATAGGAAAAAAGTCATTTTGGGGGTGAACTAGTCCTTTAACTTTTTCGCCGCCGTTGACAGTCCTCACCGTCATTGAAAGGGTTAATACCATGGCGCCGTTGACGGTGAGGACTGTGAATCTTACTGTATATACAGTAAAGATATTATTACTTACTTAATGTCGCTCCGGTCCCGCTCGCATCGGTAATGTCGGCGATTTGTTTACAACGCACGTTGGGCGTGCACGCGAAGTGAAGCTCCTCAATGTTAAGTCAATGGAGAGGCCCATAAAGAAACTTCATTTAAACAAAATAGCCATTTTGAGACATTTTGCAGCAGATCTAAATGTAAACAAGGCACAAGGCAGGGCGCAGCCATCTTCCCTCTTCTTGTCCCACACTGTCATGTGACTAGATGACGTAATCGTTGCCGTCAAGTGATAATCCAAAAAAACAAAAACAACCCCCTTCCAGCCCTTCAAAATAATAGCGGCGGCCTATGGAGGAAACCACGTGGCACCGAGGCACCAAGCAACCTTCAGATTAAGAGGCAGTAGATGTGTTAAGGTAGTTTTTTTTTGGGCCGAATAGGAGCGAATTTCGGAGCACATGAATAAATAAATCAACCTCACGTTATGTCTTAGGTTTTAGGTTTAGGTTTAGGTTTATTAGTCACATGCATATCCATACAGGTACAGACATACAATGAAATGCTTGTGCCAGGAGCACTCTCAGCCATAGGCGATTTTAAGGGTCCTAGGGTGCACGTGCACCCCCTGGCCGCCAGGCGGCCATTTTGATTTTTTTTTTTTTTTGTAATGTAACTTTATTTTATAATTATTAAATAAAACAGTGATCGTGATTTGTAAAATGTGCGCAAAAAGAGAGGTGGAGGGGCAAGTATAGTAGTTCACTCGACACTGACAGTAATGCTAATGAACGTGAACCAGAGGAGGTGGACGGAGCTTGCAGCAGCAGTGATCCAGCCACCGACATCACTGTGGAAGGCTCGCCGTTGCCGGAGACCGAGGCCCCGGTTCCTCCACAGCAAGCAAGCCCCACTCCAGACTCAACTGTTGTTACCCCAGGCCCAGACCCAGAGGAGCCAAATGAAGCCAACTTTGTTCATGAAAGAGACCCTTGCCATGGCCCGGATAAAGCCAAGCAGTTTTTGGCTTTGGGTCCATATCAGCCAGAAGATGTAGAATGTCCATTAAAGGCCGCTGGCGAAAAACAACGCAAATTCAGAAAGGAGTGGTTTAAAGATTTTGCCTGGCTGGAGTATAGCGTGCGCCATGACCGGGCGTTCTGCTTTCCATGTCGGGCCTTTGGTTCTGAGAACGCCGAGCAAGCTTTCAGGAGGACAGGTACATAAAGACACATCTCTGTTTACACAATGCTGTTGTACTCCCTCCAAGTGCATAGTCTATTATGTTCCCTTTTTTCAACTGTTTTGTTATATTGAAGAGAATGTGCGCAAAAAAAAAGAAATGGAGGACACGACACTGTTTGAAAAGAAACTTGCTTTTTTTCAAGAGAAGGGAATGCATAATTCTGATTCATTTGGTACATTAAAACACGTCTACACACTGTACCTCACCATACCAGTTACGAGTGCTTCAGCTGAGCGCAGCTTCTCTACTTTGAGACAACTAAAAACGTATTTACGGACAACCATGACTGATAAAAGAGTGTCAGATATAGGCATTTTACAGATTGAGAAAATACACGAAATTAAAGTGCAGAAAATAATTGAAAGGTTTGCAAGTGCCAAAACCCAGAGGCTGCAGTTCATTGTGTAATAAGGATGTGTCTACTATTTGTTTTTGTGAAATGCTTATTTGACACTGTAAATGACTGCTTGATTGCTTGATGAATGATGATTAACTTGATGTTTGGCTTTATATGTCCTGGCTGTGCTGCCTCTGTCTGCAAAATAAGTAAATAAATCCTATAGATAGACATATGGTGTCTAGAAAAAGAAGCACCTGTTTTACACTTTTTTTTGTTTATATTGTGTTACATTTGGGTACAAAATTAACTGCAGAAATCCGCTAAAACAACATTACAAAACCGCTAATATCCGCAATTTTTTTCGCTTCTCGCGCACGCGAACGTCGTGCACGCGCGCTGCGCGCGCGTGCATGAGGTAATAGAGGTCGTGCACCCCCTGCTGGAAGAGGCTAGAATCGCCTATGCTCTCAGCCTTATTACACACAATCATGTTTGACGTCAACATGTCGATCATGTTTGCACACTGTCGCCCGCTTCGCATTTTTTCAGACCACTGGCTCTCTTTATCTCTCTCTCTCTCTCTCTCTCTCTCTCTCTCTCTCTCTCCTTGCCCTGAAAAAAACGCATTTCACAATGAAAAACTCAGCAGTGTGCAACCAGCTTTAGTGTGGAAGAGTCCTTGAGCAAAACGCCGAACCCCTGATTGCTCCCGACTAGCAGGTTGGTGCCTTGCATGGTTTCCTCCACCATCGGTGAGAGTGAATGTGTGTGAATGTGTGAATGCAGCCTAATGCACAATCAAATGCACCATTTACCACTTCATAGTACAAGAGTGACACACTGCTTCACTGCCAATCGGCTTCACGAGTCGTGAGCTTGTAGATGCTGTAGTTCTGAGCTTGTAGATGCTGTAGTTCGCCATTTCTGCATTTTAATAAAAACAAAAAAAAGATGTCTGTCTGTGGGTTTGTATAAATATCTAACTAAACAATAACTACACTGGATCTATTTCTTTCTTGAAAAGTCACTTCTTTTAGATTTACGAGGTTTTGTATCCCTGCTGCCACAGTTTGTATCGTCCACTTGAACTCCTCTCCAACGCTTCATAAGAACCCTCAGAGATGGAGATGGACCTCATGGTTTATTCAGCTTCATGAGAAGGAGAGGATCAGGACGATGATAGGAGCAGGTGCTCCCATAATGACGACTAGTGCTTGTGTATGCAAGGCAGGCAGGAGGGTGTAATGCACAAAATTCACAATAAAAGCCCCACAACAATATGTTTTGGTGGAATTGGACCGTTTCATTTTCTGGCGTCCGTTTCAAGGAGTTTGAAAAGACATGTTAACCCAGCCAGCACGGTCAGGACCTGGACCAATCAGTGACGTCTCCTTTGGGGCCAGATCACAGCCCATATATTGGGATGATGTTGACGTCATTACCAGGACGTCATATGGGCTTTTTTGTTTGACAGGATTATTGTTATTGTTTGTAGTTGAAATGCAAGCATAAAAGGTTATATTCTATATCAGGGGTGGGCAATGTTGATGCTGAAAAGGGCCACTATATTTTCACACACACTCCAGAGGGCCACAATGAAGATACAGTCAAACAAAAATAGCAAAAATAGCAGATATACAAGCTCAAAACGCGTCGCACTGCGACACGTTTTGAGCTTGTAGATCTGCTATTTTTGCAATTTCTTTAATTGGTATCCTGAAAAGTATTTTTTTTTTTTTTTTCAAATGCATGTACAGGTTATTGTGTTAATATGTTACTTCTTACTTTATGAATGTAATCACAAATGTATTGGACATTTAAAAAAGACTAGTTGTAGGCTACTAGTCATCAAGAAGATACTAATATACAGTCGACTGAAGTAATTAAAGCGGGTCATGTTTACATGTTTGGAATTGTAACAGCTGAAATCATTAATATATTATTGTTTTGATATTAACCTGCTGAGGGCCGCATTAAGTGAAGGTAGGGGCCACATGTGGCCCCCGGGCCGCCAGTTGCCCATGTATGTTCTATATCATCATAGGGCATTCCCATATGAAGTCCTGTTAGATATAGGCTTAATATTGATGACATCAGGTATCTACATATAAGGGCATAAAAGGGATTCTGTTTGTGTGGTTCCTCTGACATCAGTGATGTCAGAGCGTGATGTCAGAGTGGCAAACCCATAGACAGAAAGCAAGTGTACACGTCCAGATGTCCAGACCTTCTGTCCAGATGTCCAACTACATCCAAGCTTCTGGATAACTATAAGGAGACATTTTAGACAGAATTCTGCATGGAAACGTACTCTCATGTTTTACTTAAGTAGAAGTATCAATACTGCAATTTAGAGGTACTCTAAATTAAGTAAAAGCCATGGAGTTAACATTTTACTTCAGAAAAAAGTACACATGTATTGGCATCAAAATGTACCTATAAAGTAGGCCTACCTAAAGTAGAAAGTACTTGTTATGCAGAAATGCCCCATTTTCCCCCACATTTTCAGATGCATGTAAATGTCTAAAAATCTACAGCAGATCTACAAGCTCACACATGGCCTTGTTCACCACATCAACCTGGTTGCCTGTTTCACTCACGAAGTCTGGCACCCCTGCCCAGAAGAAGCCAGGTGTGGTGATTACTTCCTGGTTCAGTGTGAGAACAGCTGAAGGTCTCATGTTTGTTTTCTGCCTGCAACGTAACGTAAGTACGTTTCTGTTAGTGATGCAGCATCAGAGAGAGAGATGAAACAGGGACCCCTTAGTTGAGAGAGAGATGAAGCAGGGACCCCTTAGTTGAGAGAGAGATGAAGCAGGGACCCCTTAGTTGAGAGAGAGATGAAGCAGGGACCCCTTAGTTGAGACAGAGATGAAGCAGGGACCCCTTAGTTGAGAGAGAGATGAAGCAGGGACCCCCACAACCTGTTCATAGATTACATATAGTTTCATTGTTTGACAGCACAATCATCAGTGTATTTTGGATTCATGTCAATTTGTGTTTTCAGATATTTAACCACTTGAACCGTCAATACTTACTAAACTTGACCTTTCACTCTGTACTTAGTCTGCTCTTTTTACCCTCTACATCAAACCTCTTTGCCGAAAATAGCCAATCTACAAGCTCACAACGCCTTTATTATTTTATACTTTAGATATTGAAAAATAGTAGATAAGCTCACAGCGCGGCACCGAGTCGTGAAAATGTGGGCAAATCTTTGAATATATGTATTTTCAAACCAAACGTTTGTAACTCAAATTTTGCTTCTGGGGGGTCCCTGGAACTAAATATTTTGAGATGGGGGTCCGTGGCCAAATACATATAATTTTGGGGGTCCTTCACATGAAAAAGTTTGAGCACCATTGACATAGAAACATTAGAAGGATTTGAAATATTCAAAGACAAATTTTCACCATTAAAAAAAGTAAATAAAAAAATAGCAGATCCGAGTGCCGCGTTGCGAGCTTGTATAATCTGCTATTTGTCAATGGTTAAAACACAACGTAACGCGTAGTAATGCGTTCCCAGTCTAACTGGGTTAAACCCCCTCCTCCCCCTATGAAGAACATTCATGGGGGGCCCGCAGTGAATCCTTGCACCCAGGGCCCAGGATTTGATGTGACACCCCTGTCTCCCTCCCAAATACCAACAAGGTAAACGGGGTGCAGAAAGGGGGGTCTATCCTCTCTCTGTCACACCATGCCAGGGTTGCCAGATCAGAATGACAGTTTCCAGCCCAAGCACAACTTAAAACCAGCCCAATTCAATAAAAAACAGCCCAAATCGGCCAAACCCATGTTAAACCGCAAAATCGAACCACAAAACCGCGTTTTATATATATTTATATATTGGCCTACAGATACAATATTTTCCTCCCTCACCGGCATTAAACCGGTGACAGTGACACACTACATGCAGCTTCACCCCTAGATGGATCAGTATCCATCTCCCGCCCTACGTACTCACAACATCACAACATGGCCGTCATTGGATCAAATAAATGTCCGGTCTAGACTGGATACGGAAACAGTGCATGCATTTATGGTGACTGGATACAGTGAGTAGGTGGGTTATAGACCGGATCAGAGCACTGAGCAGTAGAAAGACACCAGGTTTTACACACTGTACTGCGTGAAAAACCTGGTGTCTTGAGGCTAATAAAACCAGACAGATATGTTAAAAACAAGCCCAAATTTTAAGTCCCCGCCCAATGCTATTTTTTCCAGCCCAATGAGTTTTAAAGTAGCCCAACACTGCACCATGCTCCAGTGGCCCTCGCTCTCTCCCTGCCCAGGTTATTTCACACCTCACAGGCGCCGCGCAGCGCCATTCAAAGCGATGCGCGCCAGGGACGTGCTGGCCATTGGGAAAAGCGGGACAACTCCCGAGCGGCCGGTTCATTCCCGGGCCGGTCAAAATAAAATGTTCGGCCTTCGTTCCATTTTGAGGGCCGGGGACGGCCAACAAAGTAAATCGTCACTGTCGGGCAGAAACCTTGCATCTCCAAGTTTCAAATTTATACATTTTTTCGCAAAGCAAAGCCCTGCTTCATCATACAAGGCCGTCGCACAAAAGTAGTGAAAACAGCCGATCTACAAGCACACAACGCCTCGCGGTGCGAGGCGTTGTGTGCTTGTAGATCGGCTGTTTTCACTAGTTTGAATCGTTTTTGAAATGATAAATACAAAACAAACGGTTTTGGACATACAAGGTTTCCACCCGACAACGACGAAATATAACTCATGTAATTGGCCCACTGGCTTGTCACTTTGTCCCAAATCTTTGAGTAGCAGCAGTGCTATTAGTTAGGTAAAGTTAGCCAAAAGTTAAACCAATCTGGGAACTAAATCAAAATCAATATCTTTCTTCACAAATGTGTTCATAAAGGTGTCAACTATCACCTCTGAACTTTCTCAATCACAACTCCATTGGGGAACTTTGTGGGAACCAATCAAAGTTGGGGGTATCGGGATACCTGGGCCTGGGATTAAAGGGGATAAAATGAAAAAAATGTTAATATGAGCATATGGGGTGTGTAATTAGGGTATTTTCGGGCTGCTGAATCCATTCCAACCATTTGTTTTCAGTTTAAATGACTCCTTGGCCATAAAATAGGCCTAATTGGCTAAGGCTTAGCCAATCATGTCATTCGAGTTCACCTGTGTCCTGTTAGTCCCTATGCTTTAAAACCCTTTTGAGTGTTCCTTGTCAGATTGTATCATGTTATCATGTGTGTCATGATGTGCGCTTACCCACCTGATCTTGAATAGTTTTCAGGAATTCAAACCCTACTCCAACCATTCTTTTTATTGACAATATTATGTATCGTGGACACAAAAGGGTAGTTTGGTGTGGCCTATTTTATGGCCAAGGAGTCATTTTTACTGATAACTAATGGTTGGAATGGATTCAGCAGCCCCCAAATACCCTAATTACACACCTCATACGCTCATATTGGCCATTTTCTATTTTTTCCCCTTTAATCCCAGGCCCACGGGATACCCCCAACTTTGATTGGCTCCCACAAAGTTCCCCAATGGAGTTGTGATTGAGAAAGTTCAGAGGTGATAGTTGACACCTTTATGAACACATTTGTGAAGAAAGATATTGATTTTGATTTAGTTCCCAGATTGGTTTAACTTTCGGCTAACTTTACCTAACTATATAGAGAGAGATCTCTCTCTATAGCGCACAATGAGGGCCTCTACAACTTTTTTTCCCCGGGCTGAATCAGGGGCCCAGCACGTCCCTGTGTGCGCTATGCAAATGGACTGAAAAAATATAAATGCATATTTGATGAGCCAACACATTTAGGTGGATGAGAGCCGTTTCTGCTGTCTGAAACCCTGCTTGTCTGTCTGTCTCTGGTGTTTGTATTCAGAGGTGTCAGTTCAGCAAAAGCTAGGGTATGGCAAAGATGACATTTTGTTTAACATGGTTCTATTGTGAAAATAGCAGATCTACATGCTCACAACGAGGCGTTGTTGTGAGCATGTAGATCTGCTATTTTCACAATGTCAGTTTTATACACAGGTTTCTACAGTTTATTGGGCTGGATATGGCAGCCTGGAACGGTTGTTCAAGTGCAGCTAAACTTGGCATGTTAGTAAACGTGCCACAATCAACAATAATGCATTGCACCTGTGCAGCTGACCTGCGGAACCTGGGAACATACCATTCTGTCAAGATGGGGAGAATACAATTATAATACCTTGTTAAAGTAACCATTTTGTAGAATTTTGCTTTTGTAGTTATTTTACTGTAGTTCTCCACCTCTCTCCTGTAGGCTGTTTCAGGTCTATTATCTAATGTAATCCTGGGTGCTACACTCCCTCTGCCAACCTGGGGAGAGCAACGGACTGACCTCATGCTTCCTTCTATGCATGAGGAGTCCAAGTAGTCTAGGTCAGTTTTCCAAAAATCGTGTTAATTTATGGCATGCATGTTTCCTAGGGGTATTAAGTCCAAATCTACTGTAGCCTATGACCAGCTCAAAAATGGCCGCTAAGCCCTCAAAATGGACCATTTAATGATGGCGGCCACCACTATGCTGAAACAAAAAAAGTGCTGTGTGGGGTGTGGGCTGTCATTTTGTTGTATTGCTGTTGGTAGTTATGGTTGCCAGTTCCCACCTGATGTCATGTGGGAGTTCAGACTCATCCAGACCATGCTGAGTGACTGCTAGCTTGCATAACGTCTTCAGGCTAGGACTTAAATCTAAGATGTACAGGTCATCAGACATTGTATCGCCTGCTTTGTATCCTCCATAAATGATGATACGATCTCCCACCATGCAACAGCACATCCCATACATCCTACAGGGTCCTTTCCCCTTGGGCTCAACCTGCTTCCAGGAAAAGGTCTCTGGACTGAATTTCCACAGATCATTGAGGTATTGGTTCCTGCTGTAGCCACCAAATACGTACAGCTCTCCATTGTAAGCAAAGGCTGAATGACTGTAACGTTCTTCTGGGAGAAGCTGTGCAGAAGGTGTCTTCAGCCAACAATTGGTCTCTGTGTCAAACACAGTGTTGTTGTTTAAAGCCATACTGTGTAAGTTGCCCAACTAGTGGTCATTAGCCCTATAGCAAACCGCGGTCGCGTCCGCGTCTTTCGTCCGTTTTTCGTACCTTCAGACCCCCGCGTCTGCCTCCACCTCGCTGAGATCTATCTTTTAAGGGGTCCCTTGTTCCTGTGCGTTCAGTAATTCCAGAGATACGGACTCCTTCACCCTGCCTGGTAGGCGAAATTACCTAGAGAAGGGATGGTACAAACGGGCGACAACAAATATGGCTGCCATAGCGACCCCACTTCAAGATGCGCTGTGATTGGCCGGCAGTTGTATAACCCTCGCTGTGATTGGCCGGTAGTGTGATGACGCAATTTTGGCGCGAGATCCGGTCCACGGCAAGGATCTCAGTTTACATATAGAGAAGGCTTTACAGGCTGAAATTCACGGCGCGGATCTTTTAAAACTTTTGTGATTTAATAGTTAGGAGAATTTTAAGATTTGTTTTATAAAAAAAGTTACATAGTACAACTTTAAGTTCCCCTGGCTCCCCCAGCCCCCAAATACAAATATCTTTGTTCCAATGATGGTGGCAGAGTGATGTACTGAAACAGGTGGAGGAGTTCCTCTGGTGTTAATGAAAGACCAGACCATTGTGCTGGTGTCCAACTTGTACATGTCATTAGTATAACCAGTCAGCCGGATGTCTCCTCCATACACATACATGACCTTCTCCAGGACACAGGCTGAGTGGAACCTCCTTGCTTCAGGAATAGATCCAGAGACATTGGGTTTGAACCAGCTGTGGGTGTCGACATCAAAGGCATAAAGCACATTGCAGTAAGGATACTCTCCTCCCCAGATGTAGGCAATCTCTTCTACCAGCACAGCTGTGTGTCCATATCGCCCGGAGGAAACCTCAATGGGACTTTGTCCTCTTCCATTTGTCACTGGGGGCAACTTCCTCCAACGCAAAGACACTGTGTTGAAGATGTGGACTTCAATCTGATCACGGTTATACAGGTAGTTGTTGTATCCTCCAAATGAGTACAGTTTGTGTCCGACCACCACAGCAGCATGGTGGGAAGTCTTAGGTCCTCCTTTCAGAGCTATTGTCCAGTGAAACATTTCACACTCCAGTACCGCTGTGAATCAGTGCAACTACTTTACAGGATAAGTTGCTAAAAGAACAGTTTACTCAGCTGGAATAGTTGTTGAATGACATTTGGTGTATTGAATCGTTTACTTTTAAAGACAAGTACATTGGTTGTGATGACAATGTTGTGATGTCATTGCATGATGACATTTAGATTCATCCATACTAGTACAGAGCCCTGGTGGATCCCAGGCAACTAAGGAAGAGGGTTTAAGAGGCTAGACTGACATGATTACACCCACACACTGTGTGAATATTATGCAGCGTTGAAGTGACTTGAGGCAGACACCTGAGGCAGATTATGTCTTGACCGGATCACATGGCATGTTTAAAACTAATATAAGGCTTTCCTCCGGGGTGGAAAGGCTGGTGATGCGAGGTAGGGCTGTCTTCTAAAAATCGACGAACCGATAAGTCGTTTTAAGCCCCGGGAATCGACGCCAATTGTTTGAGTCGACGCGTTCCGTTAAGAGGAGGAGAAGCAAGCTGTCAAAATCCCATATTAAATAACCTGCCACAGCACAAACACATGCCCAAGTATAAAACAATCTACCAAAGTCAGATTAACATACTTCTAAGTGCTTGCCTGGTTTATAAACCAGACCGAACACAACAACACCCCCTGGTGGTAGTGGTGTTGTAGTACAGTCTGGCGCCGATCCATTGAGATTCTATTCTCTATCCTCAACCAGCTTCAAGGGTTGGCCAATCAGGGTTGTATGCTTGGGGCACGTGGTTTCTGTTGGCTTGGGGCACGTGGTTTCTGTAGGCATGGGGCACGTGGTTTGGGACAAACCCCAGAAATGAAAACTCTTCCTGAAATCCCAGACTCTCTTCCCAAAACGAAGTGTGTGATGGAGGCTGGAAACTCCAGGCAATCTAAGTGCTTCTGAATGGTTCACCAGCACCAGCTATGGTCTTCAGTGTGTTGAAGTTGACCATCAGGGCGATCCTCTGTAGGAAACAAGTTTGTTGGTTGATTTTATTTATTACTTTAGAAGTCATCTTTTAGCTGGAAAGATTAGCTTCAAGGATGCATCCTAAGTAGGAGATTTCGTTTTTATGTGTCATGACCTTGTCACCCACTTTGATTGTGAAGTTATGATTTGATTCAAAGAGGATGGATTCGTTTTTTTCCCAGGTGAATTGATAATAAGTTGTCGTTAAGCCATTTGCAGATCTTACTTAGTTCAGACTTAAGTGTCTTTTCAACCTGCAAGTGGTCCTTGCCCGAGACTAGAACTGAGTCATCCGCAAACATGAACAGGTTACATATATTAGGAACAACAGGGGCCCCAGTATGCTACCTAAGTTTTGGACTTTAGCACTTGTCGTGCTGTTCCAGTAGGTTTACTGTTTAGTCTTGTTTGGTGTCTCTGTTTTGCCTTTTGGTTTTGCGTCTTATTTTGTAGTAGTGTTTCCTGTCTCCCCCTGTAGTTGTCTCCTGTCTTGTCTCACCCACTTTTGCTTGGTCATGTTCTCCTCCTGTGTCCTGTTGTGCCCCAGCCAGTGTTGATTGTATCTTGAGTTCACCTGTGTCTTGTTAGTTCTGTTTATTTATACGCCTCTGTTTGTTCAGTTCGTCATCATAAGCATTTGTGGTAAACCTTGTCTTTGAATATAGACCCTATTCACGGCCCGCCCGCTCAGCAAATTTCTCAGCAACTTCCTGGTGCTGACGTCAGCTTTGAAGGCTAAACGAACACAGAAATCACTGACTTAAAGCCAACAAATCATTATTTCGAATGGTAGAGTAAATTATAACGCTTTGTGCCTTTTGCTATCTCGTGTTCTTGATCATGCTAGCCATATTTTATGTTTAACTATTCGGAAATTGCATTAAATTTGCGATTTCTGTGTTAACTCTATGGGCTTTTAGCAGGGTTTTACCCTTCAACCGTGACGTCAGCACCAGGAAGTTGCGTAACGTGAATTCTGTCAGTTCTAGCTTTGTATCTAGTCTTTCTGTATTTTGTGCCTTGTGTTTTTTTCCCTTAGTTCTCCCAGTATAGTTTTCCCCTTTCCTGTTTGCCTTCATTTGTTTAATAAATATCTTCAATCTTCATTACCTTGCCTGAAACTGATACGTTGTGAGTCCTAGCCGGTCCATGGGCCATACGAGATGTCGCTCTCTGAAAGGTGGCAAAGGTTACCATGCATTTTTGAAAGGCTCTATATCCTGTAGATTATATTTTGGTAGGCCTATGATAACCCTTTCTGAGACGCAGCTAAATTAGTGATATCAGCCGCTAGAGTTGGTGTCCCATTAAAGTTATACCATGTAACTTTTTTTATAAAACAAATCTTAAAATTGTCCTAACTGTTAAATCGCTAAAGTTTTAGAACACTTTATTATCAGCTTCTAAAGCCTTCTCTTTATATGCTTTCTTCTTAGCAGTGACAGGGGCGGGATTTCCCGGCAAAATGACGTAATCTGCATCATCTGTATACGTTGTGTATACGTTGGCCAATCACATCGCAGATCATACACACATGATACACTACCGGCCAATCACAGCTTATCTGCTCTGGTCTTCAGGAAGCGCCTCCGCTCAGCTACAGTGTTTACCATGGTGAAGGATTCTTAACCTCTTAATCCCCAGATCCTGGCCAGAAAATTACGTTCTACCATGCGTTCTACCCCGCCACGGATTTGTATCGGTCGCGGTGGTTTGCGGCGCCGCTCCGGTGGTCCGTGGCGGTGGTCCGCGACGACTCCGGCCGAAAAATGGCCGAAAAAAGCAATACCGCTACTGACCACTAGTTTAGCAACTTACACAGTATAACTTTAATATTCAGGGGGAAAAAAAGAAAAAAATTAATCTGCTTTAAGTAGCATATGAGGGGTCAAACTAGTACAACACGACTGGATTTACAAGCTTGTGGATCTGCTATTTCCACTACTTTTGTGCAACACTCTTGTATGATGAAGAGGGGGTGTTTAGTTTACGTGGGGGAAAAGCATAAGAAGTTAAAAGGGTTTAGATATGGTTGAGTGTGTGGTGTTGAGCCCCTTGGTTACAGCTTGTAGAGTTGTATGGCAGTCACTCTGACTGAATCTAGGAATAGTGAGACAAGCTTTAACATTTAATGACTGGAGGAGCTTCTAGTCTAAATGATGCACATTAGGGCTCTCTCAAAGTCACGTCCCGCAACGTGTCGTCTTTTCTCAAGCTTCGTTAAAGGGTCAAAGAGCCCGACCAGTGTTGTGGCGCGTCGGGAGCTTGTAGCTCGGCTATTTTCAGCACACAACCACAAGAGTCAGCCAACATACATTTTTGTCAACAAAATCAATTAATCAACTGTAGATTAAGTCGACTGAAAATGTATATAGTCGACTAAAACTAGACTGAAACAAAAACCTTTCAGATGAACGACAAAATGAAAACTAGTTGCTCCCGGTGAGCAGGTTGGCACCTTGCATGGTTTCCACCGCCATGGGTGATGAAAGAATGGGTGAATGTAAGAATGGGTGATGAAAGAATGTAAGGTTATGTAAGGTATGGTTATGTAAGGTATGGTTTCCACCGCCATGGGTGATGAAAGAATGGGTGAATGTAAGGTTGCATGGTTTCCACCGCCATGGGTGATGAAAGAATGGGTGAATGTAAGGTTGCATGGTTTCCACCGCCATGGGTGATGAAAGAATGGGTGAATGTAAGGTTGCATGGTTTCCACCGCCATGGGTGATGAAAGAATGGGTGAATGTAAGGTTGCATGGTTTCCACCGCCATGGGTGATGAAAGAATGGGTGAATGTAAGGTTGCATGGTTTCCACCGCCATGGGTGATGAAAGAATGGGTGAATGTAAGGTTGCATGGTTTCCACCGCCATGGGTGATGAAAGAATGGGTGAATGTAAGGTTGCATGGTTTCCACCGCCATGGGTGATGAAAGAATGGGTGAATGTAAGGTTGCATGGTTTCCACCGCCATGGGTGATGAAAGAATGGGTGAATGTAAGGTTGCATGGTTTCCACCGCCATGGGTGATGAAAGAATGGGTGAATGTAAGGTTGCATGGTTTCCACCGCCATGGGTGATGAAAGAATGGGTGAATGTAAGGTTGCATGGTTTCCACCGCCATGGGTGATGAAAGAATGGGTGAATGTAAGGTTGCATGGTTTCCACCGCCATGGGTGATGAAAGAATGGGTGAATGTAAGGTTGCATGGTTTCCACCGCCATGGGTGATGAAAGAATGGGTGAATGTAAGGTTGCATGGTTTCCACCGCCATGGGTGATGAAAGAATGGGTGAATGTAAGGTTGCATGGTTTCCACCGCCATGGGTGATGAAAGAATGGGTGAATGTAAGGTTGCATGGTTTCCACCGCCATGGGTGATGAAAGAATGGGTGAATGTAAGGTTGCATGGTTTCCACCGCCATGGGTGATGAAAGAATGGGTGAATGTAAGGTTGCATGGTTTCCACCGCCATGGGTGATGAAAGAATGGGTGAATGTAAGGTTGCATGGTTTCCACCGCCATGGGTGATGAAAGAATGGGTGAATGTAAGGCACAATCTCTCTAAAGGGCCTTGGATAAAGGCACAGGTGTGCTTAAAATGTTCACTCCCAGCACCTTATAT
>NC_137831.1:2175594-2206642 GCF_963921795.1 Nannobrachium achirus
GGTTGGCAGAGGGAGAGCAGAGCCCAGGATTACAGCTTAGACAACTGGCACTGGGTGAAAAATGGGTTACAAAATTGTGAGATAAGAATTTAAGGGAAAAAATTTAAAATACAGTACTAGTTAGGGCTGTCACAATTATTGAGAGACAGCCGCTGGCCGCCGCGTCCACGTCCATGGACGCGACCGTGGACACGTCCATGGACGCGGCCGCGAAAAAAACGTCCGTGGACGCGAGGCCGCGTCCACGGACGCAAACGGCCGGCCGTCCCGGCCGTGGACGCGACCGTGGACGCGGCCGTGGACGCAGACGGCCGGGGACGCGGCCGTGGACGCGGCCGTGGACGCAAACGGCCGGCCGTGGACGCAAACGGCCGGCCGTGGACGGGTCCATGGACGAGGTCGCGAAAAAAAGGCAGCGAAAAAGAAAAAAAAAGGTGTCTATTGTATGTATTTTTTGATGGAGAATTCAAATATGACCTTCTTTTTTGCATAGGACAACTCTAACCTGCATCAATTGGTATTTTATAATTGCCAATTGTACCCTATCCATCTAAAAAACAAATTGGATGTCTATTGTATGTATTTTTTGATGGAGAATTCAAATATTACCTTCTTTTTGGGATAGGACAACTCTAACCTGCATCAATTGGTATTTTATAATTGCCAATTGTACCCTATCCATCTCAAAAACAAATTGGATGTCTATTGTATGTATTTTTTGATGGGGAATTCAAATGTTACCTTCTTTTTTAGATATGACAACTCTGACCTGCATCAATTGGTGCATCAACCTACTTACTATCTATCTATCTATCTATCTATCTATCTATCTATCTATCTATCTATCTATCTATCTATCTATCTATCTATCTATCTATCTATCTATCTATCTATCTATCTATCTATCTATCTATCTATCTATCTATCTATCTATCTATCTATCTATCCATCCATCTATCCATCTATCTATCCATCTATTTATTTATACTTCACCTTTAGTCCAGAAGAGAGTTCAGCCTCAGGAACTTGCACACATGGAACTGTGTCATGACTGTGTCATGGAGCTAAAACAGAGCCATGTTAAATACTCACAATGACTCTGATGGACCAATCAGGGTGGTGGTGGGGGGAGGGATCAACAATAGACAGAAACTGGATAATGCTTTGTTAACTGTCCCACCTAAGTCCCTGCTAGTCTGAACAAACATCACCTTCCCTCTCATAACACTACTACTACTACATTTATATAAAGCTGCTCTTGCATTTGAATTCAAGTCTGACACAAGTTAAGGTTAACTTAGGTAGTATTTCATTTTGCTGGCTTTTAGGGTCTGTGTGAGTGTGTAGGCTCACAAATTATTATAATTGTCATTAAGTGACTCTGAGATCTATCCATCCATCCATCCATCCATCCATCCATCCATCCATCCATCCATTTATTTATACTTACTGTTTACATTTTCTATAAATATTTATTTCTATATAAAACTCAGTTGTGTGGAGTTATTGTGTGCCTTTTCTTGTTGCTAAAGAGTCCATTTGTTCACTAGACATTAAGTCAAGGTTACTATTTTGAGTTGAAGCTAAGTGTTTTATTGCTTTGTGGTTTAACATGATTTAAAAGGCAAATTCATTGTTATGGTTACTTTAGAAGACTGCTTTTGCATTCATGAGTTAAGAGAGCCAAGCTAATTCAAAGAGTTAGGTTAAAGGAACACAAAACATGACCTAACTCACAGCTGCCATTGGACAGACAGTTACAACATACTCTTATCTTTCACAGAACAGACAATTATCATTTATTTGATCTATTTGAGACTATGTAGCTGCTCTAGGGGAAATAGAGCATTATATCAGCCTATTCAATTGATAATGACCAATGGGTGCCAGTTTCTAAGTAGTTAAAGCATATTAACATAACAATATATGTGGCCTAGACATGGACATTGCCCAATCAACTCGTAATCTACAGAAATGTCCACCACATCACACAGTATAAAACCTAGTAGGCTTAGTGGATTACCTATGTTAAATCATGTCAGGTTAGTTTGGTTCAAGATTCAAGTATAATAATTTATGAGACAAAAATGTAAACAGCACAAATGTACAATCACATCTAGGCTAGAATGATAACATAAAGTCCTGACTACTCCTTGTTATTGTGGTCCTAAATACTACAATGATTAGTTTGGATGCATTGCTTCTATCATGTCCAATTAAAAATAAATACATTACATACATACAGAAATCTGCCTTCTCCTGTATTGTATTAGTGACATTCATTATAAATAGTAAAATAACAGGACAGAGCAAAAAAGGCCTCTGTTGTGTCTTTATCTGATCACATGCAATCAGACACTCACACTGCACAGCAATACTTTATTACAGGCTCAAGGCCCACAGGGTAAGAAGACCATACATTACAAAGATAATAATTAAAAAAAACAACAACAGAGTACATTCACCAAGCCCCAACAGAGCTAAAAAGGCACTCATGCCAGTGGCCTCTAACGGTAGACATGTACCTGACAGAGTTTTCCCCACATTGGTTACAGATATAAGGTTTCTCTCCGGTGTGAATTTGTTGGTGTATTTTGATATGTTCCAGTCTAGGAAAGCTCTTTCCACACTGGTCACAGCAATAAGGTTTCTTTCCAGTGTGATTTTTCTGGTGTGCTTTGAGATGATGAATATCACTGAACCTTTTCTCACACTGGACACAGCAGTATATGGCTTCTCACCAGTGTGGATTTTCATGTGTCTTTTCAGAGCCGTCTTCAGAGTGAACCTTTTCCCACATTGGTGACAGCAGTAAGGTCTCTCTCAAGTGTGAATCTTCTTGTGTTGTACGAGGCTAGATTTTACAGTGAAACGTTTGCCACAGTGTTCACAGCAGTAAGGCTTTTCTTCGGTGTGAAATCTCTGGTGTACTTTCAGAGCAGCCGTTAAACTGAACTTTTCCCCACATTGGACACAGCTGTACGGTTTCTCTCCTGTGTGAATTCGTTCATGTATTTTGAGATAAGACAATCGAGTAAAGCTTTTCCCACACTGGTCACAGCAATAGGGCTTCTCTCTAGTGTGAATTCTCTGGTGTTCTTTTAAAATCCCCTTTTGAACAAATCTTTTCCCACACTGGTCACAACAATAAGGTTTCTCTCCAGTATGTGAACGCTTATGATCTTTTAATTGTCCAGACGAGCAAAATACTTCCCACATTGTTCACAGCTGAATGGCTTCACTCCGGTATGAATTCTCTGGTCTACTTTGAGATAATAAATTGAGCTGAAGGCTTTTTCCACATTGGTCACAACAGTACTGTCTTGGTTTAACTGAGGACAGCACATGACAGGGAGAGAAAACACACACCTGATAAGAGCCAGATTCACACATTGATCAGCATTTAAGTAACATCATCATTATTATTGTTGAGTCTGAAAAGAACAATACAATGTGATAGATCTTTACACATCTGACCCATAACATTATTAGCAATTCACATGGTTACTATAATAGGTGAGTCTTCTAGCTTTTAAAAAAAATATATGTCATTAATTCTTTCTCTTACTAAGTGGAACATCCCACTTCTTAATTGTATATTATTTGGAAAGGGTTGAGTAGCAAAATGTTTGCCATAAATTCAATGCTGAGTTGCATTTGTTTTCCTACATTTCCCCTTCAATGTATTATTACAATGTATTTACTATTTCTTACTTAGGTCTACTTAACTTTGTATTTTTACATTATTATATTGATCAACATTAACACATAGTGTGTGTTAGGTTAGGTTAGTTGCAGAGGCCTTTTTTGCAGAGGCCTTTTTTGCTCTGTCCTGTTATTTTACTATTTATAATGAATGTCACTAATACAATACAGGAGAAGGCAGATTTCTGTATATGTAATGTATTTATTTTTAATTGGACATGATAGAAGCAATGCATCCAAACTAATCATTGTAGTATTTAGGACCACAATAACAAGGAGTAGTCAGGACTTTATGTTATCATTCTAGCCTAGATGTGATTGTACATTTGTGCACATTTTTGGCTCATAAAT
Source organism: Nannobrachium achirus (assembly GCF_963921795.1). Lineage (NCBI taxonomy): Eukaryota > Metazoa > Chordata > Actinopteri > Myctophiformes > Myctophidae > Nannobrachium > Nannobrachium achirus. Next base: position 2,179,651 of record NC_137831.1, read on the forward strand.
TATTATACTTGAACCTTGAACCAAACTAACCTGACATGATTTAACATAGGTAATCCACTAAGCCTACTAGGTTTTATACTGTGTGATGTGGTGGACATTTCTGTAGATTACGAGTTGATTGGGCAATATCCATGTCTAGGCCACATATATTGTTATGTTAATATGCTTTAACTACTTAGAAACTGGCACCCATTGGTCATTATCAATTGAATAGGCTGATATAATGCTCTATTTCCCCTAGAGCAGCTACATAGTCTCAAATAGATAAAATAAATGATAATTGTCTGTTCTGTGAAAGATAAGAGTATGTTGTAACTGTCTGTCCAATGGCAGCTGTGAGTTAGGTCATGTTTTGTGTTCCTTTAACCTAACTCTTTGAATTAGCTTGGCTCTCTTAACTCATGAATGCAAAAGCAGTCTTCTAAAGTAACCATAACAATGAATTTGCCTTTTAAATCATGTTAAACCACAAAGCAATAAAACACTTAGCTTCAACTCAAAATAGTAACCTTGACTTAATGTCTAGTGAACAAATGGACTCTTTAGCAACAAGAAAGGGCACACAATAACTCCACACAACTGAGTTTTATATAGAAATAAATATTTATAGAAAATGTAAACAGTAAGTATAAATAAATAGATGGATGGATGGATGGATGGATGGATAGATCTCAGAGTCACTTAATGACAATTATAATAATTTGTGAGCCTACACACTCACACAGACCCTAAAAGCCAGCGAAATGAAATACTACCTAAGTTAACCTTAACTTGTGTCAGACTTGAATTCAAATGCAAGAGCAGCTTTATATAAATGTAGTAGTAGTAGTGTTATGAGAGGGAAGGTGATGTTTGTTCAGACTAGCAGGGACTTAGGTGGGACAGTTAACAAAGCATTATCCAGTTTCTGTCTATTGTTGATCCCTCCCCCCACCACCACCCTGATTGGTCCATCAGAGTCATTGTGAGTATTTAACATAGCTCTGTTTTAGCTCCATGACACAGTCATGACACAGTTCCATGTGTGCAAGTTCCTGAGGCTGAACTCTCTTCTGGACTAAAGGTGAAGTATAGATAGATAGATAGATAGATAGATAGATAGATAGATAGATAGATAGATAGATAGTAAGTAGGTTGATGCACCAATTGATTTAGGTTAGAGTTGTCATATCTAAAAAAGAAGGTAACATTTGAATTCCCCATCAAAAAATACATACAATAGACATCCAATTTGTTTTTGAGATGGATAGGGTACAATTGGCAATTATAAAATACCAATTGATGCAGGTTAGAGTTGTCCTATCCCAAAAAGAAATTAATATTTGAATTCTCCATCAAAAAATACATACAATAGACATCCAATTTGTTTTTTAGATGGATGGGGTACAATTGGCAATTATAAAATACCAATTGATGCAGGTTAGAGTTGTCCTATGCACAAAAGAAGGTCATATTTGAAATCTCCATCAAAAAATACATACAATAGCCACCTTTTTTTTCTTTTTCGCTGCCTTTTTTTCGCGGCCTCGTCCATGGACCCGTCCACGGCCGGCCGTTTGCGTCCACGGCCGGCCGTTTGCGTCCACGGCCGCGGCCTCGTCCACGGCCGCGTCCACGGCCGCGTCCCCGGCCGTCTGCGTCCACGGCCGCGTCCACGGCCGGGACGGCCGGCCGTTTGCGTCCGTGGACGCGGCCTCGCGTCCACGGACGTTTTTTTCGCGGCCGCGTCCATGGACGCGTCCACGGCCGCGTCCATGGACGTGGACGCGGCGGCCAACGGCTCTTGCTGCAATTATTACATAATCGTCAAATCGTGATTATTTGACATAATCGCGATTATTTTTCATAATCGTCATAATCGTTTCCATGTTGAAAAACTTTCATATATTTAAAAAAGAGTCAAAAAATAGTGGAAATAGCAGATCTACAAGCTCACAATGTGTCGCATCGCGACGCGTTGTGAGCTTGTAGATCGGCTATTTCCACTATCAATGTTCTTTTTTAAGTATAAAGTTGTCAAACATGTCAGTAATTTCTCTGTATATTTAGGTTACGTGTCATATCTACCATGTACAACTTCAAAGCCTAAAAGTCAAACATAAATGTAATTGTCATTGACAAAAACACAATTAAATCGTTAATCGCAATTATTTGAGGGACAAATAATCGTCATGTCATAATCGTGACAGCCCTAGTACTAGTTACACAACCTCACATTCATTCCTCTCTCTGCACTCTGAAAAGTGTGATCAAATGCTAATCTGTTGCAGTGGAAAGAGAAACGAGGCAGAGAGTCAATTAAAATGTGCGTCGGTGCCAAGGCTCTTTCTATGCGAGATAGTAAATAGATTTATGAAAATCCTCTTTGTTCGTCCGTCGGCGGACTTAAAGCAAAACCATGATGTGCAAGGTGGCAAAAAAAAACTCTCTTCTCTTCTCTCCTCATTCCTTCCATCCATGAATGAAGGCAGTGGTGCAAAGTAACTACTTGATAGGGCATTAACGACTTGTGATTTTTGCAAGTCGACTCGACTCAGTAAAAAGTTGAGTTGAAGTCGACTTTATCGTTTGATGACGTCATCACATCACATACGACCCCCCAATTAACTTAATGTGAAACATTGTTTTCTCACTCAACTGTAAACAAACCAACATAACGTTTAAGTGTATAGAGTAGACTATAGAGGGTATCTGCACATTTCTAAAGTGACAATTGAAGGACTTTTTAATACCTCTAAAATGGCAAATTAGACATTGTCCAAATTGTCAAATATATTGAGGCAGAAATTGTGAAAATAGCAGATCTGTATGCTCACAACGCCTTGCGGGGCGTTGTGAGCATACAGATCTGCTATTTTCACAATAGAAAGTATTATTTGTATTTAATTTTTCAACTTCGACTTTCGACTTTCTCTGGTGGGAGTCGACTCGTGTAATGAAGTCGACTGAGTCTTCGTTTTCGTTCATGCCCTACTACTTAAAGGGGCACTCCACCACTTTTCAACCTATGTTCCTATAATTGGTCCTCACTAAAAAATAGCTTTGTCTTTTTTTTGTATTTTATTTTTTGGCAGGTCAGCAACCCATCATCTTGTGACATCATCGATTGCCAATCCAGCTTATAGAAACTGCAGGCTTTCTATTCCTGAAAAGTTGCAATTTTAAAGTGGAAGCCATTGTTCTCGCGATAATAAAAATCTAAATATTTTTTTTCTCAAAAATATTGATACATTTTTCTTTTTTTTTTTTTTTTTTTTTGGAAAATTATCATGTCACTAGACGATGGATTCTGAACTTCCCACAGCTCTCCTAGGAGACTTGGACTGAGTAGAAACAAATGGTGATATTTTATCATGAACATTAATGAGGACCTGTTATATGAAGACAGGTTGAAAAGTGGTGAACTACTCCTTTAAGTACAGTACAATGTTTATCTCCTCAGCCCAGGCTTGGAGCTGCAGTCTCCTGGGAAGCCAAGAAGCTCAAGAGGAAGCCAGGATCTTGATTGAAGAATGTATCACTGCTGCATGCTGGGAGGAAAACCTCCTGTCTGTGTTTGTCAACGATTCATCCATGAATGAATGCCTTTACTAGGAGCTGGCAGGGGCTCAGGAGGGAGAGCCGCCCGTCGCTGTGGAACCCAGGCAGAAGGTTCGATCCCGGCCGGGCTCCCCCAGAGTTAAAGGAGTAGTTCACCCCCAAAATGACTTTTTTTCTATTGATTACTCACATCATGGAGACTTGAGTATCATAATATATATATTTTTTGTTTTTTTATCGCATTCTTAAGACAAAAATATTATTACAATAAATTTACCCCCATTGATTCCAAATGGAGACCCAAATGCATTTGGGTCTCCATTTGGAATCAATGGGGGTAAATTTACTATAAAAAAATTTGTGTCTTAGGAATGCGACAAATACAAAAAGGTATTATTTAGTCCCCCCAGGAATCCGCGGAGAAAAAGTCTTGATTCCGCGGAGAACAATCCTGATTCTGCGTAATTCTGCGGAGAACATTTCTTGATTCCGTGGACATTAAAAAACAACCTGAAATGACCAGTTATCAAGCAGAAAATGATATAGTTCTAACAAAGTAAAACCTTCATGAAATAGCTACAATTAATTGTAATTATTGGTTAGAATAATCAAATAATCATTTTTGAGAATAAAAATCTAATATTAAATCTATCATTTTTTAATTGCTATTGTTTTTAATAATTACTTTCTGTTGCAAAGACTATATTGTCATCCAAACCATGCCCATAGTAACCATATTTTAGAGGATAGCCTACCTACTACCTAGTATGGGTGTAATATTTATTTATTCTCTTCTGCATTAGCATTGTTATTGCCAGGAGGAACTATATTTCAGGACACAGTTTCTGTCAGGAACGAATGTGGGACCGGACCAATACAGCGTCAGTGCTAGCAGGAGGGAAGCTAAGCTATTCCCCAGGCTCTGTATGAGGTGGCCACTGATCAAACCATGTAGGCCTACACATCGTTTTATAATAGTAGTAATAACTACTCCCGCCGCTCTGCTGCCACTCGCGACTGTTATTCCACGGCCGTCAGAAAAGTCCGCGAATGGCCGTGAAATCCGCGGGTGGTCGCGATTTCCGCGAAAATTTCTGCGATCGCGGAATCGCGGATTCCTGGGGGGACTAATTATTGAACTCAAGTCTCCATGGTGTGAGTAATCAATTGGAAAAAAGTCATTTTGGGGGTGAACTAGTCCTTTAAGGTAGTTTTTTTTTGGGCCGAATAGGAGCGAATTTCAGAGCACATGAATAAAGAAATCAACCTCACGTTATGTCAATCATGTTTGCACACTGTCGCCCGCTTCGCATTTTTTCGGACCACTGGCTCTCTTTATCTCTCTCTCTCTCTCTCTCTCTCTCTCTCTCTCTCTCTCTCTCTCTCCTTGCCCTGAAAAAACGCATTTCACAATGAAAAACTCAGCAGTGTGCAACCAGCTTTAGTGTGGAAGAGTCCTTGAGCAAAACGCCGAACCCCTGATTGCTCCCGACTAGCAGGTTGGTGCCTTGCATGGTTTCCTCCACCATCGGTGAGAGTGAATGTGTGTGAATGTGTGAATGCAGCCTAATGCACAATCAAATGCACCATTTACCACTTCATCGTACAAGAGTGACACACTGCTTCACTGCCAATCGGCTTCACGAGTCGTGAGCTTGTAGATGCTGTAGTTCGCCATTTCTGCATTTTAGGGTCTGTGGGTTTGTATAAATATCTAACTAAACAATAACTACACTGGATCTATTTTTTTCTTGAAAAGTCACTTCTTTTAGATTTACGAGGTTTTGTATCCCTGCTGCCACAGTTTGTATCCTCCACTTGAACTGCTCTCCAACGCTTCATAAGAACCCTCAGAGATGGAGATGGACCTCATGGTTTATTCAGCTTCATGAGAAGGAGAGGATCAGGACGATGATAGGAGCAGGTGCTCCCATAATGACGACTAGTGCTTGTGTATGCAAGGCAGGCAGGAGGGTGTAATGCACAAAATTCACAATAAAAGCCCCACAACAATATGTTTTGGTGGAATTGGACCGTTTCATTTTCTGGCGTCCGTTTCAAGGAGTTTGAAAAGACATGTTAACCCAGCCAGCACGGTCAGGACCTGGACCAATCAGTGACGTCTCCACGGTCAGGACCTGGACCAATCAGTGACGTCTCCTTTGGGGCCAGATCACAGCCCATATATTGGGATGATGTTGACGTCATTACCAGGACGTCATATGGGCTTTTTTGTTTGACAGGATTATTGTTATTGTTTGTAGTTGAAATGCAAGCATAAAAGGTTATATTCTATATCAGGGGTGGGCAATGTTGATGCTGAAAAGGGCCACTATATTTTCACACACACTCCAGAGGGCCACAATGCAGATACAGTCAAACACAAATTGCAAAAATAGCAGATCTACAAGCTCAAAACGCGTCGCACTGCGACGCCTTTTGAGCTTGTAGATCTGCTATTTTTGCAATTTCTTTAATTGGTATCCTGAAAAGTATTATTATTTTTTTTTTAATTTCAAATGCATGTACAGGTTCTTGTGTTACTTATATGTTACTTCTTACTTTATGAACGTAATTACAAATGTATTGGACATTAAAAAAAGACTAGTTGTAGGCTACTAGTCATCAAGAAGATACTAATATACAATATATATATACGTCGACTGAAGTAATTAAAGCGGGTCATGTTTACATGTTTGGAATTGTAACAGCTGAAATCAATAATATATGATTGTTTTGATATTAACCTGCTGAGGGCTGCATTAAAGGGGAGTTTCGGTCAAAAACGACTTTCCTACCTTTGAAATGATGATCCAGGAAGGCTCTGGGCTGATCCGTGTGTTGTTTTACCCAAAGCAGCATTTTGTTCATTTATCGATTTTCTCCCCTGCACCCCACGGCTCCAAAACGGCACCTTTAGGGTCGTACCGTAATCCGGTTATTATTCTCGCTCAAAATTCACTTTTCTCGCTCGGTCTCAGTCCCTCATACTGTAGTTAGCATATCCGAGCTACATCAGCTCCTGGTCGCCGCCATGTTTGTTTACTTCAAGCTCAACTCTGAACTCTCAGCCCAGGAGAGAAACACTGGGAAATCCCTAACCCGTTGGGAAACGTGCGTTCACGAGCTGCTGCTGCTGCTGCTGCTCTCACAGCTCCACCTCCCTCCCCCACAGCCTGTTACCGGTTGAGGCAGACAAGAGGCTACACCATACATCACTCTGCAGACTTTGTCGACATAGTTACATCTTTTTTCTTTGGCTAAGAGCATTTTTGTGTTTTATTGTTCGTCGCGCGTCGGGGAGTCACGCGATACAAAACGGGATTTCCCAGTGTTTCTCTAGTTGGCCTGAGTTCAGAGTTGAGCTTTTTGTAAACAAACATGGCGGCGACCAGGAGCTGGTGTAGCTCGGATATGCTAACAACAGTATGAGGGACTGATACCGAGCGAGAAAAGTGAATTTTGAGCGAGAATAATAACCGGATTACGGAACGACCCAAAAGGTGCCGTTTTGGAGCCGTGGGGTGCAGGGGAGAAAATCGAAAATGGAACAAAATGCTGCTATGGGTCAAACAACACCTGGATCAACCCAGAAGCTTCCCGAATCATCATTTGAAAGGTAGGAAAGTCGTTTTTGACCGAAATACCCCTTTAAGTGAAGGTGGGCGCGCATGTGGCCCCCGGGCCGCCAGTTGCCCATGTATGTTCTATATCATCATAGGGCATTCCCATATGAAGTCCTGTTAGATATGGGCTTAATATTGATGACATCAGGGATCTACATATAAGGGCATAAAAGGGATTCTGTTTGTGTGGTTCCTCTGACATCAGTGATGTCAGAGCGTGATGTCAGAGTGGCAAACCCATAGACAGAAAGCAAGTGTACACGTCCAGATGTCCAACTACATCCAAGCTTCTGGATAACTATAAGAAAAAAGTACACATGTATTGGCATCAAAATGTACCTATAAAGTAGGCCTACCTAAAGTAGAAAGTACTTGTTATGCAGAAATGCCCCATTTCCCCTCACATTTTCAGATGCATGTAAATGTCTAAAAATCTACAGCAGATCTACAAGCTCACACATGGCCTTGTTCACCACATCAACCTGGTTGCCTGTTTCACCCACGAAGTCTGGCACCCCTGCCCAGAAGAAGCCAGGTGTGGTGATTACTTCCTGGTTCAGTGTGAGAACAGCTGATCAGAAGGTCTCATGTTTGTTTTCTGCCTGCAACGTAACGTAAGTACGTTTCTGTTAGTGATGCAGCATCAGAGAGAGAGATGAAGCAGGGACCCCTTAGTTGAGAGAGAGATGAAGCAGGGACCCCTTAGTTGAGAGAGAGATGAAGCAGGGACCCCTTAGTTGAGAGAGAGATGAAGCAGGGACCCCTTAGTTGAGAGAGAGATGAAGCAGGGACCCCTTAGTTGAGAGAGAGATGAAGCAGGGACCCCCACAACCTGTTCATAGATTACATATAGTTTCATTGTTTGACAGCACAATCATCAGTGTATTTTGGATTCATGTCAATTTGTGTTTTCAGATATTTAACCACTTGAACCGTCAATACTTACTAAACTTGACCTTTCACTCTGTACTTAGTCTGCTCTTTTTACCCTCTACATCAAACCTCTTTGCCGAAAATAGCCAATCTACAAGCTCACAACGCCTTTATTATTTTATACTTTAGATATTGAAAAATAGTAGATAAGCTCACAGCGCGGCACCGAGTCGTGAAAATGTGGGCAAATCTTTGAATATATGTATTTTCAAACCAAACGTTTGTAACTCAAATTTTGCTTCTGGGGGGTCCCTGGAACTAAATATTTTGAGATGGGGGTCCGTGGCCAAATACATATCATTTTGGGGGTCCTTCACATGAAAAAGTTTGAGCACCACTGACATAGAAACATTAGAAGGATTTGAAATATTCAAAGACAAATTTTCACCATTAAAAAAAGTAAATAAAAAAATAGCAGATCCGAGTGCCGCGTTGCGAGCTTGTATAATCTGCTATTTGTCAATGGTTAAAACCGCGTTTTATATATATTTATATATTGGCCTACAGATACAATATTTTCCTCCCTCACCGGCATTAAACCGGTGACAGTGACACACTACATGCAGCTTCACCCCTAGATGGATCAGTATCCATCTCCCGCCCTACGTACTCACAACATCACAACATGGCCGTCATTGGATCAAATAAATGTCCGGTCTAGACTGGATACGGAAACAGTGCATGCATTTATGGGTGTTAAGGACTGGATACAGTGAGTAGGTGGGTTATAGACCGGATCAGAGCACTGAGCAGTAGAAAGAAATCAGGTTTTACACACTGTACTGCGTGAAAAACCTGGTGTCTTGAGGCTAATAAAACCAGACAGATATGTTAAAAACAAGCCCAAATTTTAAGTCCCCGCCCAATGCTATTTTTTCCAGCCCAATGAGTTTTAAAGTAGCCCAATTCTGGCAACACTGCACCATGCTCCAGTGGCCCTCGCTCTCTCCCTGCCCAGGTTATTTCACACCTCACAGGCGCCGCGCAGCGTCATTCAAAGCGATGTGCGCCAGGGACGTGCTGGCCATTGGGAAAAGCGGGACAACTCCCGAACGGCCGGTTCATTCCCGGGCCGGTCAAAATAAAATGTTCGGCCTTCGTTCCATTTTGAGGGCCGGGGACGGCCAACAAAGTAAATCGTCACTGTCGGGCAGAAACCTCGTATCTCCAAGTTTCAAATTTATACATTTTTTCGCAAAGCAAAGCCCTGCTTCATCATACAAGGCCGTCGCACAAAAGTAGTGAAAACAGCCGATCTACAAGCACACAACGCCTCGCGGTGCGAGGCGTTGTGTGCTTGTAGATCGGCTGTTTTCACTAGTTTGAATCGTTTTTGAAATGATAAATACAAAACAAACGGTTTTGGACATACAAGGTTTCCACCCGACAACGACGAAATATAACTCATGTAATTGGCCCACTGGCTTGTCACTTTGTCCCAAATCTTTGAGTAGCAGCAGTGCTATTAGTTAGGTAAAGTTAGCCAAAAGTTAAACCAATCTGGGAACTAAATCAAAATCAATATCTTTCTTCACAAATGTGTTCATAAAGGTGTCAACTATCACCTCTGAACTTTCTCAATCACAACTCCATTGGGGAACTTTGTGGGAACCAATCAAAGTTGGGGGTATCGGGATACCTGGGCCTGGGATTAAAGGGGATAAAATGAAAAAAATGTTAATATGAGCATATGGGGTGTGTAATTAGGGTATTTTCGGGCTGCTGAATCCATTCCAACCATTTGTTTTCAGTTTAAATGACTCCTTGGCCATAAAATAGGCCTAATTGGCTAAGGCTTAGCCAATCATGTCATTCGAGTTCACCTGTGTTCTGTTAGTCCCTATGCTTTAAAACCCTTTTGAGTGTTCCTTGTCAGATTGTATCATGTTATCATGTGTGTTATGATGTGCGCTTACCCACCTGATCTTGAATAGTTTTCATGAATTCAAACCCTACTCCAACCATTCTTTTTATTGACAATATTATGTCTCGTGGACACAAAAGGGTAGTTTGGTGTGGCCTATTTTATGGCCAAGGAGTAATTTTTACTGATAACTAATGGTTGGAATGGATTTAGCAGCCCCCAAATACCCTAATTACACACCTCATACGCTCATATTGGCCATTTTCTATTTTTCCCCTTTAATCCCAGGCCCACGGGATACCCCCAACTTTGATTGGCTCCCACAAAGTTCCCCAAGGGAGTTGTGATTGAGAAAGTTCAGAGGTGATAGTTGACACCTTTATGAACACATTTGTGAAGAAAGATATTGATTTTGATTTAGTTCCCAGATTGGTTTAACTTTCGGCTAACTTTACCTAACTATATAGAGAGAGATCTCTCTCTATAGCGCACAATGAGGGCCTCTACAACTTTTTTTCCCCGGGCTGAATCAGGGGCCCAGCACGTCCCTGTGTGCGCTATGCAAATGGACTGAAAAAATATAAATGCATATTTGATGAGCCAACACATTTAGGTGGATGAGAGCCGTTTCTGCTGTCTGAAACCCTGCTTGTCTGTCTGTCTCTGGTGTTTGTATTCAGAGGTGTCAGTTCAGCAAAAGCTAGGGTATGGCAAAGATGGGAGTCCTCATGGAAAAGAGGCATTACATTTTGTTTAACACGGTTCTATTGTGAAAATAGCAGATCTACATGCTCACAACGAGGCGTTGTTGTGAGCATGTAGATCTGCTATTTTCACAATGTCAGTTTTATACACAGGTTTCTAGGGTTTCTTGGGCTGGATATGGCAGCCTGGAACGGTTGTTCAAGTGCAGCTAAACTTGGCATGTTAGTAAACGTGCCACAATCAACAATAATGCATTGCACCTGTGCAGCTGACCTGCGGAACCTGGGAATATACCATTCTGTCAAGATGGGGAGAATACAATTATAATACCTTGTTAAAGTAACCATTTTGTAGAATTTTGCTTTTGTAGTTATTTTACTGTAGTTCTCCACCTCTCTCCTGTAGGCTGTTTCAGGTCTATTATCTAATGTAATCCTGGGTGCTACACTCCCTCTGCCAACCTGGGGAGAGCAACGGACTGACCTCATGCTTCCTTCTATGCATGAGGAGTCCAAGTAGTCTAGGTCAGTTTTCCAAAAATCGTGTTAATTTATGGCATACATGTTTCCTAGGGGTATTAAGTCCAAATCTACTGTAGCCTATGACCAGCTCAAAAATGGCCGCTAAGCCCTCAAAATGGACCATTTAATGATGGCGGCCACCACTATGCTGAAACAAAAAAAGTGCTGTGGGTGGTGTGGGCTGTCATTTCGATGTGTTGCTGTTGGTAGTCATGGTTGCCAGTTCCCACCTGATGTCATGTGGGAGTTCAGACTCATCCAGACCATGCTGAGTGACTGCTAGCTTGCATAACGTCTTCAGGCTAGGACTTAAATCTAAGATGTACAGGTCATCAGACATTGTATCGCCTGCTTTGTATCCTCCATAAATGATGATACGATCTCCCACCATGCAACAGCACATCCCATACATCCTACAGGGGTCTTTCCCCTTGGGCTCAACCTGCTTCCAGGAAAAGGTCTCTGGACTGAATTTCCACAGATCATTGAGGTACTGGTTCCTGCTGTAGCCACCAAATACGTACAGCTCTCCATTGTAAGCAAAGGCTGAATGACTGTAACGTTCTTCTGGGAGAAGCTGTGCAGAAGGTGTCTTCAGCCAACAGTCGGTCTCTGTGTCAAACACAGTGTTGTTGTTTAAGTTCCTCTGGCTCCCCCAGCCCCCAAATACAAACATCTTTGTTCCAATGATGGTGGCAGAGTGATGTACTGAAACAGGTGGAGGAGTTCCTCTGGTGTTAATGAAAGACCAGACCATTGTGCTGGTGTCCAACTTGTACATGTCATTAGTATAACCAGTCAGCCGGATGTCTCCTCCATACACATACATGACCTTCTCCACACTGTGTCCTGTTGTTTAGTCATGTTCTCCTCCTGTGTCCTGTTGTTTAGTCATGTTCTCCTCCTGTGTCCTGTTGTTTAGTCATGTTCTCCTCCTGTGTCCTGTTGTTTAGTTATGTTCTCCTCCTGTGTCCTGTTGTTTAGTCATGTTCTCCTCCTGTGTCCTGTTGTTTAGTCATGTTCTCCTCCTGTGTCCTGTTGTTTAGTTATGTTCTCCTCCTGTGTCCTGTTGTTCAGTTATGTTCTCCTCCTGTGTCCTGTTGTTTAGTTATGTTCTCCTCCTGTGTCCTGTTGTTTAGTCATGTTCTCCTCCTGTGTCCTGTTGTTTAGTTATGTTCTCCTCCTGTGTCCTGTTGTTTAGTTATGTTCTCCTCCTGTGTCCTGTTGTTTAGTTATGTTCTCCTCCTGTGTCCTGTTGTTTAGTTATGTTCTCCTCCTGTGTCCTGTTGTTTATTTATGTTCTCCTCCTGTGTCCTGTTGTTTAGTTATGTTCTCCTCCTGTGTCCTGTTGTTTAGTCATGTTCTCCTCCTGTGTCCTGTTGTTTAGTTATGTTCTCCTCCTGTGTCCTGTTGTTTAGTTATGTTCTCCTCCTGTGTCCTGTTGTTTAGTCATGTTCTCCTCCTGTGTCCTGTTGTTTAGTCATGTTCTCCTCCTGTGTCCTGTTGTTTAGTCATGTTCTCCTCCTGTGTCCTGTTGTTTAGTCATGTTCTCCTCCTGTGTCCTGTTGTTTAGTCATGTTCTCCTCCTGTGTCCTGTTGTTTATTTATGTTCTCCTCCTGTGTCCTGTTGTTTAGTTATGTTCTCCTCCTGTGTCCTGTTGTTTAGTCATGTTCTCCTCCTGTGTCCTGTTGTTTAGTTATGTTCTCCTCCTGTGTCCTGTTGTTTAGTTATGTTCTCCTCCTGTGTCCTGTTGTTTAGTTATGTTCTCCTCCTGTGTCCTGTTGTTTAGTTATGTTCTCCTCCTGTGTCCTGTTGTTTAGTTATGTTCTCCTCCTGTGTCCTGTTGTTTAGTTATGTTCTCCTCCTGTGTCCTGTTGTTTAGTTATGTTCTCCTCCTGTGTCCTGTTGTTTAGTTATGTTCTCCTCCTGTGTCCTGTTGTTTAGTCATGTTCTCCTCCTGTGTCCTGTTGTTTATTTATGTTCTCCTCCTGTGTCCTGTTGTTTAGTTATGTTCTCCTCCTGTGTCCTGTTGTTTAGTTATGTTCTCCTCCTGTGTCCTGTTGTTTAGTTATGTTCTCCTCCTGTGTCCTGTTGTTTAGTCATGTTCTCCTCCTGTGTCCTGTTGTTTAGTCATGTTCTCCTCCTGTGTCCTGTTGTTTAGTCATGTTCTCCTCCTGTGTCCTGTTGTTTAGTCATGTTCTCCTCCTGTGTCCTGTTGTTTAGTCATGTTCTCCTCCTGTGTCCTGTTGTTTAGTTATGTTCTCCTCCTGTGTCCTGTTGTTTAGTTATGTTCTCCTCCTGTGTCCTGTTGTTTAGTTATGTTCTCCTCCTGTGTCCTGTTGTTTAGTCATGTTCTCCTCCTGTGTCCTGTTGTTTAGTTATGTTCTCCTCCTGTGTCCTGTTGTTTAGTCATGTTCTCCTCCTGTGTCCTGTTGTTTAGTCATGTTCTCCTCCTGTGTCCTGTTGTTTAGTCATGTTCTCCTCCTGTGTCCTGTTGTTTAGTCATGTTCTCCTCCTGTGTCCTGTTGTTTAGTCATGTTCTCCTCCTGTGTCCTGTTGTTTAGTCATGTTCTCCTCCTGTGTCCTGTTGTTTAGTCATGTTCTCCTCCTGTGTCCTGTTGTTTAGTCATGTTCTCCTCCTGTGTCCTGTTGTTTAGTTATGTTCTCCTCCTGTGTCCTGTTGTTTAGTCATGTTCTCCTCCTGTGTCCTGTTGTTTAGTTATGTTCTCCTCCTGTGTCCTGTTGTTTAGTTATGTTCTCCTCCTGTGTCCTGTTGTTTAGTCATGTTCTCCTCCTGTGTCCTGTTGTTTAGTTATGTTCTCCTCCTGTGTCCTGTTGTTTAGTTATGTTCTCCTCCTGTGTCCTGTTGTTTAGTCATGGTTCCATTTAACGGCTACAGAGATACTGTGTACCGATCTGCATGATTTTTGGACAACATCTGTAACAGGGCCAGAACCCCCCCCCCCCACCGCCTGCACACACACACACACTCCCCCCCCCCCCCCCCCCCCCCGTGTGTGTGTGTGTGTGTGTGTGTGTGTGTGTGTGTGTGTGTGGGTTTGTGTGTGATTGTGCATGGCCTGAACAACAGCGCCCCTCCCTTAACATGTGTGGTCACAAAAGGTACTGTAGGCTAAATAGATATAGATACACCATAAAAATGCTAATATACAGCATATGATTTGTGAAAGTGACAAACGGGCTTCACAGTTATGTCAGGTGTGTTCATATGCTATTGGTGATGCAATTTCAGATCAATTGCTCCAGCCACTGAGGAGAAACGCTGTGACAGACAGACACTCAGACATTCGCTAAATTATATGTTAGATATAGCATATTGTCGTTGTCGGGTGGAAACCTTGTATGTCCAAAACCGTTCATTTTGTATTTATCATCTATAAAATGTACTAAACTAGTGAACACAGCAGATCTACAAGCACACAACGCCTCGCGATGTGCTTGTAGATCGGCTGTTTTCACTAGTTTTGTGCGACAGAGGTTTCTGCCCGACAGTGACGATATTTTAGTGATTATGTTGTGAGGAAAACGTTGAGATAATAACCATTTTGGTTAGAACTGACTGAAAATAACTTTGTACTTTGTACTAATAAATGATACTAAATATTTTGTCCAAATAAATTCCAGATATTATCAAATGATCTCGCACGGCACCCCTGGACTGCCGTCACGGCACCCCAGGGTGCCCCGTCACCCCAGGGTGCCCCGTCACCCACTTTGAAAACCCCTGTCGTAAATGCACCATTTACAAAGGACAGGACAGCACAGTAGAGTAGCAGCGCGTTCAATCACTGAATTGATCATCTCATCATAGGAGGCTGAATAAATCATGAGCTCAATCTGCATCTCTGAAAGGAGGTATTGATCATTACTGAACCCTGTTTACCTCGCAGGCAGTCAGACAGTAAGCAGCATGCGTGCAGATGGGATGTGTTCACCTCGCAGGCAGTCAGACAGTAAGCAGCATGCGTGCAGATGGGATGTGTTCACCTCGCAGGCAGTCAGACAGTAAGCAGCATGCCTGCAGATGGGATGTGTTCACCTCGCAGGCAGTCAGACAGTGAGCAGCATGCCTGCAGATGGGATGTGTTCACCTCGCAGGCAGTCAGACAGTGAGCAGCATGCCTGCAGATGGGATGTGTTCACCTCGCAGGCAGTCAGACAGTGAGCAGCATGCGTGCAGATGGGATGTGTTCACCTCGCAGGCAGTCAGACAGTAAGCAGCATGCCTGCAGATGGGATGTGTTCACCTCGCAGGCAGTCAGACAGTGAGCAGCATGCCTGCAGATGGGATGTGTTCACCTCGTAGGCAGTCAGACAGTGAGCAGCATGCCTGCAGATGGGATGTGTTCACCTCGCAGGCAGTCAGACAGTAAGCAGCATGCCTGCAGATGGGATGTGTTCACCTCGCAGGCAGTCAGACAGTGAGCAGCATGCCTGCAGATGGGATGTGTTCACCTCGTAGGCAGTCAGACAGTGAGCAGCATGCCTGCAGATGGGATGTGTTCGCCTCGGGGACGATGCAAGCTGGGAATGTGAGCATCCCTCTGCAAAATGACATCCATGTTGTCCCTGTCTGTCTGTCCCTTTTAAACCCTTCTGAAAGGTTTCCTAAGTATGAAATAATATACCATTATACCACTCTGACTGATAGTTATCGGTCATAAAGACAGGTCTCACCCATTCCTCCCCCTCCCAGAAACAAGGAGAGAATTTCACACCTTTTGCGCTCCCCATTTGAGAAGTCAATTGAAATGCTAATTCACATTTGGAAGACAATAGAACCCCCGCTGGCAGCAGGGGAGGAGGTGTTGCTCTCCTAGGCCAAAAGGGAGAGAATTTACCTGTCATTTTGACTGATAAATGCAGTCAGAGTGGAAGTGATGTTTTTTTCAGTCACCCGAGTGTTAACCAAGCATCCAAAAGACCACTGTTCACTCTGACAGCAAAATGTTGATTCAGTTTTAGTCTTTTGAATACACAATTTAATGTTGTTTATAGTCGTCTGAAAAGGTTTTTGTTTTGGTCTAAGTTCAAGTCAACTTAGCCAACTAAATCTTCACTTCTTAATGGATGATTTTGCACTTGGTTGCAAGCTGAAAATAGCGCCTAATATCTACGAGCTCATGCAACAGGTATCTACTAGTGCACAACGCGTTGCGCACTTGAGATTTCATCGCTCGCTTCATGCAGCGACGGCAGTGTGGCGTGCAGTGATGGCGTCCACCCGTCCTATATTTGCAGAGTCTCTATTTTGCCCCCCCCCCCCCCCCCCCCAAGGCAAAAAGTGTGTTTTTAAGCCATCTCTAGAAAGAGTGGCTTATAAGACAATAAGGCACAATGATTCGTTATGGGCACAAATGTCAATGTGACCAAAAAGAGGGGGCGTGTCGCTGTTACTGCATGTCATCTTTTCGACACCCAACTCTAACCCTCACCCTAACCTTAACCTCCGTGGAGTGAGTCGCTAACCCTCCGGTTGAAATGATGGGCATACGCAAAAGCGAGATTTCCCCACCAGCTACGAGGCTAACGTCGCTAACCTCATGCTTGGGTGGCAGAGAGAGAGAGAGAGAGAGAGAGAGAGAGAGAGAGAGAGAGAGAGAGAGAGAGAGAGAGAGAGAGAGAGAGAGAGAGAGAGAGAGAGACTCCATAAGCCCCACCAACAGTTCACAGATATCTGTCTATCAAGGAGGCAGCAGAAAGTGTTTCGCTCCGCAAATCGCGGCGCAATGATTTTCTCAAATAGTGTTTGTGCAAACTCCATCCGTCCTGGGATGAACATGTATTGATCAGGCTAACAGAAGAGGAGGAGGGGGGGGGGGGGGGCAATAATAGCCAATTTAGCAGGAATTGCCTTTTCTTTTTGCCTTCCGATTCTTCAGCGTTTCCCTCACTGGCTATGAAATGAGTTTCTCTCGGTAATAAGCATCCTTATGTTTAACTGTGGATAGCTTTAGATGTTAACTGTTAATGTCTGATTCATGCAGAACCCATCGTCAGTCTGACCAATTTTATAGATTTCTTCTGATACTGTTGGTCAGAGAAGAGAGATTTCATTGTCTTTCCTTTACCGTTGATATGAATATGTTCTGTCTGTGTTAGGGCATTCACGAATAGTGATTTTTAGTATTCGAATTATTCAACCTCAACGTATTCGAATAGTGGAATATTCTACAGGACTGGTCAAACTGTCAAATATTAAGTAAGCAAGAGGCGAACATTGTGAAAATAGCTCACTTGCGAGGCGTTGTGAGCATGTAGATCTGCTATTTTCACATTAAATGTAATACCTACAATTCCAAGTGCTTGTCAGGGTGGGGGTCCCCAGTTCAAATATGTTTATTTTGGGGGTCACGGCCTAAAAAGGTTTGAGAACCCCTGGTATAGAGCATTAACAAATTCATCCACCAGGGGCATAGACAACTCATTCTTATGACTTCCTATCTAGCCAAGCTTTATAAACTATATATAATAATAAAAAAACTGTATTTTTCCATTCATATTTTTATCTATACTGCACTATACTGTGTTGACTTGGTTGCTGTAAAAAAAAATACAAGTTTGTCCGTTGTCGCTGAACACATACACACCAGTAAGACTCCCTAATTGGGAGATAAGCGACCGTCAGGTTGCATACACAAACTTTAGAAGGCAATGGTAGCCAATCAGGAAGGAATATGGGAAATGGGACAGATCCATGTTGATGACATGACTGTAGACATACTGTGTACCGCTTTGTGTGATTTTAGGGCAACATCTGTAGGAGCAGTGCAGTGTCCAAAAATGAGTTTGAAAAAACGGACTGACAGCCGGTGGAGGTTTTGATAGTAACTGTGACCTAGCGGTCGCTCCAGGGCCGGATCTAGGCATAGGCAAGGGGGGGCAATGCCCCCCTAAATGCCCTGTCTGCCCCACCAACATGATGGCAAGCAAAAATCTAAAATTTCGAAAATATTAAACTATTTGAAATGTTATGCTACAAGGTAGATGGATAGATAAACTGATATTAGAGAGAGAGAGAGAGAGAGAGAGAGAGAGAGATGTAAGAGATGTAAGAACTGTTGTTTGTATAGCGTGTTATAGGTATAAGTGTGCCAAAATGCTTAGTTTTCTATGCATTTCGGTGTTTTAGGGAGTTCCTCCCATGTCGCTTCGCAGCACGTGCTGGAGGTGAACCCACTATCATATCTTCCTCCCCCACCTAGTGCTAAAGCCTAGATCCGGCCTTGCGGTCGCAACAAGAAGTTCACACCGTCATTGGAACGTCTCACTCCATCAGCGTTGACACTGACGCTCGCCACGCAATTAATTTCTTCTCTCGGCATCCTCTTCTCCCGATATCTGACCACATTATACACAACACAATTACAGACCGCCGCCCGTCCGTCCGCCGCTATGTTGGTTAGTAGGAAGGTCATTCACTGTTGAAATGCACGTCCTTGTTGGTCGCAATGTTCCCACCAGGATGGCCTTGGTCCAATGTTCCCACCAGGATGGCCTTTGGTCCAATGTTCCCACCAGGATGGCCTTTGGTCCAATGTTCCCACCAGGATGGCCTTTGGTCCAATGTTCCCACCAGGATGGCCTTGGTCCAGTGTTGTTTTAGACAGAGCAAATTTTGATTTAGTTTTAGTCAAAGTCTTTTGAATAAAATGTCATTTAGTTTGTCATAATTTAGTCACCTGAAAAGTATTAGTTTTAGTCTAGTTTTAGTCTTGACCTTGATATTAGTGTCAATTATCTAATGTAATCCTGGGCGCTGCTCTCCCTCCGCCAACCTGGGGAGAGCAACGGACTGACCTCATACTACAGCAAGGGTCTTCAACGTTTGCAGGCCAAGGACTCCTTAGCTGAGAGAGAGATGATGCAGGGACCCCTTAGCTGAGAGAGAGATGAAGCAGGGACCCCTTAGCTGAGAGAGAGATGATGCAGGGACCCCTTAGCTGAGAGAGAGATGAAGCAGGGACCCCTTAGCTGAGAGAGAGATGATGCAGGGACCCCTTAGCTGAGAGAGAGATGAAGCAGGGACGCCTTAGCTGAGAGAGAGATGATGCAGGGACCCCTTAGCTGAGAGAGAGATGAAGCAGGGACCCCTTAGCTGAGAGAGAGATGAAGCAGGGACCCCTTAGCTGAGAGAGAGATGATGCAGGGACCCCTTAGCTGAGAGAGAGATGAAGCAGGGACCCCTTAGCTGAGAGAGAGATGATGCAGGGACCCCTTAGCTGAGAGAGAGATGAAGCAGGGACCCCTTAGCTGAGAGAGAGGCGTTGTGAGCTTGTAGATCTGCTATTTTTGGCTAAAGTTCACAGAATATAGACGCTAGGGTTCAAGTGGTTAATATAAAAAAGGGGAAAAAAGTTTCTATCACACAAAGATTTGGAGGACCCCCTGTAGTAACTCTGAGGACCCCCTAGGGGTCCCAGACCCACTGTTGAAGACCCCTGTTATATGGGGAGGCCAAGACGCTTCTTTTCACTAAGTGCTAGTACTACCGTACTTAACTAAGTACCAGTAAGACACCCAAGGGGTGAAAAGCAACCTCACCTCGCCCAAAACAACATGGTTGCGCTGAAACAACTGAGTCCGACTCCACATGTCCATATGTGGCGGAGAGAGTCGCAGCCCCAGCCTGAAGCCTCAAAAGTCTAGTATCTGCTCTCATTCCATAGGGATGTCCCTTTGGAGTGATGGTTAAGATATTGGACTTTCACACGGGAGACCCGGGTTCGAAACCGGGTGGGGAGGTTCGGATCACCTCCGTTACACATATATGGGTAGTCCCAAATACTCCTTCTTTCGCGTATCATCGGTTAGGGTTTAATATTGATGACATCAGGGATCTCCATATATGGGCATAGAAGGGACAAGGACGGAGTTAATTTGCAAGTGTGACTCGCGTCGCGACCACCACACTGGTTATCATGAGACTGACACAATAATTATTCAATATAACAGTAAAACTCCCTAATCGGGAGATAAGCGACCGTCAGGTCGCAGCATGATTTTAGAGCAAAAAGTGTTTGAAAAAAATCGTCCTGATGGTGGCGCTATAGGGGAGAGATCCATGTTGAAGAGATGAGTGTTTAGACCAAGTGTGTACCGATTTGCGTGATTTTAGGGCAAAAATTGTAGGAGCAGTGTCCTAAAATGTGTTTTGCAAGAATCGGCCTCATGGTGGCGCTAGAAGAGGGTCGTGTGTGAATTGAATTGGAGGTAGTAGTTTGGCGGGCAAGGAGTGTGTGTGCAAAATTTGGCATGGATTGGGGCAACGGTGGCGGAGATATGAGCAGGGCAAAAGTGTGACGTGTGACAGACTGACGGACTGACAGCCGGTGGAGGTTTTGATAGTAACCCCCCCACCCCCCACCCCACCCCATGCCCTCTGGGTCTCAGTCCAGCAGAGTTAACTGCTACCCTAACGGATTGGAACGATACCCTGACACATTGGAACGACCCAGGGGAGAGATTACAGAGAGCCATGGCTGATGTACAGCCCTCAGGGAGATGACATTTCTCTGGGCGTCTTTTTTTGTTCACTGGCCGGGGGGGGGGGGGGGTCTCTGATCTCCCCTGGACTCCCACCCTCCTCATTGCATTAAACAGAGTACATTTTGCTCAAGTACTGTACTTAAGTATTTTTTCTTTTTGTTTTACCTCACTTACAAATGTCAGTACGTTTACCTCTACTCTTCTACATCTCACAGGCAAATAATTATTGTAGGCCTACTTTTACAGCACTACAATTATTTGAAAACTAGTTACTTTTTAGGTTATTTTAGGTTAAAACATACTTAAACAGTGAAATGGGACACCAATTTTGGCACTTTAAGCATTATTTTGTTGCCAGCACTTACACTTAAACAGTGTCAATATTGCAGCATTGATACGTTTACTCTAGTCTCGCGTAGCCAGACAACTATTCCACAATCTCCGAATGCTATATAGAGTCTGGAAAGGCAGCTCCCGAATGGCGAGTATCGGAAGTAGCCACTGCTGCACTGAACTGTAGTCCCATTGGAAACATAACAGAAACACAATAGCTCAGACAAAGTCATTCTAGCGGCCTATTCTTTTTATGGGTGTATAGTTTAAGAAAACGTTTGAAAACATCATGGAGGTATATAACACCAACAACACCAGAGAAAGACGAAATAACGCCCCCAGAAATATTGAAAGGAGGCTTAACGCTTCCAGTAGGACATGTTATTGCTACTGCACCAAGGGAGCGGTTGCGTCACATCCGCTTTATCTCGCACTCATTGTTTCTATTTCCATTTGCCAGACTGTATGCCGGGAGCATTCGCCCAAATCGCGGAGGCAACAGTCTGGCCTCACGAGACTACGTTTACTCTAAAGCAGGACTAAGTACCATCTTGGGTTGGTTGTATTTTACCTCCCTGCTCTTCTATTGAGACATTTAGATTGTGTCAAAGGATATCTGATAAAAGATCTTGACCCGATGGCTGATTACATTTTATCACCTGAGCAAGCAGGCTTACCCAAACTCCCCCCAAAAAACAGGTTCAAATCCGGGGTAGAAGAGGAATACATACATGGAACGCCACATACAGTAGATACTGTGCCAGGGACGTGCTGGCCATTGGGAAAAGCGGGACAACTCCCGAATGGCCGGTTCATTCCCGGGCTGGTCCAGGCTGGCCATTAGGAAAAAAGAAATAAAATAAAATGTCGGCCTTCGTTCCATTTTGGGGGCTGGGCGGCCAACAAAGTAAATCGTCACTGTCGGGGCAGAAACCTTGTATCTCCAAGTTTCAAATGTGTAAATTTTTCCACATAGCAAAGCTCTGCTTCATCATATAAGGCCGTCACACAAAAGTAGTGAAAACAGCAGATCTACAAGCACACAACGCCGGCGTTGTGTGCTTGTAGATCGGCTGTTTTCACTAGTTTAAATCATTTTTGAAATGATAAATACAAAACAAACGGTTTTGGACATGCAAGGTTTCCACCCGACAACGACGAAATATAACTCATGTAATTGGCCCACTGGCTTGTCACTTTGTCACAAATCTTTGAGTAGCAGCAGCAGCGCTATAGAGAGAGATCTCTCTATAGCGCGCAATGAGGGCCTCTACAACTCTTTTTCCCGGGCTGAATCAGGGGCCCAGCACGTCCCTGCATAGTGCAGCTTTAAGTAATACATTGTGAGCTCATTATAAAGCAGCACACTCGAGGAAGAGGAAGTCAGAGGAGGAAAAAATGTCCCTCCATAGCGCCACCTAGCGGAGTGGATCAGCCTTAAGTATTATTAAGGCTGATAAAGGAAAAGAGAAAAGTAAGACGGAAGAAGTAAGAAGAGAAAAAAAGAACGGTACCTCCCCCCTCCCCCCTTAACTCTTTTACCGCTTTGGGCGTTCCCGTTCGCCCCATTTTTCCCAGCGGCGCGCCGCCAATAGTACGTTCTTTGGCTCGTCCTTTTGTACCTTCTTTTGATGTCTGTAAACTGATGAGGGGTCGCGCGGGTGTGTACCGTTAACACATCTCCCGTAATAGTGCTCTCAAAAACCCACTGGACGTTAGCATCAATGGAGTAACAGAACGCTTCCTTGTTATTTTCTCTGGGTCTATTGCTTTGTAACGATTCAGTGGTTTGGACAAATGGGAGCCGAGCGCGGCCATTTCACATTAATTCTTGCATGAGGCTGCCCTCTACTGCCAGTATTACCAAAGTGCACTATGTAATGAGGAAAAAAATATATAACCTCGCAAAGGTAAGCTGCTTTTGCTGGCGCCAGACCCAATAAATAAATAATAACATCTG
This sequence comes from Nannobrachium achirus, assembly GCF_963921795.1. Taxonomy (NCBI): domain Eukaryota; kingdom Metazoa; phylum Chordata; class Actinopteri; order Myctophiformes; family Myctophidae; genus Nannobrachium; species Nannobrachium achirus. Next base: position 2,202,644 of record NC_137831.1, read on the forward strand.
GCAGGAAAACTGTTAATGTTCCCTTGTTAACTGAGATCATCAAAGGCATGGAGCCCCCCCCCCCCCCCCAGGGGGGGGGGGGGGGGGCAGCATGCCGGGGGACAGGAGACGACGGGGAGTTTTGGTTTCAGGGCATTCAGTGCCCAATTCCCCTACACACACACACACACACACACGCGCGCGCATACACACACACACGCACGCACGCACGCACGCACACGGACACACACACACACACACACACACACACGCACAGACACAGACACACACAGACACACGCATGCACGCACGTTGTATTTGTCGCTCTCATCTCCATATTCTAACTTTTTGTCAGTGGTGGAAAAAGTACTCAATTGTTTTACTCAAGTAAAAGCATTAGGGCTGGGACTTTCACTGATTGATTGATTGAAGACTTTATTGTCAGTTTGCACAGGAAAAGGTACAGTTTCATGACGTACAGTTCACTGGTACAAGGTCTACTAAAAGGAGATCCATGAAAAGACTAAGCTTATTTCCAAATTCCACAGGAAACCATTTAGTATCTCATATAACATTGAATGACAGACAAATAGAACACAGTACTATGCAGTAGATATGTAAATAAAAATAAATGATAGAACAAAAAAAGAAAACAGTAAGTCTAAACAAACAGTAAGTATATACAATTACAATTATTAATTGCGATGAATTAATTACAAAAAAACTAACGCCTGTAAAAAGTGCCCTCTCCAGACCATGAATGCAGTTTTTACTATGGTGAAAGAAATGCAAATGCCCCCTCTTTCCATGCCATACCTGAAGGCAGCATTCAAGAGAATTGCCTTGTCCAAACTCTCCTGAACTTGAATGCAGCATCTTATGTTGAAAGAATTGCCCTCTCTGTGTAGAAATCCATGCCATAGACCACATCTCCATGTTTGGTTCAATGGTCTGAGGTCTTCTATTTTTCGTATTTTCACCAAAAAGTGCCCTTTTAGAAATGTCAGCCCCTGCCTCTCTAACGTAGCCTGACACTCAGCCTGAATTGACATTTCGTTTCACTCCATTATTCAGTCTGAACTTGCTCTCGTTCAAGGCAATTTTTTGAGATGGGCGTTGCCAAGGAGGCAGTCTTCTGCGATTGTTTCACCGTCTGATCAACACAACAGTAGCAAAGCAGATGACGTAGTGTTGTTATGTGTGCTGGCTAGTGGCTAGCATGTTGCTTGCTAGTGCTACTTGCTAACCAAAGAAACAGTCAGAATAGGAGCACTACAAACTAGTAATCAAACACAACATAACATGTCTGCTACTGGTGTTTCATAGCGTCAGCACCGTCGGAGCGCTTCCCGCCATGTTAGCGAGAAGCATAATTAGAAAGGATCTAATATGTTCTTTATATGCGTCCCCGCCTCGACCTCCCCTCCCCCCCCCCCCCCCCCCCCGCCAGACACTTTATTTACACAGAGAGGGCCTGCTGCATTTCCATAACAGCTTCTGTCTGGAGACATTAATGTAAAGCCAAGGAGAGGCCTTTCAATTAGAGAGAGAGAGAGAGAGAGAGAGAGAGAGAGAGAGAGAGAGAGAGAGAGAGAGAGAGAGAGAGAGAGAGAGAGAGAGAGAGAGAGAGAGAGAGAGAGAGAGAGAGAGAGAGAGAGAGAGAGAAGGGGGGGAGAGAGAGAGAGAGAGAGATAGAAAGAGAGAGGCTGGACATCCCAGGAATGGGAAGAATCCTTACCCAAACTCCTCCTCCTCCTCCTCATACAGACAGCAGAAGAATAAACAAAACACTGCACTTCTTTTTGTATCAGCAGAACCAACTGTTGTTGTTGTTGACTCCAGGGCCTTTTTGTCATGACCTGTCTAGTCTCTCAAGAACAGACTATCTTAACACTCGGGTGACTGAAAATAAAAAAACTACTGACTGCATTTATAGGTCAAATTGACAGGTAAATTCTCTCCCTTTTTGCCCAGGAGAGCAAACCTCCTCCCTGCTGCCAGCGGGGGTTCTATTGTCTGTTGTTCTATTGAGCTGCTAGCAGGGGTTCTATTGTCAATAGAACAACAGACAATAGAACCCCTGCTGCTAGCAGGGGTTCTATTGTCTATTGTCTGTTGTTCTATTGACAATAGATTGAGTAAATGTAATTCAAGTATGACCTGTTAATTTTCACGATAATGTTATCTTTCAGTCAGGACCGTTTTTAAACAATCACGGGCCACAGAGATTTTTGTAACGGCGGTAGAAAAGGCCGCGTTTTGAACATGAAGGTGGTTTAAAAGCTAGATTAGGAGAAAGAAATGACTTTTCTGCAGCAGCAGCGTGCATGCATGTCTATGAGCTGCATTTCAGGAAATGGAGTGTATTGTGTCAGCGCGGTTAGCCTGGTACAGTAGCTACAGTACAGTATAGTTTACTGTACAACGCGCCAAACGCGCCAGCGGGCCTCCAGAGACATCAAAGAGATTGATGCGTTGGCACGTCGTGGACCTCTAATGAGTTAACTCTGAGCCTGAATGGACGTCTCCGAACGGTACTCTTTTGAAATCGGCCCCTTGCCTATGTCACCTATAGGCCTATGTTGGCCTATTGGAACGATACAGGGAAGAGTAGCATGGTGCCATGCTAAAATTGGAACGATACAGGGAAGAGTAGCATGGTGCCATGCTAAAATTGGAACGATACAGGGAAGAGTAGCATGGTGCCTATGCTAAAATTGGAACGATACAGGGAAGAGTAGCATGGTGCCATGCTAAAATTGGAACGATACAGGAAGAGTAGCATGGTGCCATGCTAAAATTGGAACGATACAGGGAAGAGTAGCATGGTGCCATGCTATAATTGGAACGATACAGGGAACTGTAGCATGGTGCCATGCTATAATTGGAACGATACAGGGAACAGTAGCATGGTGCCATGCTATAATTGGAACGATACAGGGAACAGTAGCATGGTGCCATGCTATAATTGGAACGATACAGGGAACAGTAGCATGGTGCCATGCTATAATTGGAACGATACAGGGAACAGTAGCATGGTGCCATGCTATAATTGGAACAATACAGGGAACAGTAGCATGGTGCCATGCTATAATTGGAACGATACAGGGAAGAGTAGCATGGTGCCATGCTATAATTGGAACGATACAGGGAACAGTAGCATGGTGCCATGCTATAATTGGAACGATACAGGGAACAGTAGCATGGTGCCATGCTATAATTGGAACGATACAGGGAACAGTAGCATGGTGCCATGCTATAATTGGAACGATACAGGGAACAGTAGCATGGTGCCATGCTAAAATTGTCTTTCAGACCAAAGACAGCGCACCGTTGCCAGCAACGGGCATTTTGGTATTGCATCTGAAATGGCCTATAAATTAGAGACAGACAGAACATGACATTTCAATATCCGTTGTTTAGGCTAAAACCTGTATAAAACCGTATTATGGACCGATATTTATAGAAAATATATATTTTGAAAAGCATGGTGTGGCCCCTTTAAGGAACAAAACAGAGAGGGGGCGCTGTTTTTTCCCTTTTATTTGACGATGGACAGCCAGATTGTGACTTGTCTGCCTGTTTGTTGTGTTGTTTTGTGGTTACATTCTTTTGTGACAGTAGGTCATATTTAGTATGAAAACCTGCAGATCACAAACACACACTGGCTTCCGTTCCTGGGATGTGGCTGGTAAACAAGGAAAGGATGTGGCTGGTAAACAAGGAAAGGATGTGGCTGGTAGACAAGGAAAGGATGTGGCTGGTAGACAAGGAAAGGATGTGGCTGGTAGACAAGGAAAGGATGTGGCTGGTAGACAAGGAAAGGTGACGAGGTAGGTGTGGCTGGTAGACAAGGAAAGGTGACGAGGTAAGGTGTGGCTGGTAGACAAGGAAAGTGGCGGAGAAGTGTACTTTTTTCTTTAATATTGGAATGATGGGAAACACTCGGCTGACGCCTCTCAGCCGGTGTATACTACCCCGGTAACCACTCGCCTCTTGTGGCTTATTGCTTTATTATAG